>NW_028270166.1:12975250-13292826 GCF_037043375.1 Chiloscyllium plagiosum
ATGAATACAAAGGCTAAATGCTGGCAAATGGGACTAGGTTTATTTTGGATATCTGGTCAGCATGGACGAATTAGACAAAGAGTCTGTTTCCATGCTGTACAGCTCTGTAACTCTATAACTCTAAGTACACATCTAAATACTTCTCAAACATTGAGAGAGTTTCTGCCTCTATCACACTTTAAGGATTTGAATTCCAGATTCCCCACCACCCTGTGGGTGAAAAAACTTTTCCTCACATCTCCTCTGAACATCTTGCACCTTACATAATCCTATGATCCCGCTCACTGATCCCCCCATCAAGGGTAAAAGTCTCTTCCTGACTACCCTATCTGGGCTCCTCATGACTTTATATATCTCCATCATGTCTCCCCGCTCCCCCCCACCACCCCAAGTCTGTCCAATCTCTCTTCATGACTAAAACTGTCCAGCCTAGTTAAAATCCCTGTGAATCTCCTCTGCACCCTCTCCAGCACAATCACACGGCATCTAAAATGTGGAATACAGAACTGCATACAATTCCAGTATAACCTCACTGCTCTTAAGTTTTATGTCTTGGCTAATAAAGGTAGGTATCCCATATGTCTTCTTAATCACTACTGTGCCTCAAACTGTTATTTTCAGAAAGAAATGATGAGGAGATATGGGCCAGAGGCAGGTATCTGGAGTTAGGCCATGATCTCTTTAAAAGGTGAAACAGACACAAGGGGCTGAATGACCTATTACTGTTCCTGTGTTTCTATCAGATAATGTCTCTGTTTTGGACCTAACTAGTAAAATGTCATTGTTCCTTTAAGAAGGCCTGCATATCTCCATGATTCAGTTATGGACATCAACATGTAAGCTTTCTCTTGCAGCTCAAGCCGTGAAGATAATTTTTGATAACATGGAGGTATGATAGCATACCAGATGAACTCACCGAGAACTTGAATCATTTGTTCTGTCTTGGATATGAGCAAAGAGACAGAAGCTGACCAGCATCTATAGAATCTTACTCCATTGGCATGAATTCTTCAGGAGAAAATGCTGGTAGAAAGAAAAACTTTTTTGAATATGTTAATGAGTCTTTTTGTGCTGCTGCATATTTGGATTTAAAAATTCATCCCTAATGTTACACAAAATAGTCCAAACACTGCAGCAGGATTTTCCCCACATAATTCTGTGAAAGCAGTCAGAATGATTTTGATTTCATCTTAGGTTTCTGTTTTAGCTTTCTACTTCTGTTTATTTTGGGATTCCATTTGTTTAAACAGTGACAGCTGATGATCTCATTGGGGGATCTGACTGGGAGGATTTATTGTGTCAGTGTTAGACAACTGAACACATAGCTGAAATGGCTCAATTGCTAAAGTACCCACGGTCAATGACTGGATCTTTACTGGGTTTAATCTCTGCTTTACACTCTCTTGTTCAATTAGTCATGACAGTTGGGACCATTTGGAGAAAAAGATATGTGATCTCCTCAAAGAATTGTAGATAAGTTACTGTAAATGATATATTGCAAACTCCTTCAGTCAGAGATGGAGAGAGATTCTGGCTTCTTCAAACAGCTTAACCAACCCTACACTTGCAACAGGCACAAAGAGAAAGAAAATAGGATTTCTACTAATTAGAACGGATTTCACACTATGGATGTACAGATTACAGAGTTTACAACTTCCTGCAAGACATCCAAAATGTATGGTAAGAAGTCTTTTAAGATATATATTGCAGAGTACCACATGCTTGCATTTTCACAGCATGTTAAACATTAACTAAGAAAGTAACTGGGAACTCGTCCTGCTGCCAATGTATATATGTACATGTGTACATAGTTGGGAACAAAATACTCCTTAGTTAAAGTTTCAGGCTATTTAATTCCTATTTTGTTTTTCACATTCTGGTAAAGCCAATTAAAATGCCACACGTTAACTTGGCTCTAATGTATATTATTAAGGCGGATATATGATTTTGTGGTTGGTGCCAAGTCTTTTAATGCTGTATTCTTCATTAGATGTCATTGCATTGTTTTATGATGAATATAACAAATTGATCACCAAGTATCTATTTTTATTCATTAAAAAAGATGTGAATACTGTCCAATGTTCCTCAGTGCAGTAGATCAGAGATAGAAATATTGGCATGGGAACACAATGGTGTTTGGACTGAAGGCAACTGGAAGCTTGGGGTTACTTTTCCAGAGGAGAACTATGCTACTCTGTTTCCATCCCAACATTTCTTTCTCTGGTTTACTGCAGTGCTCCAGCAAGGCTCAATGCAAGTTGGGGGAACAACCCTCTTTTTCTGCCTGGGCCTCTTACACCTTCAAAACTCGACATTGAGTTTAATAATTATCAACCCATTATTGAACATTTATATTTTTCATTAACATCCTACCTCTCTCAGCTTATCATCAGAAGTTCCTTTCTCGCCTCTCCGTTTCTCTCTCTCTCTGTCTGTCTCTCTGTTTGTCTCTCTCTGTGTCTCTCTCTTTCTCTGTGTCTCTTTCTCTCTGTGTCTCTTTCTCTCTCTCTCTCTCTCTCATTCTCTCTCTCTCTCTCTCTCTCTCTCTCTCTCAGCACATTCTGTTTCCATTGAGGAAATCTTTCGGTTCACTTTTCCCCAGGGTATCAGCATCTTAATCTTTGTCTCGCTTCAAAACCTGAACTATTAGTCTGGCTTTACCCATGTATGTATTCTCACGAAGCACTTTTTCTGTACTCATCCATCTGTACAATAAGGCTGCCTGTCCTTCATACATCAAATTCTTCCCAACTTCCAATACTTTTTGTTTGGCAGTCCTTAACTATTTGATTTCACATTTTTAGTAGCTACTAAAATGTCACAATCAATGTTAATTTCGCGATGATATTAGCAACCTTGTCAAAACATGATTTTACTTGGTCTTCTGTCTCATTCTGGACTAATACTACAAGATCTCCACACCTACAAAATGAGTTCCTTGTGCCAGTTTCAAATCTTATGCTGTGTTTTTTGGACCTCCACATATTTAGCTCATGTTGACAATCAATAGATTCTGCCTTTTGACCCTCATCATGCATATTTAGACAATGTTTGTATTTGCTGGTGGCATTCCCTGCTCTCATAGTTTTGGTGATATTCATCTATTCAATGGCCCATTCTTGCATATATGTCCCTCTAATGCCAAATTGACCTTCAGAACAAATAGCCTCATTCCCTTCTTCAGTACTGGCTTGTCTGTGTTCAGTCAGCCTCTTATTTGCCTTGAATTGAATTGATTTGAACTGAATTGAATAACTTTATTGTCATATGTACTCAAATGAGTACAGTAAAAAGTTTATACATTGCTACTTACAGCACATCTTAGATACAAAGGTACCCAGGTACATCTTCTTCAGTTACAAGATCTCTGAAAATAGAGAAATAAAATGTTCAGAAGAGTGGTCTTCCAGGCTGGGAAGCCACTATACCAGGCTAGGAGGCCACTATACCAGGCTAGGAGGCCGCTATACCAGGCTGGGAGACCACTATACCAGGCTGGGAGACCGCTATACCAGGCTGGGAGACCACTATACCAGGCTGGGAGACCGCTATACCAGGCTGGGAGACCACTATACCAGGCTGGGAGACCATTATACCAGGCTGGGAGACCGCTATACCAGGCTAGGAGGCTGCTATACCAGGCTGGGAGACCACTATACCAGGCTGGGAGACCGCTATACCAGGCTGGGAGACCACTATACCAGGCTAGGAGACCGCTATACCAGGCTGGGAGACCACTATACCAGGCTGGGAGAACACTATACCAGGCTGGGAGACCACTATACCAGGCTGGGAGACCACTATACCAGGCTAGGAGGCCACTATACCAGACTAGGAGGCCGCTATACCAGGCTAGGAGGCTGCTATACCAGGCTGGAAGGCCGCTATATCAGGCTGGGAGACCGCTATACCAGGCTGGGAGACCGCTATACCAGGCTGGGAGACCACTATACCAGGCTGGGAGACCGCTATACCAGGCTGGGAGACCGCTATACCAGGCTGGGAGACCGCTATACCAGGCTGGGAGACCACTATACCAGGCTGGGAGACCGCTATACCAGGCTAGGAGGCTGCTATACCAGGCTGGGAGACCGCTATACCAGGCTGGGAGACCGCTATACCAGGCTGGGAGACCACTATACCAGGCTGGGAGACCGCTATACCAGGCTGGGAGAACACTATACCAGGCTGGGAGACCACTATACCAGGCTGGGAGAACACTATACCAGGCTGGGAGACCACTATACCAGGCTGGGAGACCACTATACCAGGCTGGGAGACCGCTATACCAGGCTAGGAGGCTGCTATACCAGGCTGGGAGACCGCTATACCAGGCTGGGAGACCACTATACCAGGCTGGGAGACCGCTATACCAGGCTGGGAGACCGCTATACCAGGCTGGGAGACCGCTATACCAGGCTGGGAGAACACTATACCAGGCTGGGAGACCGCTATACCAGGCTGGGAGACCGCTATACCAGGCTGGGAGACCGCTATACCAGGCTGGGAGAACACTATACCAGGCTGGGAGACCACTATACCAGGCTAGGAGACCGCTATACCAGGCTGGGAGACCACTATACCAGGCTGGGAGACCGCTATACCAGGCTGGGAGACCACTATACCAGGCTAGGAGACCGCTATACCAGGCTGGGAGACCACTATACCAGGCTGGGAGAACACTATACCAGGCTGGGAGACCACTATACCAGGCTGGGAGAACACTATACCAGGCTGGGAGACCACTATACCAGGCTAGGAGACCGCTATACCAGGCTGGGAGACCGCTATACCAGGCTGGGAGAACACTATACCAGGCTAGGAGACCGCTATACCAGGCTGGGAGACCGCTATACCAGGCTGGGAGAACACTATACCAGGCTGGGAAGCCACTATACCAGGCTAGGAGGCCGCTATACCAGGCTAGGAGGCCGCTATACCAGGCTAGGAGGCCACTATACCAGGCTAGGAGGCCGCTATACCAGGCTAGGAGGCCACTATACCAGGCTAGGAGGCCGCTATACCAGGCTGGGAGACCGCTATACCAGGCTGGGAGACCACTATACCAGGCTAGGAGGCCACTATACCAGGCTGGGAGGGCCTGGAGTCAAACTGGAGGTCAAGACTTGAACCGGAGTCCTGGAGTCACACTTGAGGCCAGGAGCTGACCGGAGGCCAGGAGAGAAGAATAAAACAAAACAAAGAAGTGAGTAAAAGAGAAGAAAAACAAGAAGAATGAGCAGAGTGGACCAGCTCCAGCTGAAGCATCCTATTCCATCACCATCTTGGGAACCTGCTCCTTGTAACTTTCCAATATGTAAATACAAAGTACATGATGCTCCATCATTTTCTTTACAGATAGTTTAAACAATAATTAATGCCAATTAACCTTGGAGAAATGCACTCTAACAGTTCCATTGCCATGTGGTTTTCCATCACTAACTATAATCTTACCTGAACCACTTCACTCTTTCTTTCCTTCTCTTCTGTAATATTTCATATCCACTGGATTAAAATTCATTTCTGAAGGCCTTAGCTATTGTAATATTGTAAAGCACACTGAATTTTCTCTGAATCCTAAAGCTTAATGAACACCCTGCTCCTGTATGCAGACCATTCAGATACTCAGAAAAAGTGGAACTAATTGTCGTCCCTTCCCAAGCCCTGGGGATGATCATTCATTGCCAAGGGAATTTTCAGGTTTCTCCAATAAACAATTAACATGCTCTGTAATTCCCAAATCTTTGTACTGAGTTATTGGTGTGGACTGCCCACGCAAATTCACCCCATAGACTTCTATATATGTGTGTGTGCGTGCACGTGAGGGAGAGAGAGAGAAAGAGTGTGTATGTGTGTGTATATACATGCGTGTGAGAAAGAGAGAGAGTGCATGTGTGTCTGTTATATGAAGGATATTCTTAAGGAGAGGGCTCAGACGATATTTACCAGGATGTTGCTGGGAATGGAGAATTTGAGTTATAAGGAAAGATTGGATAGGCTGGGACTTTTTTCACTGAGGCGTAGGAAGTTAAGGGGTTACCTTATAGAGGTTTATAAAATTATGAAGGATATGTATATAATGGCAGGTGTCTTTTCCCCAGGGTGTGGATTTTAAGACTACGGGACATATATTTAAGGTGAGAGGAGAAAGATTTAAAAAAGACTTGAGACAAATCTTTTTACACAGAGAGTGGTTTGCATGTGGAATGAACTTTCAGAGAGAGTGATGGATGCGGGTGCAGTTGCAATGTTTAAAAGACATTTAGTTAAGTACATGAATGAGAAATGTTTGGAGGGAAATGGACCAAGTGCAGGCAGGTGGGACTAGTTTATTGACTGATTATGGTTGGCATTGACTGGTTGGACCAAAGATTTTCACGCTCTATGACAGGCATTAGTAATCCAACCTCTCTACCAATATTAATAGAATCCAAGCCAGATGAAACCAAGACACACATCTGTTTTGTAGTGGGCGTTTGACTTCCTCGGTCTTACAATCCATACACCTTTCGAAAATACCGGTGGATCTGCTGTAATATGGTGACTTGACCAAATTAAGAAAGTAAGCACATTAATAGACACATTATGCTGCTCCCATGCATTAGTTATAAGGAGAAGTCTGGATAATGGCTGCCTCACATTACACAGGAGGAGATGCAACACAAATCTTAGAAAATTATTCAAGATAATCACTAGAATTAAAATAAAAGCTCTGTAGTTGCACAATATTGTCCCAATCCCCCGACATGAGTTAAATCAGGACAATCCTTCCTAATGAGAAGGAAATAGTATCGGTCAAAATATGAAATAAAAGTAGGAAATGCTGGAAATACTAAAGTCAAGCAGCATTTCTGTGGCACAGGAACAGAGCTAAGACTTCAGATCGATGGTCTCTTGTCATAACTTTCGGGAAACCGACCGGATACGTTTGAGGTCACTGTGGGGTCAAGCTTTTGTTGATGAAATGGGAAGTTAAGTTAAAAGTCACATTCATATTATTAAAAGTACTCGTGTGGACAATAAGATGGTCAGAGTAAATGTAGCAGAAACAGAAAAGTTGGGAAATTGAATCGAGGCCTTAGAGAAAGCAGGTTGGGAGAATTAAGTTAGATTTTCTGTTTTTTTTAGATTAGATTACTTACAGCGTGGAAACAGGCCCTTCGGCCCAACAAGTCCACACTGACCCCCCACCCACATTCTCCGACATTTACCCCTTCACCTAACACTACGGGCAATTTAGCATGGCCAATTCACCTGACCTGCACATTTTTGGACTGTGGGAGGAAACTGGAGTACCCGGAGGAAACCCATGCAGACACGGGGAGAATGTGCAAATTCCACACAGTCAGTCGCCTGAGGCAGAAATTGAACTCAGATCTCTAGTGCTGTGAGGCAGCATTGCTAACCACTGTGCCACCACGCTGCCCACCTATGCTACACTAGCAATCTGCTGTATAATTGTATGACTATCTTACTATATATTAATGTCCTAGAACTTGGCATACAGGACAAAACTTCTAAATTTACAGATGATATGAGGAGGATAGTGTGGAACTTCAAAGTACATTGACAAGTTGGTAAAATGAGCAGATTGGTGGCAGAGGAATTTCACTTTGAGAAAGAACATGTACAACATAAGGGGTACAACTGTAAAAGGGGTGTAGGAACAGAAGGATGTGGGTGTCTGTGTGTATATGTTGTGAAAGGTGGCAGGACTGTTTGGTTAATAAAGCATATAGTACCTGTGTCTTACTAACATGTGTTTAGGGACAAGGAGTTTATGCTAATTGTTCAATCTCAGGTAGAGTCTTGTGTCCAGTTCTTTGGGAAGACTGTAAAGGCATTGAAGAGATTGCAGAAGAGATCCAAAAGACTGGATTCAGGCATTAGCATGCAGATAGACTGGAGAATTTAGAACTGCTTTCCTTGGAGAAGCCTGAGAAGATGTCAGATAAAGACATTAAAAATTATGGAGGGTTTGAACAGAATAGATAGGAAGAAACTGTTCAAACTCATTCAAGGATGAAGAATTAAAGTAAATGTCAAAAGAAGTAAAGATATCAGAGAAAGTCTTTGATTATGGTCTAGAATGCACCGCCGTAGAGTATGGCAGAGGCAGGTTCAATTGAACCATTCGGAATGGAGTTAGACTTTTACTTGAAAAGGGAGAACATGCTGGGTCACAGGGAGTAGCCAAGAGGATGGCACAAAGTGAAATGGTCATTTGGACAGTGTTTCGCGGACATTATAGGCCAAATTACCAATTCTACAATTTCAAAATCGTTGCATTAATTTCCTGTTTTCTTTTGATAGCCTTTGTTTTAAAAGATGGTCTATTATAATAGAAAAACTTCCCTGGACCCAATATTACTTCTACCATTGACACAATAAACACCATCAACAGATTTTCTTTAATCATGTTTTCTCTAGAGATCAATGCTGTCAAGAACTGAAGTCCCGGGCTAAATAATTGCTAACTCAGCCTGTTAAATACAGAACTCACCCCTTTGTATCCTCCATGTGGACTGTAAAGTTATTGAGAAATATGATTTTCTTTTTGTTTCTTGATTGTAGTTCCTCTCAGTTATGACACATTTAGGCATGGTCATGCCAGACATTTCTTGCAGTTGACTCACTGTTTTTGATTGCTACAGCTATCTTTTGCAGCCAGCAATGCCAAGGCCTAGCGTTTTTTTTTTGGCTTCATCACTGCAATGTTGTTAGTTTCCCCAGGAAGGTGAATTGTCACTTGACTTACTGTCATGGTGCCTGAGATCTGCTGAATCCTTGCCAGCTGGCTATTGGCTACTGGTCAAAATGGGATGCAAGTGCATGAGAACTTCTCCCATTTCAGCTGCAGTTAGTGCACTGTTTTTTTTGGAGTGGACTATTTTCCAAAGCAATTTGACCCCTCTTTTCAAAATGGATTGAACACAGCCGGTGTTATGTCAGTGAAATGCACCATTAAACTGTATTTGGGAGGAAACCCAGGACATTTCTAATGGTTGTGTAAGGGGTTCCTGATGAAGGGCTTTTGCCTGAAATGTCAATTTACCTGCTCTTCGGATGCTGCCTGACCTGTTGTGCTTTTCCAGCACCACTCTGATCTAAACTCTGGTTTCCGGCATCTGCAGTCCTCGCTTTTGCCTCCAGGAACAACCTACTCTGGGAAGAAGGAGTTCAAACAGCAGCAAATATGTTCTTAAACTAGTTTTTTCTTTGATACATGATCACAATACGAGTCCTTTTTTAATGCTGCATGATAATGCAAAATGAGTGGCAGCATCCATTTTACATCTTTCACAATGTTTATATTTAAAAGATATGCTGCTACTGGCCATTTTACCAAGCCAACATTATCCATAGTTTTCAGGTTGAAGTCAGTGAAGGATACATTTGGAGCTCTTTTTAGTTTGTGGGCTGCCATACAGACTCAAAAATAACAGGGTCCAAGAAATTTGTGCACACTTCCGACAGGAAATAAGTAGGACAGCACCTTCATAAAGGGGATTACATCTTTGCGTGCCTAATGACCATCAGCAGGATGCATAATAGTGAGAAGAAGACACAATTGTGTGTGTGTTACATTATCAGTAGCTGCCACTGTCATTTTGACATTCCAGGCTCCCGCTAAAGGTCTGTGTTAACTTTACATAACTGAACCCCAAATTAAACAGAGTGGAGAACCCTCATCCCTGCAAATCAGTGCTATTTAATGGAACTATGAAGTACTTATTGGTTAGCTATTGGACATTGTCTTCTAGTTCCTATTATATTGGATGCATTTTTTGGAAGTTTCCACAGCCTGTCTAAAGTTTGAGTACTCCATAGAAAGTGAGTTTGCAGTACAATTTTGTAATATTGACCATGCTAAGGAGATGCAGAGTGGCCACATAGCTGGACCAGCTGATGGAAGAGGAAGGAGGAGCAGAGAAGACTTGTTGTGGGGGAGAATACATGGTTAAGATTTATAAAGTAAAGAAGGGCATTGATAGGGTAGACAGGAAGGAACTTTTCCCCTTTGTGGATTGGGAGGCATAGATTAAGGGAAGGAGTAGGAGGATTCGAGGGGATGTGAGGTAATGTTTTTTTGAGAGGGTAGCAGGAATCTGCAACTCACTGTCTGTGTAATAGAACCTGAAATACTCATAATATCTAAAGAGGTGTTTAGATGTGCAGTTGCAAGTCTAAGGCATACAATACTCTGGGCCAAGTGCTGGAAAATGCGATTAGAATATTTAGGTGGTTGTTTTTGACCTATGCAGACTTAATGGGCCAGGGAGTCTTTTTCGGTGCTATGGACCTCTATGACTCCATGATTCGATAACACCCAACAGCTGATTATAACCCCAGAAGGTCTTAAGGGAGCAATTCTCCTACCCAAACTCACGACACATCTGTTCTTTGCAAACGAACGCAACAATGAAATCTGTCAACTGCTGCGCGCACGAACATAGACGTATAAGACAGTATTGCCTGTGACTTTTAAATTTTATACATCTGGCTCATTTCAGATTGCTGCCACTATAAACAACACCTCACAGCATGCTTTTTAATAAGCGAGATCATTGTAGCAGGTGGAGACAGCATGAGGTTTTCTATGGATTGCAGGCACCCCCATAGTGTAAGGTTCCATTGACTGCAAGCACTTTTCTATGTGTGCTCATCCTCTGAATGTAACCAATGGAATCAAGCGACAAGGATTCCACTTCCCCAATGTGCAGTTGGTGTGCAAGCTCAAGCAGAACATCACACAGGTATGTGGGCAGCTGCCAAGATTCTTTCATTTTGTAGAGTTCCTACATTCCAACTGTATTTGACCCCTTACGATAAATTACTGTTCCCAGATCCTTGACTTCCTGACTCTTAGATCGCAATCAATAAGGATAGGCAGCTACACCCTCTCCACCATTATCCTCAACACCAGTGTCCTGCAAGGCTATGTACTCAGCCCCCCACGGTACTCCTTATACACTCATGACTGGGTGACCAAATTCTGCCCCAACTCCATTTACACATTTGCTGAGGCCACCCCATAGGAGGTCGTACCTCAAACGACAATGAGACAGAGTACAGGAAAGAGATTGAGTGCTTAGTGGCATGGTGTTAAAACATCAGTCTCTCCATCGAAATGAAGGAGCTGGTCATTAACTTCAGGAAGCAGAATGGAGGGCACACCCCTGTCTGCATCAATGGTGCTGAGGTGGAGATGGTCGAGAGTATCAAGTTTCTAGGAGTGATGATCACTAACAATCTGTCCTGGTTCACCCATGTCAAGAAAGCACAACAATGCCTCTACCTCCACAGGAGGCTAAGGAAATTCTGCATGTCCACAAAGATCCTTACCAATTTATATAGATGCACCATAGAAGGCATCCTATCAGGTCTTCTCACTGCCTCAAGAAAGCAACCAACATAATTAAAGACCCCTCCCACCCCGATTATACTCTCTTTCATTCTCTTTTGTTGAACCGAAGATATAAAAGTTTGAAGGCATGTACAAACAGATTCAAGAACAGCTTCTTCCCTGTTGTTATCAGACCTTTGAACAGATGTTAATGTCGATCTCTCTTTCTCTGCACCTTCTCTGTGCTTGTAACACTATATTCCGCTATGTTCTGCTACCTAATGCACTCCATATGGTACGATCTGCCTGTGCAGCACATAAAGCAACACGTTTCACTCTACCTCAGTACGTGACAATAATAAATCAAATCAAATCTAATCAAGTAAAATGGTAGCTAGTGAGTGATTGTTACCACATAACAATGACTCATTGCTCCAGTTAGGAATGCATTCAGAAAAACACAGCAGTCTACAATGAGAGCCATGCTGCAATATGGAGTCATCCAGAATGCAATGCCTGGCACCTGTCTTTAAAATAAGAAAAAGTTTGGATCTAGGCTATCTTCATAATATATTTAAATGGGGTTTGGTCTGGTCCATAACAGACTGAAACATACAAAATATTGAAAGGTTGGATATGGAAAGGACATTTCCTCTTGTGGCAGAATCTCAGAGAACGGTCACAGTTTCAAAATAAAGGATCACCCACTTAAGAGAGAACTGAGGACTCGCAGAGAATATGAGTCTTTGAACTCTTTTCTTTTCGTATGGTGATAGATGCAGAGTCTTTGAATATTTACAAGGCAAAGGTAAACACCTTGCTGATAAATAATAGATTTAAATGTTATTATGATTGGTGTAAATGTGGAATTGAGGTGAGTTAAATTAGCCATGATTTTATTGAATGATGGAGCAGGCTTGAGGGGTCAGATGACTACCCCGATCCTTATTCATATGTTCATATATCATGTGGAGTGAATTGAATTGACTAAAATGACCCTGACAACTGGGAGAAAATCGCTGACAGCCACAGTTTCTGAAACCTGATTGTTTGAAATGGCATTGGAAAAGGCAAGCAGAAATGAAAAACTCAGCTAACCAAGAAGAGGGCACAAAGAAAACAAAGGGACAGTCAGATAAGTCACTATTAGTAAACGTGCAGGAGCATATGTATGTGGACACAAGAGATGTTTTGTGTTACGTTTTAATGCTTATTTCTTTAAAGTTGAAACAAACTTCTAATTTGTGTTTCTCTCATTTTAAAAAGTCAACTTTTATCCATCCTTTTATCAAGCCAGAGAGTTCAATTTGTATGTGCCCAGTCTGAGAATGGGTCACATTAGTAATCTCTGTCAGAATTGTTTCCAAATTCTCCAGAGATTTAGA
Source organism: Chiloscyllium plagiosum (assembly GCF_037043375.1). Taxonomy (NCBI): domain Eukaryota; kingdom Metazoa; phylum Chordata; class Chondrichthyes; order Orectolobiformes; family Hemiscylliidae; genus Chiloscyllium; species Chiloscyllium plagiosum. The sequence goes on from NW_028270166.1 coordinate 12,987,983, forward strand.
AACACAGAACTGATGTCAGTGGATTGTAAAGCTTCTCAGCCCAATGTCTTCCTCTGTAGCAATTTGTAATGAAAATGTAGAGATCCTGTACCTTTCAGAGTGTTGAAATGCTAGCAAGGCCTGCCTGATACAGTGCAAAGTATTCTGAACAAGTTAGCAATGTAACATTTGGTTGAAACAGCTAGCAGCAGCTGGGTTACCATGAGACAAAAACAAATTCAAATTCAGCCAATCAGTTTAAATTATACCCCAAGATACAAAACTCAAATCAAGTTTGAATTTAGTATTTTGATAATATTAAAACTAATTCAATGATCTGATGATTTGGGGTATAATACTGGGCATTTTTGAACAGTTGAGGGAGAACTACCAAGCCACCAACAAGTACAGACTGCCAGAAGAACAGCTTTCTGAAAGGTACCTGGCTATAAGAAGGTTGTGCAGCAGAACGTCCAAAAGACGACAGAGGAAAATCTGCAGAGGAAGATACAAAGAGAAGATTCGACAGCTGACTGGTTTTGAAAGTTGATTTTTTTTGTAAATCTTAATTGAGATTTTTTTATATGGTAGAGTGGGAGGTAAAGGATAGGTTTAAGAGAAAGGAGTTGTAAATGGTTGTTGCTTTAATATTCTCCATTGGACTTAAAGAATAAAGTTGTTAGTTTTTACTTGAAATAGTGACCTCTGGGATAAGTCTTTGCCTCTCGAATTTTAACAGCTTACAGCACAAGGTGAATCTTTTCTGTGTAGCTGGTTTAAATTAGCAGAGGAGTTTATCCCATGTCATAACAAATTGCAGTAACAGAATCTCCTTGTCAGAGTGGGCCTCCTGAGCCACAGCAGATGGTTTAATGCAGAGCTGATCAACATGGCACAGACCACCATATTATGAAGCTGTTTGATGGTGAACAGGCAATAGGTCAGATCCAATTTCCATTTCACATCTGTCTGCTTTTCATTTCAGAAGGTTCAAGGACAAAATTGATTGGGTTACAGACAATGAATAAGAAGGGTGCAATTACATTGCTTGGTGTATAGATCAGCAAATAGTGGAAGGATTTCGAGGAACAAATTCCACATGAAATTACAAAGTGGTATAAATATCGTACGGCAGTTATAATGAAGGGTTTTCATTATCTGTATATGGCTGCATCCATCCAGGCCTTACCCAGTGAGGGATCAGGAAACCACTGCTTACCTGCTGATATTTATTGAGTTTGAGTTGGCTGCAAACTGTTGAAATCACCGGGTTTTTTTTATAAAACCTTAAGGTATCTTGAGAATGTGACTTGAAAGAAGTTCTGGATTTACATATTAATGAATCAAAACTTGCAACCCATTCTAAAAGATGATAGACTTAACAGCAATCTAGGTTTGTTCAATATATTGTATCAGTTGCATGACACTATGATCTTGTGCTATAAATCCTGTGTTTTGTGATCCTACTCTACTAGCTACCTGATGAAAGAGCAGCGCTTCAAAAGCTACTACTTCCAAATAAACCTATTGGACTATAACCTGGTTTTATGTGATTTTTAACATAGTCAATGTAGATCAGCAAGCACAGAGGATTTGATGAGAGTCAACAGTATTTGGTAGGACCAAGAGTTTTGAGCTGGGAGGCTAGTCAGAAGAGGCGGTGAGAGTTCCAGCAGCAAAAGTGTAAAGTTGGGGTAGAAGCAGACAGAAATACTGAGGTCACGATCAGAAAAAGGTCCAATTGATTCAGTATTATCTTGTGCTTTATAATTGTTGACCTACTCAAGCCCCAGAAATTGTGATAAGACCTTCGACAATCTTGATAAATTACATCATTGTATTTATTTAGGTAGGTATGACTAAAAAAAAGTTGTATAATATCTCTAGACAAAGATAAAAATGTATAATCAAAGCATTTAACAAAACTGTTGGTGACTTTCATCTTTAACTGGACTTTCAAAGAAACATTTGATGAATTAATGGGTATAGAATGTATAAAATTAACCATTTGTATTACAGGTAGTTCTGCTATAACGTGCATTTCGTTAATGCAAATTCACTACAACATGATTAATGAATTAAGGACACTGTCTCTAAAGCACAAACCTTTAAAGCATGCATTGGGTATAATGTGATTCCGGCCCCATTAGTGTAAATGGTGCTGCTGTTACCCAATTTTATTATAACACAGGATTGCGCAAGAACGGAACTACCACGTTATAGCAAAACAGACTGTACTGAGAATTAAAATTGGTTTATTTGAATTTCTGGATCTTCCAAATTTTGGGGAATAAAAAAATAGTTTGTATTTTCATGATTGGATTGTGACTTTAAACAAATATTACTAATTATTCTATTGTATTTGCATTAATTTAAATGACGAACTACTAAATAAATGTAAAAATATCTCATTCATTTGCCTAAAATTCCCTATTGTTATGGACCAGATCAGACCCCCCGCCCTCAAGATACCCCTAGATCCTAACTTTTTCTTATTTTAAATGTAAATGTCAGGCACTATGTTTCCAATGTAATTCAATTGGTCAAACTACTCAACATTAAGCAAACTACAACATATTCAACATTATAGTTAAAATACAATAAAAGAAAGAAGAACTTGGGATAACTTAACTCTATTAGAAAACTTAACAGAATAATACATACAGTAACTATTACTAATTAACTGTTCCAGTGCAGTAACATTCCAAAAACATACCCTTGGCAAAAGACAAATTCAGGAAACAGATTTGTCTCGCATGCAATCCAGCAGCCTAGGTAGAGAAATCCCAACTTTTGGCTGTAATCAAAAGAGGGAAAAATATCTTCCACTTCTTCAAGATCCTAACAGCAGTTTCTGCTGAAAAAAATTAAAATCCCTGGATCTGTGTGTGGGAGACTACCCACACCCACTCAGGCTGCCTCCAATGTTCCTACTTTGAAAAAACATATAAGGCATCAGAAGTTCACAAGTTGTTTATCTTCTCATAGACTGCTCGGTACCTGGTCTCCCACACAAACACCCCCCCCCCCCCCACCCCCGATTTCTCTTTTAAAGAAACCAGGACAAAACACATCTCATAAAGGCACAGCATGGTCACAATAGATTATCCATATTGAAGTTAATACCACTGAAGTATGCTGGCATTGCAAATTCACAAATGTTCATATACAAATGACAGCATATTTCAGACAAAATATGTTTCCATCACTGTTTAAAACTGTATTGTTATGGTCAGTTTCATAATTTTATTAAACATCAAGCTTATTATGGACACTCACTAGCAAATTTTAACCTGATAAAAATAAACTTAATTTGGATCCAGAGTAAAATTAATATGGAGCATGCTATATAAATAATGAGCTGTTATAATGTTTTGCAGGATTTCATTCTAAATTGAATTTCCATAATTCTGAGACCTAGTGACATGGCAATTAATTCTAGTGAAGATACAAAGAACAAGTTAATTATAGCTGGATGTTACTTGTTTTTGAGCATGGTGTGTGCTTCAGAACGTGTCTCAAACAAATTAATAGAATAAATAAAACTTGAAGGGGTATGATAGATAATCTACTTGGCATAATTTTCAAGGCATGGATGTCTGCACTTGAAAAATGATAACAAAACTAGGAGAACCAAAGCGGTCAGGCCCAATTGTTTTAAAAAATAACAAAATTTTGGAGACAGTTGGAAATTTTCTCTGCATTGTGAGACAAGGCATGTTTTGCCAGTGAAACTGGAATGAGCTAGGAGAAAGTGAGGACTGCAGATGCTGGAGATCAGAGTCAATAGTGTGGTGCTGGAAAAGCTCAGCAGGTCAGGCAGCATCCGAGGGGCAGGAGAATCGACGTTTCATATGCCTGAAACATTGATTCTCCTGTTCTTCGGATGCTGCCTGACCTGCTGTGCTTTTCTAGCACTACACTCTCGAAACTGGATGAGCTCCCACCAGAATCTTTGCCTGGGCTCAGGACTTCCCTAACAAATTCTATACAAGATGGACACATGTATACATTTAAAGGGCAATTAACATCCCAGTAAAGAAAATTATTGGAATCTCTAGAGAAGAACACAATGCAAAATGGCCATTGCTGCTCCTGCCACCCAGTGGTATCTCATTACATTTTCATAGCTCTTTCTACATCACACAGCAAAGCTTAAATGCCTGTTGTAAAGCTGTTCCTAATGATGAGTATCAACCAATAATCCAGAATGCCATATAAAACATCAGAACCAAGATTAGAGTGGTGCTGGAAAAGCACAGCAGGTCAGGCAGCATCCAAGGAGCAGTAAAATCGACGTTTCAGGCAAAAGCCCTTCATCAGGGCTCCTGTCCGAAATGTCGATTTTCCTGCTCCTCGGATGCTGCCTGACCTGTTGTGCTTTTCCAGCACCACACTAATCTTGATTCTGATCTCCAGCATCTACAGTCCTCACTTTCGCCTATATAAAACATCACCCTATCATCTCTTGCTTATTTCAATATTTTATTGGCATTTCCCGTGTCTAATCAAAGTGACTCCAAAAAGGGTTCTTGCTGACACTAAAATGTGTGGTATCCTCCATTACAGAATTTACAAGACACTCAACATGTTCTATGAATTATTCCATTTCTTACAGCACTGCTTGCAGAACTATGGATTTGGAAAAGGGTGTATGTAATTAGCAACTCAGGAAAGCTTTTTTACACAGTGATGATGTTTTCTTCCTCTGGGTCAGAAGCTACAGGCTTTGAATCCCACACCAGAACTTATTGATTATGGAATGTGTATTTATAAGATGGCCAAACAAGTGGATTCTTAGCCTATGTATCCTTTCAATACAGTACACTTGATAGCAGGTGGTAAGAATGGGGAAGTTTCCTGGTCAGCCATTCTGCAGAAAGCAATGGCAAACTACTGTAATATTTGGATATACATGGAAACAAGAACAGATAGACAGAATAAGCAACTCAGGGAAACCTGGTATTTTCCCCTTTGAATTTAAGTTAAAATTCATCCCAAAGAATGGAATTCAGGGGTAAAGTTTATATCTTGTGGCATAAAGAACTCTCACATCCATCTAGTGCAAATTGAAAATTCCATTAAAACCAACAGAAAATTTACCCCAGAGTCTTCCCAGGCTGCCAGTATAAAAAATGTGCCAGACATTTGGACAATCCAAACTCAGGATAGAATTTTCTCCTCTGACGCGCCGAGAATGATGGTGAGTGATAGAGCTTAATCATGTGAGAAATTATCTAAATATCAGACTCTCACTCTGAAAAAGTACTTTCCTGATTCAGTCCTCATACCTTAGATGGCCTGTTCATAATCTCGCCTTCTTTCCATATTTGCATCTCATTGATCTCGTCAGATTGAAAATTGCAGTTCCAATCTTTCACTTTCACAATTGAGAAACATAACCAGTTAAACAAAGCAAGAACAAGGCTGACCCCTCCATCAATGTCCATTGTAGCTCATAGAATGGACATGCCAACTGTTATGAAGAAAGGGAGTTAAAAAGCTAGGAAGGACTTAGAGAAGCACAGAGAGTGCTAAGAGCTGTGTTGCCAGGATGCAAAAACAAGTTTGAATTTGGCCAATCAGTTTAAATTATGTCCCAAGTTAACAAAATCCAATCAAATTTGAAAAAATAATGTTTTGACAACTAAACCAATGAAATGGTCCGATGTTTTGGGGTATAGATATCAGACATTTTGAACAGTTACCCAGAGCAGCAAAGAGAACTGACAAAAGACCAACAGATGTAGGCTGCTGGTAAGAGCTCTCTGGGAGGTACCTATCTGGAGAAGAAGTTTACAGAAAAAGCACTGAAACCGACCTAGAGAAAATCTATGGGGAAATATCTACAGTGGAAACTGGGCAAAGCTGGTTTTGAAATGTGATTTTCTTTTGTCAATCATAATCGGGATTTTTATCTGAACAATACTGTCGAGGTGGGAGGTAAAAGATAGGCTTAAGAGAAAGAAGTTATAAATAGTTGCTAGTTAGTATTCTCTGTTAGACTTTTAAAAATAAAGCTATTCCTTTTTCCTTTAAATAGTGACTTTTGGGATAGTTCTTTGCCTCTCAAATTTTAGCAGCTTATAATACAGTCTGAATTTTTTCTGTGTTGCTTGTATGAATTAGCAGAGGGGTTCACCCTGTGTCGTAACACAACCATTTAGCTTCTCTTTACATGTGGAATTACTGCTTCTCTACGGGCAATGGGAAAATACTTCCTGCACCCTTCGTGAAACTTGACCTCGGCAAAGTACCAGCCTCACAATATCACAGTGCTTGGCCTCAGCCCAACTCAGGCACAAACTCAGCCTCAGGCCCAGAGGCAGGGACACTAGCAATGTACCATCAGAGCCCAGAGAAGGAACTTAAAGACTGAACCTGATGTTCCTAATTCACAATGACAATCTGTAGCAAGTTTGGAAGACAATACACAGCAGCTGCCATATCGTCACTCACAAAAGTAACTCTCCAAGGACAAGTGTGGTCAAGGCAGGTTCAAATGAAGCATTCAAGGCTTCACTGAGAGGCTGTATTGGATAGAAATTATGGGGAAAAAGCAGGAGACTGGTAATGATACTTGAGAGCAGTCAGTGCAGGCCTGATGGGCCAAATGGCCTCCTTCTCTGCCGTATCAATCCAGAGATTCACTGTGATGTGTGATGAGCTTTGGTGTGGGAAAGGAAATGGGTGGGTGACAGTGATGTGTGCATTTCGTGGTGGCTTATTGGTAGAAGTCTATTTGCAATGGAACATAAACGTAGACACTTTGGTTGTTCACCATGCATTTTGTAAGGTCACATATCTCAGAGTTCCAAATCAAGGCTTGACAATGAATGTCCCTGAGAATCTTCATGATTATCGCAGATGTGAGAGCTCTGATGTCCCTTCAATATTGCTACATGACATCTAACCTTCCCCAGAGAATACCTGCTAACATTGGGGCCTTGCTTCTACTGAGAATGAACAGGAAAATGAAAGCCCAGCAAGAACAGAAAACCACAGCAGCTGCCACACAGCCTCCAGAGGGAAGAGCAGCAGGGCAAGTTTCACCAAAGAGGCACAAAGAAATATTGAGAACTAGGGTTTATAGACATCACTGTAGTTATCTGAAAAAAGCAGGACATTGCTGCAGAAGATTGAGTATGCCCCAAATCAATATTTCAGAAGTAAATTTGCTGCTGGATAAGTTCTTGTGCTTCCAAGGACTGGACGTCAGTCTCTTCCTGGTGGCTGTCAAAGTCACAGCTTCACTTACCTTTTAAGACCATAAGACATAGGAGCAGAAATTAGGCCATTCACCCATCGAGTCTCCTCTGCCATTCAATCATGGTTGATAAGTTTCCCAACCCCATTCTCCAACTTTCTCCTTGTAACCCTTGATCCACTTGACAATCAACAACCTATCTATCTCAGTTTTAAATACACTTAATGGCCTGGCCTCAATAGCCTTCGCTGGTAATGAATTCCATAGATTCCCCACTCTCTGGCTGAGAGGCTCTCTCCATATGTCCATTCTAAAAGGTCTTCCCTTTACTCTAAGGCTGTGCCCTTGGGTCCTAGTCTCTCCTACCAATGGAAACATCTTCCCAACATCTACTCTGTTCAGGCCATTCAATATTCTGTAAATTTCATCTCTTACATGAATCTGACCTAACCAGGTCCTACAACAGACATTGTAACAAAGTAAGTGGAAATGTATTGACAAAACTGATGGCTTGTGCACAATAATGTAGTACCCATGCCCCTAATGCCGTCAGTATGTTTTCTTCTTCTTCTGACTCTCACTGTTCTTCATGCAGGTTTAACATCTACAAATGTAGGGAGCTTGCTTGGTAGTTGATTTGGAAGTCCTAGGCAGTGTTTTCCTCGTGCCTTTTGAACTAGAGGGCACAAGTACATTCGTTGCCTGCTGTCTAGAGGCAGTCTCACCCTCCTCAGCTTAAACACTTGTTGGCTTTGGGATCAGAGGGAAGGGAGCGGTTGAGGGGCATACGGGGTGGCAAAGCACTTCTGAAGTTTCCTGAGAAACTATTGCTGGGGTATTTCTGTGTTACTCATCCTTCTGGGCGAGCACACTGGCTATGCCCTGTCTTCTTGAGAGGAAAGGTCACCCAAAGTGAGATCAAGATCCCTTGCATCCTCACCTTGATGGCAATGCTAGGACCCATGGCTAAGGTGATGGAGTGGGTATAGCAGCCACTGAGCCTGTCAAAAGCCCTGAGCCTCCAAGGCAACTGCCAGTGAGACAACAACCTAGTGGTAATATGACTGGATTGTTAATCCAGAGACCCAGGTTCAATCCCCTCCATGGTGGATGCGATATTTGAATTCAATTTTAAAGTATGGAAATAAGAGTCTAATGATGACCACATATCGATTGGTGATTGCCGGGAAAAACTCGTCTGGTTCACGAATGTCCTTAGGAAAGGAAACTGCCTTCCTTAATTGGTTTGGCATACATGTAACTCCAGACCCATAGCAATGTGCAATTAGGGATGGGCAATAAATGCTTGTTGAACCAGCGACACCCTAATCCCATTAATGAATTTTTAAAAGTCCCTGTCCATAGAGGCAGCTAAGCGTTTGTATGCCAGAACGACCATCATAGTGAGACCTTTGAAGGACTCCTCTATCAGTCATCCGGCTTACCAAATACATATGGCACACCAGCCTGATGTTCCTGTGCCTATTGCTGCAAGTAAAGCACATCACTTATGACTTAGAACAGGGACAGGTCTTCTGCATGGAGCTAAGTGTCAAAGACCTCGGGTGTTTCTTCCTACACTCACTGCAGAGAAGTATGTGTTCATCAGATTTTGTCCCAAGTCTAATCTAGATAAAGGACCCACTCAAGTCTCTGAGCTGATTGATGGTTGACAAGCTTCTGTCTGAGAGGTTAAGCTGTCACTGAGGGGTTCAGACTGTAGCCTTTTCCCAGTGGAGAATCTCTAGATGTCGCAAGAAGGAGAAAGTGAGGACTGCAGATGCTGGAGATCAGAGCTGAAAAATGTGTTGCTGGAAAAGCGCAGCAGGTCAGGCAGTACCCAAGGAGCAGTAGAATCGACGTTTCAGGCATTAGCCCTTCTTCAGATTCCTGCTCCTTGGATGCTGCCTGACCGGCTGCGCTTTTCCAGCAACACATTTTTCAGCTCCAGATGTCACAAGTGCCTGCTTAAAACAGGAAAGGAAGTTATTTGGAGAAAATGGATAAAAGCTTATGCAGAAGAGTGAGTTAGCATCGCTGGTAATCAGAAAGGAGCACAACACAAAGGAGCTGACTGGGTTAGTTGCCCATTGGTGTCTGCCCTTTAACACATGAGCAGTTTTGATCTCCCAACCAACACAATCATCTTATCCTCATTGGGAGGAAGGAACCTGATGGCTGCCACCTCCCCTCCAGTCTTGGACCTCTCAGTCTGGTTGTGGACCATTTTCTTCCTGCAATGAGAGAACGAGAAGAATTGAGTAGATTACAGTTAGTGAACATATATAAACCCAAGAGGTGGTGAGGTGTCCCCAGTGAGTGAACAGGAACAGCGGAAGGAAGTTAGTTGTTGTAAAGGTGTGAGCCCTTTAGGGGCCATTTTGCATGTGATGGGTGATGCTATTACCCGTGATGAGATGTTTTGTGCAATGACAAAGTTAGCATGAGTGAATGGCCTTTTGAGTCTGAGGTAGCAGGGAGAAGATGGTGGCCTTGTGGAGCACAATAGGCCATTGACTTATCCGAGGCACTACTGGCCTTCCCTTTTGATGGCGGACGTAGCATTGATTCATGCTGCTCTCTCTGTCCAAGTTGGAAGCATCCATAATACCATAAGATGTAGGGAAATAAGTAGGCCATTCAGCCCAATAAGTCGGCTCCGCTATTAAATGAGTTCATGGCTGAACTGAGAATCCCCAAGTCCACTTCCTTGTCTTTTCTGCATAACCCTCAATCCCCTTATTGATTAAAAATCTACTTCAGACTTGAATATTCTTAACGAATCAACTTCAACAGCCCTCTGTGTTAAAAAATTCCACTCTTTGAAAGAAGGAATTTCTTTTCATCTATGTCTAAAATGGAGTCTTTGCTCTGAGATCATACACTCTGGTCCTAGATTCTCCCATAAGAGGAAACATTTCAGCATCTACCCTACCAAGCCCTCTAAGAATCTTGGCTCCCTCTTATTATTTCTGAACCTTAAGGAGTTCAGGCCCAAACTCTCCACCTCTCCTCGTAAGAAAATCCATCCATAAGCCGGAGTGAACCTAGTGAACTTTCCATGGACTGTCTCCAATGACAGTATATCTTACCTTGGACAAGGGGAGCAAAACTATTCACACATCTTAAGGGGTTGCCGCTTGTTGTGGTGAGCTGGGAAGAAGACTGACCTCCCTTTGTCAATTAGCACCTCAAGATTTTTCTCCTTGAAGTGGGGACCAATCCTAACTTTTCTTTTGTGCCATCTACTCATAGTTTCGAAGTGAGCAAATAGTGTGAGTGGTAGTTCTAGCTTGCAGTGTTAAAAGTGGTGACCCACTGGGTTTTAAATATGATTCCAGAGGCACAGTAGTTATAATGTCCTGACAGTGGCAAGCACTTCAGCCTTGTTCACCATGTGATTCAATGAATTAAGATGGCCAACATTTTGCTTGCATGGATAATGAGGTGAGAAGCATATGGGATGAGTCATCATTGGTCAGGGCAGAAATAACACCATGAAATAGTCCTGATGAATGGTCCTGCCTGAAATGTCGATTCTCCTGCTCCTCTAACGCTGCTTGATCTGCTGCACTTTTTCCGGCTCCACATTTTATTGGCCCTGACTTTCCAGCCTCTGCAGTCCTCACTATCTCCACCAACACTACAACATCCTTCCATTTCAACTGGAAGAATCCGGAATCTGTTCTTAATGGATGCATTCTTCATTCAACCCAAATGTCAATCACACAGTAAAATGCTAGAGAATGCCTTGTGCTGTAAATGAAGGATGATCTCAGAGGCACAGTAGGAGTTGCTTTTAGGTTAGATGAGTTTAGATTCCCTTCAGTGTGAAAACAGGCCCTTCAGTCCAACAAGTGGGAGGCACGGTGGCACAGTGGTTAGCACTGCTGCCTCACAGCGCCAGAGACCCGGGTTCAATTCCCGCCTCAGGCGACTGACTGTGTGGAGTTTGCACGTTCTCCCCGTGTCTCCGTGGGTTTCCTCCGGGTGCTCCGGTTTCCTCCCACCATCCAAAGATGTGCAGGGTCAGGTGAATTGGCCATACTAAATTGCCTGTAGTGTTAGGTAAGGGGTAAATGTAGGGGTAGGGGTGGGTTTTGCTTCGGCGGGTCGGTGTGGACTTGTTGGGCCGAAGGGCCTGATTCCACACTGTAATCTAATTTAAATCTAAGTCCACACCGACCCTCCGAAGTGCAGACCCATTCCCCCTGATTAATGCACCTAGTACTATGGGCAATTTAGCATGGCCGGAGGAAACCCACACAGACACGGGGACAATGTGCAAACTCCACACAAACAGTTGCTCGAGGTGGGAATGAACCCGGGTCCCTGGCACTGTGAGGGAGCAGTGCTAACCATCCAGCCACCGTGCTGCCCCCAACATAGCTGGAAAGAAGCCAAGGTAAACTCAGGGTGGAATCTTGCGGAGGTCTGAGCAACATAGGCTATGGTGAGATTTGTTTCAAAATTTGGTGAGAAGTCCGGTGAGGTTCATCTTGTCATTGGGAGCATCTCATGCCATCTCTTATCTTTTCACTGGGCAGCAGCAACTTACCAATTAAGTGGCCGGAGGGGTTATTGCTCGTTAAGTACTTTGTTAGTAGCCCAACTTGCATCATCACTATTCAGCTTCTCATCTTCCCAAAAGTGTCAAACAAGCTGGATGTTGAGAAATCTTGACTTGGAAACCAGAACAGGCACCTTGTAACTCAGCTATCTCCTCGCTGTGACCAGCCTCCACGTTGGACGCAAGGCACCAACAACCCAGGGGATGCTCCATGCTCACCACCCACATGCACCCCACCTCCAAAGACATTGGCATCCAACAAGTGCCAACCTCTAAGACCCCTCATGGCACATTTCTAATCCACTTACAGGACGCTTCCGCACTGGTAATGATCATTGCCATAATGCTGCAGAGACGTTGTGTGCTCATGAATGTGAACACAGCCCACAGAATGCATCAGGCTCCATCTCCAAGTGATTATGACATATCAGAGAGAAGGTGGAGGCACCTTGGCTGATGGCGTGAAGAAGATGTTGACCTTTTTCCACTTAACATTCAGGTGGTTGTTTTTAACCAGTGCAGAAGGGCCTTTTTCCATCCTGTAGACTTCCATGACCAAAGTGCTGGGCATTCCTGTAGATGGCTGAGGCAGTTTCTAATTGGGTGGCAACCTCAGACCTGGCTGCTATGACCAAGTGTTGAGGCTTGCACTGCTGATCCTGGGGTACAGGAGGTCCCACATCTGCACCACCCAATCCAGTAGGAGCTCCTAGTCCTTGCCAGCACAGTGGAGCATTAATATCCCCCATCTGCCATGTGTGGAACAAATGTCAGGAGTCATGTAGGTCAGCGCTGGACTGACAGTGCTTGTCTGGGTGCACAGCAGGCTTTTAAAGATGGTAAGGGCGCAAGAGATGCCAGCTAATTCCGGGATATCAAGGCAATTGAGAGTTGTTCCAGGAACAGCACATGATAAGATGAGGCTAGAATTAGATGAGAGGGTCACCGTGGGGACAGGCTAGGAAATCAACAAGGCGAGTTTGCTAAGATACGGTGAGAAAACTTGCCTGTCCTCTCAGCAAAAAAAACATCCAAAAAAATTGAACTCAACTTGCACTTCGCCGAAGAAAAGTAAGATTTACCGATGGTGTTCTAATTATAAGTAGTTGATTAATCATACTTGACATTAATCAGCAGCTGATATTGCCTACTTTGATGATTGCCCAAGACAAATTTCTATTGCTTGAATTTTAAGGAATATTTTGAGGGTTTCCATTGACAACATAACAACTGACCACACTTCAAAGGATAGCCGTACAAATCTTTCATTTTCAACATTCCAGTTTCTGTGCTGCTTAACCTTAGGAAGTCAAGGTGACAAAACACTCCTGGCATTTATTTTTTCAGACTACTTGGTAATCTATTTTTTGTTTCATAAGAATGCAAGGTATGTCATTCAGTATTTATTATAACCATGGAACCATTTGTCAAAATATATCCCTGAAAGGTAACTATTTCGGGGTTTCAATTGTTTTCAATAATGAATTCAGCAGTGTCTTAGTTATATCCATATGTTTATCTTATGACTATGACTCTTCGGATTCATAAATCCAAGAGCTGTTCCAATTGACCATCTTTCAAGTCACAGAGACACTTTTACTGAAGTTGGGATTACAGCTAGTTATGTCTTATGCATGACATCTCATTACAAGAGATACTGTGGAAGTCATCAAATTGCACAATAAGTTTTAAGTTATATAATCTATACCTAAATTCTCATTGCTCACTCTCGTTCTTCATTCCTTAAAACTGTATGATTTCATCAAATATTCCCCTTCTCACCCCATTAGATCCTGCTTAGAAGGAAGTGACAGTAGTGTTACATTCCCAGGTGCCTTTTCTCACGCATTTCCTCTCATTCCCGTCATAATTGGCTTTGCCAGAGTTGTCAGAATCAACTCCTCCTTTCTAAGAAAAGGAAGAGGGCATTGCACATGGTTAAATGGACATCCTGTTTCTCCAACTGTTGTCAAATTTAGCAAGATATAAAAAAGGATCATCACATGAATCACTACTTTCTACCCATATACTGCACTCCATTAAAATGAACAATCAAAGACAGGATTCCGTTCAACTTCTTAAAATTTATTAGTTGCAGATTCCTCCTTGCATTTGGCAGTAAAGTGTCTTCATTGAAAATGAAAGGTAAACACGAGTTACTTTTTTTAAGCAGCCAAACCCAATTTTACTTTTTTAATGCCTAATGAAATTTCCTCATGTTTTAGTATTTCACAGGTCTATAGGCTTCATCACATTGATAATTTTAATACAGAACAGCATTACAGACGAGTGTGCTAAATCAACATTGGCAGCTCATTATCAACATGTGATCTCTGCTCAACTGGATGATATGGTGAGTTAAGTTTATTAAGTATTTAAGAAGCTGATAGTCATTCAAGTCAAAGCTATTTAACTCATATTTTGTTTCTTTTCTTCAGTATTTTAGAATAGTATTTATGTTGATGTAGTACATTTTGGTTATATGGAGTTTGCGATGGTAGTCAGGATTTATAGTTCGGATTGCTGTTAACTGGTGGGGAACGTCTTCTATGTTTTCCTGAGCAACTGTGGTCAATAAACAGATCAGCAAATGTTTTAATAGCCGGAAACTCACATGGACAGCTCTTTGCTTATAATTTCCGCCATCAAAACTTCCCCTTCCACTTTTTGGCCCTTCTGCCGGGTCCTGACTATTCTCATTAATGTATGCAGAATGAGGACCATAGCACTGAGGATCAGAATTTCCTGCTTTCACATTGGAAGTGCACTCTAGGAAATTAAGGCGGAGCCTTACAACGAGTCTGAACTTCAACAGCAGCTGGTATAATTTTTCACTAAGATGGTGATCTAGATTTCTTTGACAGCTTATAGAGTTATTGATAGGTTAGGTAAAGGGGCAAAAATTTGGCAAATGGAATACAATGTGGAAAAATGTGAAGTCATTCATTTGAAAGGGAGAACAAAAGAACAGACTACTTTTTAAATGGAGTAAAACTGCAGGAAGCTGCAACACAAAGGGACTTGGAGGTACTTGTGCATAAAACACAGAAAACTAGCACACAGCTGGAGCAGGGAGGCTGATGGAATACTGGTCCTTATTTAAAGGGTGTTGGAGAATGAGAGTAGGGAAGTCTTTTGTAACTGTACAAGAGGTGGGTGAGACAACATCTGTATTACTATGAGCATTTTTGGTCCCCTTATTTAAGGAAATATATAATTTCATTGAATCAGAGAAGATTCACGATGATGATCCTGATATAAAGAGATTGTCCTGTGAGCAAAGGCTAATCAGGTTTGACTCCATTCATTGGAATTATAAGAATAAGTGGTGATCTCCCTGAAATATATAGAATTAGAGTCATGGAGTCATAAAGTTCCACTAGCACAGAGACAGGGCCTTTAGTCCAAACTGGTCCATGCCGCCCAAACTGTCCATCCATGCTAGCCCCATTTCCTTGCACTTGGCCCAGAACCTTCTAAACCTTTCCTATTCATGTCTTTGTCCAAATGCCTTTTAAACATTGTTAATGTACCCACCTCAACCATTCCGCTGGCAGCTCATTCCATATGTGTACCACCTTCTGTGTAAAAACATTGCCCCTCAGTTTCCCTTTTATTCTTTACCCTCCAACATTAAACTGATGCACTCTAGTCCATGTTCCCCAACCTTGGGAAAAAGAATGAATGCATTTACCTATCCATGCCTCTCATGATCTTATACACTTCTGTAAGATCTCCCCTCAGTCTCCTATGCTCTAAAGAAATAAGTCCTAGCTTGTCCAACGCCTTCCTCTCACTCAGACTGTTGAGTCCTGGCAATATCCTTGTAAATGTCTTCTGCACTCTTTCCAGTTTAATAACATCCTTCCTATAGCAAGGGTCCACTTGCAACATTTAAAAGGCATCTGGAAGGGTATGTGAATAGGAAGGGTTTAGAGGGATATGGGCCAAGTGCTGGCAAATGGGACTAGATTAGGTTGGGATATCTGGTTGGCATGGACTAGTTGGACCAAAGGGTCTGTTTCCATGTTGTACACCTCTATGATTCTCTAACTCTGTGACTAAAACTGAACACAATACTCCAAGTGCGGCCTCACCAACATACAACTCCAATATAATATCCCAATTTCTATACTCAATGCCCTGACTCAATGCCAATGTGCCAAAAGCCTTCTTCACTGCCCTGTCTACCTGTGACTCCATTTTCTGATTCTTAAGGAACTTGACAGGATAAATTCTGAGAGGATGTTTCCCCTCACGGGAGAGTCTCGGACCAGAGGGCATGGTCCCAGAATTAAGGAGCGCTAATTTAAGACTGAGAAGAAAAGGAAATTCATTTCTCAAAGGGTTGAGAATCTTTGGAACTTCTTGCCATAGAGAACTGTGGCAGAGTCCTTGAATCTATTTAAAGCTGTAATTGATAAATTCTTGATCAATAGGGGAATCAAGGGTTACAGATACAATGCAGGAAAGCAGAAGTGTGGAATTGTAGAATAGCTAAAATCCTATTGATTGGTGGAGCAGACTTGAGGGGCCGAACTCCTGTCCCAGTTTCTTATACTCTTATGGGCAGCTCCGAGTCTAATCATTGTGTAGCTAAAGCTTAACAGATAAAGAAGGATTTGGATTCAATCTCCAGTATGTTGAGATGCTGAAATCAGTCATACACTTCACAACATTCAACTGAGGTAGCCTAAGCACATTGCAGAGTTTGCATTACTACAAAATGAAGTTGGATGCAAAATCTATAACCACGCAATTAATAATCCACTAGAATTCCAAGATATCACTGCCTTAATGTGAACATAATGCTTGCTGGATTCAGTGCTGTCCTTAGGCTGTTGAATCAATTGTCCTCCAAAGCAATTATAAATCTGCCACATTGTTCACAGCTAAACAGTCTCTTCCATACTGTGATATGGACTAACAGGATGGATAGGCTACTGGCAGATGGAATTTAATAGCGAGTACCTTGAGGTGATACATTTTGACAGAAGGCTTATGGAAAGCCAATATAGACATACTGATACAGCAAGCATTGAGGGGTTCATGTGCACAGATTATTGTTGGTGGCAGGACATACTGAGAGAATATTTAGCAGAATATATGTGCTTCATAAGTAGATATATTGAATATAGAAGCAGGCAAGTTAAGGTGAGCCTTGATAAAATTCTGGTTTGGTCACAAATAGAATATTGCTTCTGGTCATCACATTTTAGGAAAGATATGAAAGACCTTAAAAACATGTAGAGATGACTTAACAGTATGGTTTCTAGCATGTCAGATTTTAACTACAAAATTAGGTTGGAGCAGTTGGGGTTGCTGATCTTAGACTAAATGAGATAGAAGCTAGATTTGATAGAAGTCTATATGACTATGGTAGGTTTATTCATGACAGACAAAGAAAAGATGTTTGCAGATGGAATAAGGGCAAGTGAGCACAGATTTAAAGTTTTGGACAAGAGATGAAATACAGGATGTGAGGAAAAAGATTTTTCAATACTGGTGCATGAAAATTGTTTTGTATGTTGTTTGTTATATCTATTCTGCTTAAAATCAAAGCTAAGTGTTGAGCAGTTCAGAAGCAATAGACAGTCTGTACAAGCCTGGCTTATTTGGTAGCATCTATAACTACAGGTCAGGAGGTTATGGGTTCACAACATTATCCAGGGACTAAGCACAATCTCCCAGCTAACACGGTGTTGTGCTGTATTGTGAGAGAGTGCTGATCTTCAGATTAAAATGCAGAACCAAGGATTCTTCTGCCTGCTGTGGTTAACACAGTGAATGTAAAATACTGATTGGTACCATTTTAAGAGATCTAGCCCTATGGCCAGCAAATTTCTTCTTCAACCAACACTACCACAAAATTGGTTGTTCATCGCATTTGCTGCTGCTGCAAACTGTTTTGTGCAAATTGGCTTTTTCTTAATTACTAAATAAACAATGACTGCATTTCAAATATTATGGTATTATGAAGCATTTTAGACTTCGTGAGGGACATTAGAAGATATGATATTAAATGTAAGCTCTTTTCTGGTAGATGTTGACATCCTTGTCATCTCACTTGTCATCTCACTCAGGTTTAATTGAACTTTATTGATGTTGAAATATGAGCATACAGCAACTTTATAAAACTCCAATTTTGTACATCTGCTTATTTTAAGCAAAGAATAAAGCTCATTGCTACCCTCATTTTGGAAAACAGAAAAGCCTTAGAAGTCCAAAATGGCATGTGCGCATTTGTGGGGGTTTAATTAAGGCAGTTGTCATATTTTGGTGAGGGCATTAGCACATGCACAGTGAATTTTCACTAGCAATATACAGAGTAGCAAAATAATCACATCAATCGGCATACAATGCTGACTTTTTTGAAGTTCAACCTTCAGCTAACGTTTTATACTCACAAAGATGAAGATCCATTAATCAGCAGGAAGAACTCCAACACTCACCCCTCCACCATGAACCGTCATCCCCAAAGGGGATCGTTAACTACTTATACATTAGTTGCTGCTTGATTTATTTTTTTCTCTTGCTCTAATTAAATGTTTGGTGCTTTCAATATTTGAATCAAATTGCAAAGTCTGAAAAACATTGTGGGGTAGGTGCTGATTGAGTACTCACATAATACCACAGAATGATCACACATCAAAGAACAAGGACATTCAGCCCAGATCACCTGTATAGGTTCCATACAAGAAAAAATACAGTTACTCCTACTCCACCACCGTTCTTGTGACCCTGGGTTTTTATTTGTTGATGGTTCTTATCCAATTCTCTTTCAAGAATAAAGATATAATTTGCCCTATCAATGCTTTCAGGCAGTACATTCCAGATTCTAACTTGTTGCCACAAAAAAGGAAAATAAAACAAAGATCTGTAATGGTGGAAATCTGAAACTGCTAGAGAAACTCAATAGGTCTGCCAGCATCTGTGGAGACAAAGCAGAGCTAACATTTCAAATCTAATGACCCTTCTTCAGAGTTTCATCAGCAATTTATGTCTTTGTTAATTGGACACAATAGTCCAGTTGAGGCCAAACCAGTGTTTTATAAACTTTCTCTGTGCCTCTATATATAAAGTCCAGAGAATGCTATCAGAAACTCTCTCATAAACTATCCGGCCAATTTCAATACCATGGGCAAACATTGGAATTAGGTTTAGGCTACAAACATATGCACTTATACCTGAAGTTTCTGTGTTCCTGAATCCCCTTTTAAAAATTGAACATTTCTTTTATGTTGCCTTTCCTTGGACTTTCTTCCAGAATGTATCACTTTACACTTCTCTGCATTCTTCAAAGTTTCTGACCAAACCAGTTGCTCCCTGTCACAGATGCAAGAGTAGCCATCTCCCTTGGTGTAAGCATAGCTTGGAAAATGAACAGAGATCACACAGGGCAGAACAAGTTGCTGGAGAAGGGAGGAGATGAACAGGACAAGAGGTCTCAATGGGAGGCAATATTCCCTTATGGTGTTCAGGAAACATTTCTGCAAACAAACCTTCGTGAGGAACAATGAGGAACAATGAGTGAGACATCTGAGCCTCAGTAAAGATATTAAAACTACCCTCTTCTGTAGGTAAAGACACAGAATGCCACGAATCGCATTGCTACTGGTTATGAATGTGATAGTGGCCGTTAGTTCCATCTTAAGTAATATCTCTCAATTTGATGTCCATGTTATGTAAGGGAAATCAGTGACATTCTGTACTCAACAAGAGCTCACTATGTTTCATGCTCACCAGAGACAAAGCAGGTGAGGTCAACACTTGTTTTTCTTGGATTTTAGGCCTCCTTGAGGTGGAGAGTTCTACTGACTAAAAACATATCCATTGTGCAGGTGCCCAACAACAATCTAAATGATACCACAACCAAAAATGATTCCACTCTCAAACTCTAGCTGGTTTGTGACCATAAGCAATGAATCATGCAGGCCAATGCCCAGAACCCTGGCAGTAGTCATAATGCCTTCAACTGTCTATTGCGCCAGTTGAATATGAGTCAGAGTGCCAAATCAAAGGATCATCCATTAACAGCATGACTGAAGACTGCTGCATAATCTGTGCAAATGTGCACCGTATACAGGACATACAATGAGAACCATGACCAATGCTGAAACAAAGCTTCTACTGCCTGGAGCACACGAGAGGATTCTGCAATATTCAACACAGCAGGTGTCAACAATCATGGTAATCTGCTGCATAACCTTGCCATCATGTCAGGACAATCTTTGCTTGGTCTATACAATGAAAAGTTGAGGTGCAGGAGCATGAGCAAGAGGTAAAGGATGTGGAAAAAGAGTAAGTGGAAAAGGAGATGGAAAAGGAGAAAGTGGAAAAGGAGATGGAAAAGGAGAAAGTGGAAAAGGATGCAACTTAGTCCTTTCTTAGGTATTATGCTTCGCAGCTCATGGATCGATAAAGGTATCTTTAAGAGAGCTATTCTCCGGACAGTCTGCAGATGCCATTGGCTTGGCAGTCTCCCCTCCCACTCACCCCCACCAAACAACTGTTCAATTTTCCCCAGTCGTATACCCCAAAGTATCAGATTGTGTCATTGGCTTTTAAGATTGTCAATATATTAAATTCAAACTTGATTTGAATTTGGTATTTTTCGGGGTATAATTTAAACTGATTGGCTAAATTCAAATCTGTTTTGTCACTTCCAAGCAACCAGCTAATCTAGCTTTTGACCAAGTGTTATATTGTTACCTTATTCAGAACATTTGGTGCTGTGTCAGCTAGTTCTGCTAGCTTTTAACTCTCTTAAAGTTACTGTACACCCACATCTTCATAACACCTCCCCACCAAAGAAAAATGAACCATCATAATGAAAAGATGGTTTCATTTTTTCCCTATATTTTAAACACATCACCATAACATACAGATAACTTCAATATAAGTTCATCTTAACTTCTTCCCATATACCTGTATTTATATAACATTAAATAAATACAAATCTCATCTAAACTTTATCAGGTAAATCCATGATAACACATCTACGACTACATTCTTGCAACTCGCAATATGTACAATTTTTAAATTAAAAGTCTGTAACATAAGACTCCAATGGAATAGTCTCATATTCTTGTCTTTAAAGCATTTTAAGAATGTAAGCAGATTGTAATCCGTGTACAGAATCGTCTCTGACACATTGTCCGTGATGTTATAAGGCCAGTACCAAACTCAATAGTTCTTTTTTGATTGTGGAGTGTTTCATCTAGTGGATGTTGATCTTCTTCAAAAATTAACCACCTGGCAGTTCAGTCCCATCCCCATCTTCCTGTAGGAGGACCGCTCCAACTCCAATGTCATGAACATCGATGGAGACTTTAAAAGGTTTTGAAAAGTTTGGTGCAGCTAAAACTGGTTTGGTGGTTAATATGGCTTTCAAATAGTGGCATGGTTCTGTCCACCGAAACTTTGTGTTCTTCTTCAGCAAATTGGTCAACGGTGCCACTACACTGCTGAATCCACTGAGTCCTAAGAATCGAAGCACCTCTTTCTTCGAGGTTGGTCGTGGAAATTCCTCAATGGCCTTCGGTCTTTGCTTTCCATGGGGTCAACCTTCCATAACCGATGTTATGTCCCAAGAACATCACTTCTGCTTTCACAAATTCCGTTTTATTTATGTTTATCACCAGTTTTGCTTCTCGTAGTCATTCAAAGAGCTCAGCCAATGTGATCTTTCCAGGACTTACCAAAGATTACTACATCATCCAAATAGACTGCACAGTTTGCTAATCTGGCCACAATTCTATTCATGAGTCTTTGGAATATGGCGGGCACATTCTTCATTCCAGAGGGCATCATTTTAAATTGATATAACCCATTTGGGGTTACAAATGCAAAAATTTCTTTTGCCATCTCTGATAAAGGTACCTGCCAGTAACCGCCCATTAAGTCCAACTTGGTGATGTAACTGGCTTGTCCAACTTTCTTGATACAGTCCTCCAACCTAGGAATTGGATATGAGTCCAATTTTATTACAGCATTGATCTTCCATTAATCCATGCAGATTTGTTGAGTCCCATTTGGTTTGGGAACTAAGATGATTGACGAAAGCCACTCGCTCTGGCTTGGCTCAATGATGTCCTCGTTGAACATAGCTTTCACCTTTATGTCGACCTATCTGGCTTTGAAAGGAATAAGCGGATAGGGGTGTTGTTTTATCGGAATAGTATTCCCTACATCTACTTCATGTACAATAGCATTAGTCCTCCCCATCTGATTCTTACATATGTCTTACACTGCAGTAACAAATCTTTCAATTGCATTCTATGCTCCTGAGGCAGATAGCTTCCTAACCTATCCCACTTCTCAACGATTTCTTCCTTTCTTAAATCTATTTTGAGGCACCTCAAAATCCACATCATCTGAATTTGATTCCTCACCCTGCAGGGCAGTAACTGATACCTGTTTCTCCAGTTCTTTTTCTCTAGTATAATACAGTTTCAACATGTTCACATGACATACTTGATACTTTTTTTTCTATCTGGCATCTTTACTGGACAGTTCACCTGACTTATCTTTTTCTCAATTTGATACGACCAACTAAACGAGGCTTTGAAGGGATCTCCTATCACTGGTAACAGTATGAACACATCATCCCCTCAGGAAAATGTCCAGGTCTCAGAGCTTTTATCCATCACCTGCTTCATTCTACACTGTGCCCTTTTTAGATGCTATTTATAATTTTGAGAGATACATAATCTAAGTGTGAGATCTCCGACTTTGGCCCTGTCAATTTTTCTTTAATTGATTTCGAAGGGCCTCTCACTTCATACCCAAACACTAACTCGAAGGGAGTGAACTGAGTAAATTCATTTGGGGCATCACTAATGGCAAACAATATGAATGAGATACCTTTATCTCAATCATTTGGGTAAGTCTGGTGGGATTTTTCGTATCCCCAAATCTATTCAAATCTATCTAAACCAGTTCAAATCCCGGATGAGTCCCCAAAGTATCAGATTGTGTCATTGGCTTTTAAGATTGTCAATATACTAAATTCAAACTTAATTGGAATTTGGTATTTTTCGGGGTATAATTTAAACTGATTGGCCTAATATGAATCTGTTTGATCATTTCCAGGCAACCAGCTAATCTAGCTTTCGACCAAGTGTTACATTATTACCTTATTCAGAACACTTCATGCTGTGTCAGGTAGTTCCGCTAGCTTTTAACTCTCTTAAAGGTACAGTACACCCACATCTTCATAACACTCTTTAGAGAAACCCACGTGTGACCCTCCTGTCCACTGAGTTGGCTCCTGTTAAAATTGTCCTCTACCCTGGTTGCAGATCACATTGCCCGGTGCTGAACACATTCAAGTCCCACCTCCAATCTATTCTGTAAGATAAACACAGATACGCATGATGCTAGTATCTGAATTGATGGCTGTGAGTATGAAATCAGGTGAAGTTCTTTTCCATCATTATCACTTTCTTGGAAGTGCTCCTTCATAGCCTGTCCAGATTGATCTCTTGGGTATCTGAAAGGAAATAAAGTGCAAGGATAAGATGTGGCATAGCATGTGCAGGAAGTAGGAAATGATGTTTAGGCCATTTGCAGCTTGTAACTCAGAAGAGAGAGTGTGGGAAGAGACAGATGTGGAATTATTGAATAGGATTATATGGAATGACACTGTTATCTTCACAGGTTACAACTCTGCCTCAACAACGCTTCTGTGAATAGTGACCAGCTCAATCTCCTCCACGCAATGTGTTTCCAGTTACTCCTGCCACTTTGTACTGCAAGGGAGGGGTTAGTGAGTGGTGTTCATGCTGTTTGGCTGATGTAACTTTTGTAGTGGAATGTTTGCAGGGAAATGACAGCCTGGTATTTTTTTCACAGAACGGTGTTAATCCAGAGACCCAGATAACATTCTGGGGAGCTAGTTTGAATCCTGCCATGGCAGTTTCTAGAATTTGAATTCACTAAAAAAAATCTGGAATTAAGAATTTAATGATAATTGTGAAACCATTGTCAGGAAAAATCTATCTGGTTCATTAATGCCTTTTAGGGAAGAAAAATGCTATTCTTGCCTAGTCTTTGTGACTCCAAACCCATAGCAATGTGGTTGGCTCTTTACTGTGCTGTGGGCAATTAAGAATAGGCCATAATGACACAGATAAGATTACTGAACTGCTTCTGGCACTACATCTGATTGAGGTTTAACTGCTGGCATTGACTTCTGCAGATATCTACAATCTTTGCCTTTGACTGCGTGCCTAGCGTGATTCCTGACACTCGACAGATGAAGGAACCTTCCCAGCTGCTCCTCCAATGCAACATTCAAAAACTTTGTACCCTGATATCTCCTAAACTACTCCTTTCCCCAGATCAGTTTCAATTTTTATAAAAACAAAGTGTAGCGGTTGCTGGACATCTGAAACAAACATAGAGAAGGGGCAGCACGGTGGCTCAGTGGTCAGTACTGCTGCCTCACAGTGCCAGGGACCCGGGTTCAATTCCCAGCTCAGATAGCTGTCTGTGTGGAGTTTGCATATTCTCCCCGTGTCTGCGTGAGTTTCCTCCAGGTGCTCCGGTTTCTTCCCACAATCCAAAGATGTGCAGGTTAGGTGAATTGCCCATGCTAAATTGCCCGTAGTGTTCGGTGCATTAGTCAGAGGGAAATGGGTCTGGGTGGGTTGCTCTTTGGAGGGTCGGTGTGGACTTGTTGGGCTGAAGGGCCTATTTCCACACTGTATGGAATCTAAGAATACTTAGAGCAGGTCTGGCAGGATCTGTGGAGAGAGAAACAAGAGTTAACATTTTGAGTCCGGTATCAATCTTCTTCAGAACATGTTTGTTTCAGATTCAATCTTTACTGGGCTGACAGTATCTGCTGCAGCTACAGTGCACCTTTTGATCAAGGCCAGATTTCAACAGTAAAGACTCACCTTAAAAATCCAGGATGTTCTGACCTTGGCCACCCTGTGGATAAATGTAGCCAGTGGACTGTGCATTTAGCACTTGCTGCATGAAGGAATTATTCAAATAAGCAGGCAGTCCAAAATCAGTGTGCTGCCTGTGTGACCTTAAATGCACATGGAATTAATGTACATCCTAATTCCTGCATCCATTCTTGAGATTGCCCAATTAAGACCTCGTTCTGTTTTGTAGTGACGAATATGCTTCAAAACTGAGGTTTTACAAGTTACAGATTTGTGACAATGCCTTGTTTAAAAGCACAGAAGTTAATTCACTAAGTTTTTATTCCATTTTAGATTGAAGAAACAAATTCTGCTATACAGTCAAAAAACAACACATCATCACACCGGAATAAAACTGGGGTAATCATATCTAGTTTTATGTTTCTGAAGACAAGAATGTGCACATTTCTATATGATTGTTCTACTACTAATATTTCAAACCACTAATCTGTTTCTTCCCTGCAGCTTTCATCCTCTCATGCAAACTCCTGCTTATCTATTGTTTGGTCTGTTGTCTACCTTAATCACTCCCAGGATACTTCATGAAGCATGTAAAATATGAACTCATGCCTCAGAACACATGATTGTGCGTTTCATACAAATACAAATACAAAACTTCCATCCCATCTGACCACTGGGTGGCTCTATTCAGTCTCATATACATCATTATATCTGAGTGGATGCATTTGCTTGTAGAGATGCCAATTTATCCTTCTCAAATCACCCAGGG
This sequence comes from Chiloscyllium plagiosum, assembly GCF_037043375.1. Lineage (NCBI taxonomy): Eukaryota > Metazoa > Chordata > Chondrichthyes > Orectolobiformes > Hemiscylliidae > Chiloscyllium > Chiloscyllium plagiosum. The sequence continues at coordinate 13,013,407 of NW_028270166.1, forward strand.
AAATTCAAGTGTATCCCAAATATGACACACAAATTTGTAACGTGGCCACTTCAAAAACATCAGACAGCTGAACTTATATTTATTAGACTTTACACTCGTTATTATGACTATATTATTATCTGTAATAAAGCTGTCCACAATGGAATTCATTCAAGAATTGACTTTTCATTGAAAACTCAATTATACCATACAAATCAATTCTTTCTTCTGGAGAAACACCACTAGATTTAAACACTTGTCTTTTACAGGTATTTTTATTTTGTGATGTGAAATATTCTTCACACTTGTCCATTACCATCTTCAAAAGCCTGCTTTAATTTTCTCCAATTAATTATGACGCTATTTGGACTCGAGGGCAATTAAGCCTTCTGTATTTATCCAGTTATAATGTGGTGCAAGAGTGTTATCTGTATTAAGAATGGGACTTTATAGCCTATCAGCAGCAAGTGTCGAGCTTATTTTCAAACATGCCCATGCATACTTTATTTTAAAATGTCAGTTCCATCTCCAGCCAGTAGATGGTTCTGCTCAACATTCTACACATTTTCCTTTGCAAAGCGCAGCTGACACCTTGCCTCTCAAATCAGTAGGAGTTTAAAGATTTTGGCTCAGTTAAAAAATTGCCTTCACACACTGTAGAGATTGGAACAAAGTCGGCTAGGTGGACCGCCTAAAATAGGAGCTCCCTGAATGGGGCTGTTAACCTGGCTCTATCAGGGAGCCTGGCTGACAGATATAAATAGGAATGTCAGGGGTTCTGTTCACACTAGGAGGCAGCTCTGAGCTAACTGGGTCAATGATATGTATTATGCACATGTAAATAAAGGGCAACTTAGTGACAGGATACTGGCCTTCGTGGAATTATTTCAGTGGGGACGAGAGTGGAATTAATAATGCGACCATTCAAAAGCACCTACTCGTTGAAGCCCAACTAGACATCAACAGGCGCTACAACTGATTTTGCCATTAGAAAATGCTGCAATTGGTACTTATGAGTTATAAGGCATTCTAACGGTACTGGACACCTTTGCCAGGCCAACTGAGCTTGGGGAACACCACTTGAGTGAAGGAAATTGCATTGCCTCACTCAGGACATATCCTGAACAGAAGAACTCTAGGTCAGTCCAGAGCAAAACCTCAAAACAAAGCCAAGCCTCAGCCAAACAGTTAAAGTTTTCTCAAGGATCCGGGCCAGCAGGCTATTTTAGTTGCTGCTGGTGAGCAAACTCAAGACGACAGAAATGTCCCACTAGGCCTGAATTAAGTAATAGAACTTATAGGTCAGATTCCAGGAGAGCGCACACCCTGGAAAGTCCACCTACAGTTGGTGTGGAAGAAGTTATATTGCTTAGCAACATCCAAATCAGAACCAATCAAAATAAAGGTCTGATTAAATGGTGACCTAGTTCTAATGGAGGTCAGTACTGGCACAGCTGTATTAGTGATTGCAGAACCAGTCTTGACCAAAATTCACTCGAGACTCCAAACCTTAAGTTTGTGTCAGACCTTGGCCAGGCTGAGAACCTATGCCGGACAACCTTTACAGATTAATGGTACAACTCTGCTTCCGGTCTCTTATCAGAAGCAGCTGATTGTAGTAAAAGACTCAGGCCCAAGTATGATGGGAGAAATTGTTGAGAAAGATTCAACTTGATTGGCTCAACATTTTTCAATTACAAAATGGCTGTCTGACTGAAATCCTAATTAAATATTCAGATGATCTTCTGGCCAGATACAGGCTGAACTCCACCAGGGTCATCCAAGCTTTTCTGAAGTGAAGATGTTGGTGAGAAGTTATGTCTGGTTGCCAGGAAATGGATGCTCATATTCATGGCAATGGCCAGGTAACCCTGGACTCGATTACACATTGACTATGCCGGTCCATTCAGTGTGGTTGGACATGTGTAGAGTTCATTCGAAAAACAGAGGGATCATGATAGAAAAGTTGCCGGTATCTTTTGCATACACAGAGGTGTTGGTCACAGACAACAGGCCATCATTTGCCAGCAGGGAGTTTGAGTATTTTCTAAAGTTGAGTGACATTCGGCCTGTAAGGACAGCTCCGTACCATCTATCGTCCAATGGTTTGGCAGAAAGAGCAGTCCAAACTTTGAATGCAGGCTTACGGAAACAGCCTACAGCTTCACTCAATACCAAAATGTCCTGGTTCCTATTCGATTATAGGATCACCTGTGATGTAACCATTGGGACAGCTCCAGCAGAGTTGCCAATCAGGAGAAGACTCCATACCAGGTTACATCTAATCTTTTTGGACCTTGTGGGGAGGCTAAAACAGCATCAGGAATGCCAATGCCAAACACAAGACTCCTCTAAGTGAGTAAGGCAGTTTATTTCAGGAGGAGAAAGTGAGGTCTGCAGACGCTGGAGATCAAAGCTGAAACTTTATTGCTGGAACAGCACAGCAGGTCAGGCAGCATCTAGGGAACAGAAGATTCGACGTTTCGGGTACATGCCCTTCTTCAGGAATGAGCAGAGAGTGTTCAGCAGGAGAAGATAAAAGGTAGGGAGGAGGGACTTGGAGGAGGGGCGTTGGAAATGTGATAGGTGGAAAGAGGTCAAGGTGAGGGTGATAGGTCGGAGTAGGGTGGAGGCGGAGAGGTCAAGAAGAAGACTGCAGGTCAGGAAGGCGGTGCCGGGCTGGAGGGATTCGACTGAGACAAGATGGGGGGAGGGGGGATGAAGAAACTGGTGAAGTCCAAGTTCATCCCCTGTGGTTGGAGGGTTCCCAGTCGGAAGATAAGACGCTCCTCCTCCGACCGTCGCGTTGTTGTGGTTTGGCAGTGGATGAGTCCAATGACCTGCATATCCTCGGTGGAGTGGGAGGGGGAGTTGAAATGCTGTGCTACAGGGTGATTGGGTTGGTTCGTCCGGGTGGCCCAGAGGTGCTCTCTGAATCGCTCCGCAAGTAGGCGGCCTGTCTCCCCAATATAGAGGAGGCCACACCGGCTGCAGCGGATGCAGTAGATAATGTAGGTGGAGGTGCAGGTGAATCTGTGGCGGATATGGAAGTTTCCTTTGGGGCCTTGGAGAGAAGTGAGGGGGGAGGTGTGGGCGCAAGTGTTGCACCTCCTGCGGTTGCAAGGGAAGGTGCCGGGAGTGGAGGTTGGGTTGGTGGGGGGTATGGATCTGGATCTGACAAGGGAGTCGCGGAGGGAGTGGTCTCTACGGAAAGCTGATAGAGGAGGGGAGGGAAATATATCCTTGGTGGTGGGGTCCGTTTGGAGGTGGCGGAAATGACGGCGGATGATACGCTGTACATGGAGATTGGTGGGGTGGTAGGTGAGGACCAGTGGGGTTCTGTCCTGGTGACGGTTGGAGGGGCGGGGCTCAAGGGCGGAGGAGCGGGAAGTGGAGGAGATGCGGTGGAGGGCACCGTCGATCACGTCGGGGGGGAAATTGCGGTCCTTGAAGAAGGAGGCCGTCTGTGTTGTGCGTATTTTGAACTGGTCCTCCTGGGAGCAGATGCGGCGGAGACGAAGGAATTGGGAGAATGGGATGGCGTTTTTACAGGGGGCGGGATGGGAGGAGGTGTAGTCCAGGTAGCTGTGGGAGTCGGTCGGTTTGTAGTAGATGTCCGTGTTGATTCGGTCGGCTGAGATAGAAACAGAAAGGTCTAGGAAGGGGAGGGAGGAGTCCGAGACTGTCCAGGTGAATTTGAGGTCGGGGTGGAAGGTGTTAGTGTAGTGGATGAACTGTTCAACCTCCTCGTGGGAGCACGAGGTAGCGCCGATACAGTCATCAATGTAGCGGAGGAAAAGATGGGGGGTGGGGCCAGTGTAGTTGCGGAAGATGGATTGTTCCACATACCCTACGAAGAGGCAGGCATAGCTGGGGCCCATGCGGGTGCCCATGGCTACTCCTTTTGTTTGGAGAAAGTGGGAGGATTGGAAAGAAAAGTTGTTCAGGGTGAGGACCAGTTCAGTCAGTCGAAGGAGGGTGTCGGTGGAAGGGTACTGGGTGGTACGGCGGGAAAGGAAGAAGCGGAGTGCTTTGAGTCCTTCGTGATGGGGGATGGAGGTGTACAGGGACTGGATGTCCATGGTGAAGATGAGGCGTTGGGGACCGGGGAAGCGGAAATCCTGGAGGAGGTGGAGGGCGTGGGTGGTGTCACGGACGTAGGTGGGGAGTTCTTGGACTAATGGGGACAGGACCGTGTCGAGGTAGGAGGAGATGAGTTCGGTGGGGCAGGAGCAGGCTGAGACGATGGGTCGTCCGGGGCAGTCAGGTTTGTGGATTTTGGGCAGGAGGTAGAAACGGGCGGTTCGGGGTTGTGGTACTATGAGGTTGGAGGCGGTGGATGGGAGGTCCCCTGAGGTGATGAGGTTATGGATGGTCTGGGAGATGATGGTTTGGTGGTGGGGGGTGGGGTCATGGTCAAGGGGGCAGTAGGAGGAGGTATCTGCGAGCTGGCGTTTGGCCTCAGCGGTGTAGAGGTCGGTGCGCCAAACTACTACTGCGCCTCCCTTGTCAGCTGGTTTGATGGTGAGGTTGGGGTTGGAACGGAGGGAGTGGAGGGCTGTGCGTTCCGAGGGTGAGAGGTTGGAGTGGGTGGGAGGGGTGTGGGAGTTCAGGTAGCGGTTAATATCGCGGCGGCAGTTTGCAATAAAGAGGTCGAGGGCAGGTAGGAGGCCAGCACGGGGTGTCCAGGTGGACGGGGTCACATTTCCAACGCCCCTCCTCCAAGTCCCTCCTCCCTACCTTTTATCTTCTCCTGCTGAACACTCTCTGCTCATTCCTGAAGAAGGGCATGTGCCCGAAACGTCGAATCTTCTGTTCCCTAGATGCTGCCTGACCTGCTGTGCTGTTCCAGCAATAAAGTTTCAGTTTATTTCAGGAGACAAAGTTTGGTGTTGAAACCATGGAAATGGCCCTGCATGGGTAAGAGGCATGGTCAACGTGACATCAAGTCCCACAACATACAAAGTTTGGTTAGGAGAGTCAATCCTGAACAAGCACATGGACATGAAAGCTGCAACCTTGCAAAGGGGCAGGAGTAAAATATACCCAGCCCCTCAGAACCTTCAGCAACACTGTCAGATCCCCCTCCACCTAGCATCGAAGAAACCTTTGAGGACAAGATGGACACAGAAGATGTAGCAGCCTTGATGCCATTACCACCTGAAAAAGATTAACTTTGGCCAAGACATTCTAGGCACAACAGGTGGTTTACGGCCCAGAATATGCCGTCAAGTATCCGAGGCAGATTCAGAGGAATTGAACCTGGTGTGAAAACCAGAAGAAGCTACGGAAGAAAGAACGGGTCTATGCCCCAGGACTTGTGGGGGGAGGGGGGATTGTAGTGATTGGAATGAGGTCAGCTCGGTAGATATTATTGAATATGTGTTCTCTGATTGGGGCTATTAACCTGGTCCAATCTGCGCCTCCTGACTGACAGAAATAAACAGGAGTGTCAGGGGTTCTGTTCATGCTAGGAGCCAGCTCTGAGCCGGCTGGGTCAGTGTCATGTGCTATGCATGTGTAAATAAAGGGTGACTTGGTGATGGGATACCAAGCTTCATGGAGTTATTTCACCCACAATCCTTATCTAATCTGAGATTCATTTTCTGGCATAATTTCCAACCTGCATCCTTCTTTCTTTGAGCTCCAGGTTATCACTGACACATGTTTGAACTCAGTAGCCTGCATTGCAGGATAGAATTGAAGCCAAAGTTTTATACATTTACAATATGTTCCTTACAGAGCTACACATTATCATACACATACAACAAGTTTCATTCTTTTCCTACCTACGCAGCTTTTCACCCAAATCAGCAGGATGCTAAATAACAAGGAGCTAATTACCATATCTGAACAAACACCACGGATTTTTTTCAAACCAAAACATCCTACAGCTTTAAAGAAAACTTATTTAATAAGACAAAAGTAACATTCTTGAGGGTTAAGATTCATTCCTGTTGCCCTGGAGCTATACATAAAAACATTAATCAAACCCCAGTTCATGTTATATTATGATACACCTCTGTAGCAGGCATGACTTGCACTCAGACCCACAAATCTATTAATAAGACCACCACCTGAATACAATTAAACACTAAATTCATGTACAATTACCATTCCTTCCACCCACTCCACATTCCAATTGGTTCTTTCAGCCATTATAATCCTACTTTTGGGAATTCTGTCCCATCGCCATTTTATTGAGTGATCTGTCTTCAATCTTTTAAAAGCCTCTTTAAAACATTAGTTTATTAACCAGCTTTTCAATCTGTTCCTCTCAATAGCTGTCTTCACTCTTTCATTTTCACCAATTAATACGCTTTGTTTTGCTTTTCTGTAGCATGCTACTATACGAATTGAAATTACTTAGAGTTCTTAAAAATAAATGCCTGGCAAAGGCTTTATCCTCACCATTTCTTTTGAAAATAAAGGCATCAAGAAGAAAGAAAACTGAAATCAGCAAAGTGCTGTTTCAGATAATTAGCAGAGAATGCTTAATGGTATGCCTCTGGCAGAAGCTGATCTATTTATAGTAAATGAATTAAATAAGCATTAAAATAGCACATAGAGGAGTGTCATCTGAACACATTAAACATTCATTTGCTCAGTTATTTCAGCAGTTTTTCAGGTTGTGTTTTGTAAAAATTGATATAAAAATTGCTTCTTTTTCTGCAGAAAGTCTTCCATTTGAGTTGTGAATCTCTGGCAGCCTAAGGCTGTCATGTGAAAAGCTATCCAGATATTCTGATTTTACCAACTCCAATGGGAAATCTATTTTTATAAACTCTGAGGTATAGATTCATTTTAAAATTCTGGAGTAAACTCTCATTTTACTTGTGATCTTAAAGGTATTAATATTCTTACTGCATTTTGGGTTCACTGCATGCACCATCAAGTAGGTAGTCCATCTCACAAATAAAACAATTACATACTGAATGCTATTTAAGAGAGGTCTTCCTTCCCCCACTGAAGGATTGTAATCACATTGTAACAATATAACTCAGACAGGAAACCTCCTAAAGAGCAATTTAATGATTTTCATCTATTAACAGCACTGTTAGAAATGTGGGTGTGCATTGTACATGTACCCAGCCCATATTTCCAATTGTGTTTCCAGCAGTGCAGGGGTCATACCTAGCAATATGAACTCTAAACGTATCCTTCAGTTTGTGAAAAGCTGGATGCAGGAATAAGATACCATTACAGAAGAGCAGCCTGGTGATTCTCCAATCCACCATGCACCCTGCTGCTTTGAGATTAAGTCATAGACGATTGATTTAATTTGTAAAAATCCCTATTTTGACACCAATTAACCTAGATCAATTTTTAAAAATTAGATACAAATGTTTGCATGTTGTCTCTACTTGAAGAAAGTCAATTCCTGCAAACATTGAGCATCAAGCATGTTATAAGCATTTGGTTAAGTAATAACTACAAAAGGTCTAAATCCTCAACCTCTGGTAAATTGGATATTGGAAAGTATTTTTCTGAGTACTTTAAAGCTCTAACTTTCTTTTGAGCTTTTATTCCCACTATGTAATTTTTGGAAGCATTTTCAAGGGAATGTATGTAACACAACCCCAAACCATTTGATACAATGAGCTTCATGATCAAACAGGGCACTCAAATCCACAGGTGGATCAAAATTCACAGTGGTGCCTTCTAGGAGGCAATGTCTTAACTGACCATCAGCACGTGTGCAACATTGCCTTAAAATGATGCTCTAATCATCTTCACTGGATGATCACCTCTATGTGAATATTTGCCATCCAATTTCCTGACTGACCCCCAGTAAAATCCCCAGTAATAAGAGTCTGTTGGATAGACAATCTGATTTGACTCACTCATATTTTCCATCCCCTACCCTAAACTTGTCTATATCCTCAGCTCCATGAGGATAGAAAAGTTCAGATAATGTTTCAGGATTACAATACAAACATAAATGGTTGTATTTTCCAGTTACCATTGCACAATTTCCCTTGACTTTCTTTCGGAAAAGACCACACATTACTTTTTAGCAGACATTGCAGGGCAGATAAAAGACAAATACTACAGCTATGAGAAATCTGAAATAAAAATAAAGTGCTATGACAAGGCAGCAAATCTGGTAGCATCTGAGGACAGTGAAACAGCATGAACATTACAAATCAAACAGAACTCTATCACAATAGTCTGCCTTCCTGTTTTTGCAACCAAAGTGGATAACTTCACATCTATCCACATGATATTGCAATTGCCAAGTATTTGCCCACTGAGTCAATCTGACAAAGTCCCCCTGAAGCCTCTTAGCATCTTTCTCACAACACACACTGCCAACCAGAAATTTTGGACCAAATGGCATAGTCTCAGAATTAAGGGGCAGTAGTTTAAGACTGAGATGAGTAATTTCTTCTCTCAGCGGGTTGTGAATCTTTGGAAATCCTTGCGACAAGGGCAGAACTCATTGTATATTTATGGTTGAGATATATTTATTCTTGATCAGTAGGGCAATCAAGGCTTATAGGGAAATGGCAGCAAGTGGATTTCAAAGAATGTCAGTTCCCTTAGTGAGGCTGTTAACCTAGTCCAATCAGGGAGCCTTGGCTGATAGATATAAACAGGGGTGTCAGAGGTTCTGTTCACTCTAGGAGTTGGCTCTGTGCCAGCTTGGTTAGTACCTGGTACCATGAACATGTAAATAAAGGGTGACTTGGTAATGGCATACCAGCCTTCATGGAGTTTTCAGCTTACTCCTGTTCCTATTTCATATGGTCTTATTTTTGTGATATCTGGGCTCATGTTTCTCCCTAAAATCAGGAACCTGAAGCCCAGCATAAAATTCATACAGGGATCCACAAAAGGAAGCCATTTAGCATTTAGGTGGACAAACATATACACTAGAAACATTAAAAATAAGAGGTCAATGCCTGAGAGAAAGGAGGGTGGTTAACTTTCAGGATTGTCATGGGCATAACGGAGCTCTTAGAACACACTGGGTAGCATCCCTGCCTCTGACCCAAAAGCTCAGGGCAAATCCCACTCCAGGACTTGATGGTGAAGGAATTTGCACTCATAAGGTGGTCAAACAGGATGAGTGTCAACTTGTAAATCTTTCCAATATATGCCAATGCCAGGCAGTAAGAGTGAGAGAGAAGACAATAGTAAATAGCTGCAGCACCTTAGCAAACATAACCATGGAACAGATATCCATGGTTGCAAACATCCCTTCAGACCTGAAGATAGAGAGAGAATGGGTATAACATCTGAAGGTTCAGAGTATTCAGAAAAAAATTATGTGGCCCATTTGTCACAAGCATTTAAGAATAAAATAAATTCTATCCAGCAGGAGGATAAAAGCTACACAAGGAACTATTCCGTTTGACATCTTAGATGCAAAACAAAATACAGAATAATGAAAAATGTGCTTTACACTTCTGTTGGCTCTTCTGCTGTCTCTAAATTGTCAGTGACTGCCTGATATCGAGTATGAATGATTGCTTATTCACACCATCACCAATAACTGCCTAGGTCTAACATAACTTCCCCAACTCCACTTGTGCTTCAGCTGATCTGTTGTGAGACCCTCATCTATGCCTTTAATGCTTCCAGACTTCACTGGTACAGCACACTTCTGATCAAACTCCCATCTTCCAAATGCTATGAATTTACATGAATCTAAAACTCCACCACCTGTATCCCAAATCACACCAAGACTCAATTCAATCTTCATCCTTGTGCTCATTAGCTCGCAGGAAGCAACATCTTGATCTTAATATACTTACCTTTGTTCTTTAAGCCACTATATGGCCCACCCCTCCTTGTAACATACTGCTTCTTTACAACCCTCCAAAATATCAAGGCTTTGGCACATTCCAATTTTAATCCGTCACTATTGGTGGCTGTCTTCTATCAAAAAGCTATTTTTATTACTCTGCCCTTTAGCCACCTCAATTACTGCTGATCGACCTGTCTGTCCAGTTATCATGTAGTTCATGGGAGTGGCTCAATCTCGACATTGAATTGAATAAGCTTTATTGTCACTTGCACTCAAATGAATGCAGTGAAAAGTTTGCAATGTTCCCACTTAAAGTGCCATCTTAGGTACAAGATATCCAGGTACAGATACTTAAGTATTTGGTCTAACATAGAAAAATACAAAATAAAAAGTCCAGCATAAAAATAAAAAATATACTCCATTTATAGTCCTTCCACTCCAATCCTTGCCAGCACCTAGCCTCCAGTCCTCATCGGGCCAAGTCTTCATAGCACACTGGGCTTCAAAATACAAAGACTTGCCTCCAGTCCGCAAGGGCCTCACATCCCGCGACAGCCTCTATTCCTGGAACCAGCTCCTCATGACAGCCTCCAGTCCAGGAATAGGTTCCCTGCAGTGGGGAGTCAGCTCCCTATGATGGTCTCCAGGCCAGGAGTTGGGTTCCCGTGATGTTCCCCAGTCTGGGAATTAGCTCTCCATGATGGCTCCAGTCCAGGAAATGCCTCCCGATGATGGCCTCAAGACTGGGACTCGCCTCTCCATGACGGTCCCCAGTCTGGGAGCTGGCTCACCCACGATGGTGTCCAGTCTGGGAGTCAGCTCCCTACCACAGCTTCCAGGCTGGGAGTTGACTCCCCCCCAGCAACAACCCACCAGTCCGGGATGCACCTCCCCGCAATGGAGAGTCTCCTCTCCATGTTGGCCTCCCGTCTGGTGACAAAGAATGAACTTGTGCCCCTTTGGTCTATAGCACTGCATGATGGTATTGAAACACACATCACCATTCTCATTCATACTCTCATGGTATCTAACAACATGGTGAACAGCACATTACAATTCTAGGATGATGAGTCAAGATATGCATGTTAATTTAACAGCTTTATTTCTGCATTTTAGCACGGCAAAGCAAAGTCAAGTGCACGGACAAAATCTTCGGTACGTAAGATAGCCTGATGCTCTTAAGTCAATTTTGTCAGAAATGTCAATGTAAATCTAAGTTACAAAAAAATGACACACCTGGGATTACTCCAAGGTATAATCTGTAATGAAAAGTTAACTGCTTTCTTGGAAATGTCTTCAGCTGCTATTTTAGAAAAATCATCAATCTAAAATAAAAGTGTTAATACCCCACAGAATATCAGAGAAAGGAATTTCAGACTGTGTGTTTCTATGCTAACATCCCACATTGTCAATCTATTAAAATTTTGCTTTTTAGCGGTTATTCAAAGTCCCTTTTCCTGATTTGCTGTCATAGTATTTTTTGCTTGAACAAAGACCTGTAGGGATACAAGCCTGGAAACAATAATGTATATGAACACTGAGGTAAAAACTCTGGTCTTGTACTCAAGAGCACATGATTTTCTGCTCAAAACCTAAAGGGGTGAAATTGGTCTTCAGTATCACTATGCATCTGTTTCATGTCACTGCCAAAAACCAGGTTAATCCCCAAACCCTTGAAATTTGTGTAGGACATCAGCAGAAAATAAGGACTACATAACTTGAGATTTGAATGGAGGACTAGAGATCACGATGTTTGGGGGGGATTTAATGGGAATGGAGACATTACAACGCAATTCAGTAATTGTGGCTTGTTGGAGAAGATCCAGGGGTGTGGGGAAGTGGGGGCTGTATTGATTTTGGAGGTAGGTGAGGTCAAGAAGATTGTAAAGGTGGAGGAATCAAACATGTCATAGTAGGAGAAGAGGAGGTAACTTATAAAGTAACTGGAGGAAACATATTTGGTCCTCCAGTTCCTTCAGTCCCTCAATCTGGAATGGGCTTGTCCCCAGCATTTATACAGTTGGGACCAGGACCCCAGGCAAGGGGAAAATCTCAAACTTCGTAAAAAAGTGAGCATGCTGCCTGTTTAGAAGGCTTCAATGATCAACTGGCCTTCTAACAGCAGATTTGTTGTCCTGCCCTTGTAAATACCACTTTTAAAACAAAAATGTTTGTGGTGACTAAAGTCCCAATTTGAAATCTATAATATTTTAACTTTACACTTGACTCAAACCCCACCATTTATTCAGGTTAAAATTTATCCCCTTATCACACTAATGAAATTGACCCAAGATATCTTTCCTTTTTTGACTGAAGCATTAATGAAGCTGTTTAAAATCAATTATTTTCAATCATTTAATATGTTTTATTCAGGAAAATTTGATACATTAAATGCTTCTAATGTAATATTGTGCAGCTAAATTGCCAATTGGTGATAATCCAATGCTATTATTTCCTTTGCAAAGATTACTCCTGTTTCCACTTTCATTCAGATTATAAAATGCATGTAGTAGGAATCAGCTTTTGACAGGAAGCAGCTGTCAGTGAACCGTCACATCTTAGAAATGGAATATCTCGCCACCTCTGAAACCAAGGATTCATCTGTGAAGAATCTTTATATGTAAGAATATGTAAGGTTTATACAACAGGTATATGAAATGGAATTTACAGCACAGAAATAGACTATTTGGCCCATATAATTAATGCGAGCATTAATATTGCAGTGCATGTTTTACATAAGTCAAAATTCACTAAGGCCCCTTACACATCACCTTCCAAACCCACAACCACTTCCATCTAGAAGAACAAGGGCAGCAGATACATGGGAACACCACCACACGCAAGTTCCCCTTCAAACCACTCACCATCCTGAGTTAGAAATATATCAATATCGTCGGATCACAGTCCTGGAAATCCCCCCAACAGCTTTGTGAGTGTCCCTACAACACAAGGACTGCAGCAGTTCAAGAAGGCAACTCACCACCACCTTCTCCTAATTAGGTACAGTCAGCATGGCTTTGCATGGGACAAGTCATGTCTTACTAACTTGATTGAAGTTTTTAAGGAGGTGATGAAAGTGATTGATGAGGATAGAGTAGTGGATGTTGTTTACATGGATTTTAGTAAGGCTTTCAACAAGGTCCTTCATGGTGGGCTCATCTATAAGATTAAGATGCATGGGATCCATGGTGACTTGGCCATTCACATTCAGAACTAGCTTGCCCATTGAAGGCAGAGGGTAATGGTGGAAGTGTATTTTTATGGCTGGAGGTCTGTGAGTAGTGGCATTCCACAGGGATCCATACTGGGATCCCTGCTGTTTGTGATATATATAAATGACTTGGATGAAAATGTAGATGAGTGGGTTAGTAAGTTTGCAGATAATACAAAGATCGGTGGAGTTGTGCATAGAGTAGAAGGTTGTCAAAGGATACAGCGGGATATAGATCAGTTACAGATATGGGCAGAGAAATGGCAGAAGGAGTCTAATCTAGGTAAGTGTGAGGTGCTACATTTTGGGAGATCAAATGTAAAGGAAAAGTATACAGTTAATGGCAGGACCCTGAACTGCATTGATGTACAGAAGGATCTTGGGGTTCAAGTCTAAAACTTCCTGAAAGTGGCCTCACAAGTGGATAGGGTGATTAAAAAAGACATATGACATGCTTGACTTTAATGACTGGAGAATTGAGTTCAGGAGTCAAGATGCCATGCTGCAACTTTACAAGACTTTAGTTAGGCCACACTTAGAGTATTGCATTCAATTCTGATCACCTTCATTACAGGAATGATGTGGAGGTTCTGGAGAGATGCAGGAGAGGTTTACCAGAACGCTGCCTGGATTAGAGAGTGTAAGCTATAATGAGAGGCTACAGAAATGTGGGATTTTTTTTTCTCTGGAGCTGCAGAGGCTGAGGGGAGACTTGATAGAAGTCTATAAAATTATGAAACGCATAGATAGAGTTGAAATGTCTAAAACTAAGGGGCATACATTTAAGGTGAGAGGGGGAAAGTTCAAAGGAGATATGAGGGGCAAGTGTTTTATACAGAGAGTATTAGGAATATGCTGCCAGGGGTGGTGGTGGAGGCAGATACGATAGGGGGTTTAAGGAACTTTTAGATAAGCACACAAATATGCAAGAAATGGAGGGATATGGGCCAAGGACAGGCTGAAAGTATTAGTTTAATTTGACATCATGTTCAGCACAACTTCAGGCTGCATTGTTCTATGTTCTACATTCTCAAAGGCAACCAGGGACAAACAATACATGCTGCCTGGCCAGCAATGCCTATGTTCCACAAGTGAATAAAACAAAACAGATTGGATGTAAAAGAGCCTGCATCATGAAAATACCATCCTGAGTTTATTTATGATTAATCTGCTGTTTCTCTTTCCATACTTGTTCTAACGAACACAGTATGTCTTGAGATTACACCATGGATACTAACCTCCCAGGGCTCATTTCCTGATACATGCTCTGCTCTGCAAGCACTAATTCATAGAATCATAGACTCATATAGCACAGAAACAGACCTTTCAGACCAACTCATCTGTGAGTATTCAATGAATGCATTGGTCAAAACACTGAGTGTGGGAATTTGGATGAATGATCCGTACATTTCTGGTCGCCCTGCTATAGGAGGAATGTTGTTAAGTTTGAGAGAGTGCAGAAAAGATTCACAAGGATTTTGCAGATGTTGGAGAGTTTGAGTCCTAGGGGAGAGGCTGAATAGGTTGGGGTTATTTTCCCTGGACTATCAGAGGCTGAGGGATGACCTTATAGAGGTTTATAAAATCATGAGGGGCATGGATAGGGTGAACAGCCAAGTCTTTTTCTTAGGGTGGGGGAGTCCAAATCCAGAGGGCATAGGTTTAAGGTGAGAGAGGAAAGTGAGAGAGGGGTAACTTTTTCTTGCAGAGGGTGGAGTGTGATGACCTGCCAGAGGAAGTGGTGGATGCTGGTACAATTACAACATTTAAAAGGCATCTGGATGGGTATATGAATAGGAAAGGTTTAGAGGGATATGGGCCGAATGCTGACAGATTAGGATATCTGGTCAGCGCAAATAAGTTGCACCAAAGGATTTGCTTTTGTGATGTAGGATTCCAAGACTACGATTTGATGAATAAGAAAAGGTGAGATCACCCACTTCAACTTGCCTGCAGTACATTTGGGAAAATTGTGAGTTGAGCTATGGGTCTTTGGTTTCCTTTAAAATTAATTTTAATGGACACAAAATCATGGTTCAATTCACACCATTTTCTGGTATATGCTCCATACAAATGTTAAAGCAGAAAATTTCTCCTTGTTTGCATAGTTCCTGAGAAGTAGCTATTTACAGAACATTTGTCTCCATTTTCATAGCTAACATTCTTTTCTCATTTTTATAAGGTTTGTGAAATTTTAAGGAAAACAAATGCAATACATTTTACCAATGAATCATATAATGACCTGCAAGAGAGTTTAAGCATTCTACGCTCACACACAAATGCTGCCTTGGTGAGTATATATAACCTTGCAAACGAGTCAGTGCAATTACTCAGGGATATGTAGCCTCTTGGCTCATTGCTGCAGTAACCATGGTAAAAACTTACACAACAGATCACATTTAAAATTTGATTTGTGTATTGGAATTATTCATAGCACATAAAAAACTAGGTAATATAACAGTGAATGACTGTGAAAAAAGTGGTTTAGGATCAAGTAAGATCATACTGATTCACACTGCCCATTTTTTGAACTTTTCCTCAGATCCAGATAAATATTTCACCAGTGAATTCCTTCGGGTTCATCTGATTGGGTTTCTGTGGTTTTTCTCACATGCTAGTTTTTTTCAAATCCTTCCAATGCCTTCATCCCTGTCTGATCTGTTCCTTCCTCACACCTTCCAATGTATCTGTTCTTCTCTAATTCTCCCCTGCAATTTTCTGTTTCTATACCTTTCTTTCTTTCAGTAGGACACTACTTACAATCTATCCCTTTGACCAAGCTTTTCATCATCCAAATAAATATGTCCTTCCATGGCTCAATGTCAAATTTTGTTTCATAGTGTTCCTGCATTCTGACATTAAATGCCCTATATATTTTCTTACGACCAGGTGAGGAGGGGCGAATCAGCTCTCCTTTTTCATCTATCCAGGTAGGCCACAAAGAAGGTTTAAATTATTTTTAGTATTACGCGATACTTCCCTGTACAATGTAAATAACTATCTTTTACTGTAGTAGTAAGAAGACAATCACAAAGTTTAACTGAGTGAAATAAAGAGCAATTTTGTTAAATGCCAATCCCAAGAAAATTAATAAAGGTGCAAGATCAAAACATTCATCCTCTGTGAAGTCACATGGGCTCTGACATACAGACACAGAGACACACATACAAACACAAGCACACAAATATACACACATGCATAAACACACACACAGATATACAAACATACATGTACACACAGACATACAAAGACAGGTGCAAGAAGGTTAAAAGGGGTGGTTGTTGTAAGATCAACCCTCACCACTGTTCATCATGTTGTATGAGTTATCTGGTAGATTGCTGCCGCTGTACTGTTTCTTGGTAGGGGTCAACTTGGGACTGCTTGGTCGACTTAGTGATTGACTGAGAAGAAGCTTTTATTTTAAATAAGACACTGTTTATGCCATAATAACTACAATTTCAAGTTACATTATGACAATAGAGACTGTTCCAGAGACTATGAGGAAGACCTGGATGGTGGGTCAAACTCCTTCAAGATGCTAAGCTGTTCTCCCTACAACTCCAAATTACATGATCATAGTTAAGGCACTTTTCAATGTCAACTTTTTCAGACCCACACACCCATACAAAACAGTAGTGATTAATATGCAGAAGGTAAAGGAATATACAACTTAAAGTTGTTAGCATGTACTTGTGGCATCAGGTTTTATCATGAGATCACACTTGTTTAGTTGGTGTTTTGGACCCTGATCAGCAGTGAATACTGCAGTAATCCTTTGAGTTTTCAGTGCTGTGATGTTACTTAAGTCAGTTTGTCATTGGGTACATTTTTGTCTTGAGAAACAGAGAGAGAATGTCCTTAATCTGTGATAAATATTCCAGCTTCGCTTTCTGCCCTCTCTCCTCTCTCCTCTCTCTGCCAAAAGTGGCTACTTGGAATACAAGCATGTTTCTGTATTCAAAGGTTATGTTTTCAGGCTTGTTAATTGTAGCTCAGCTTCCATTTATAACACGTGAGCATTCTGATATAGGAGTAAAACAAAATAGGAGATTTGGGCCTTTACCCCTCTCTAGGGAACCTTAGTGACCTTAGAGAAGATATTAATTTTCACTCATCTGTTTCTTTCTAAATCCATGATTTATTTCATGGCTTCTTGGCCAAGATGTGTGGTCAGGTGATTGCTGTGACCATTTTAAGTCAGTGTTTTTGATTTCTTTTTAAAAACCATTTCAATCCATGAAAATCCCAAATGATGGAATTTGAAAATTCCATGCTCCATATCTTATATAAACATTTAAAAAATATAACTTATTGCTGTTGTTGTTCTACTGGCCAAGTGGGAGAATCCCAATGGAAATTTGAGCCCTAAATTAGACTTACCCAGGACTAATTGCATGAAAATACATTCCCAGTACAAAGCCTAATTTACCAGGAATTTGGCTCCATATTTGAGTGCTTACATCAATTAATACCACTGCTATTCTTTTACAATGTTAATTATTAATAGATGCATCCCAATCAATGCAACAGGATAGTCGTATCGAAACAGAAGTAACAGACATTATAGTTAAGAAAAATCGAAAGAACTACAGATGCTGTAAATCAGAAACAAAAACAGAAATTATCGGAAAAGATCAGCAGGTTTGGCAGCATCTGTGGAGAGAAATCAGAATTAATATTTTGGGTTGAGTGACCCTTCCTCAGAACAAATAATTCCCAAAAGAAGCATTGGTGGCATGTGAAAAGACATTTCGCGCAGCGAGTGGTTAGATTCTAGGATGCCCTGCCTGAGAATCTGCTGAAGGTCAGTTCCGTCAAGACATTCCGTCAAGACATAATCATTATCTGTAAAGGAAGAATGTGCAAGGCTAATGGGATGAGGCAAGTGAAGTGGGACAAGGCAAACTGGCCATTGGAGAGCCAGGGTAGACATGACCGTTTGAATAGCCTCCTTCTGTGCTGTAATAATTCCGTGGTTCTGTTTAATTCCTGTCATGGTCTTTCCCACCTATATTTTATTAATCTCCTCCAGCCCTGCAACATGTCCAGAAATCTTCATTCCTCTCACCTTGAGTTCTTCCATGCCTACTCACCTGAGTCTACCCAATCTCACTTTTATCCACTTTTATGAATCCTGCTATAAGTCATCCAGAACCTATCCTCTTCACTTTCTCGCAAATTCCTCCGCCTCTGCTTCTCCCTCTCCACTAAGATCACTCCTAAAACCCAAGCTTTTCATCCCACTATCTAATATCTTCTTCTTTGATTCAACATAACTTTCTGCCTGATTTCAGTTCTGAGAGGCACCTTAGAATGATTCTCCAACTAAAAGTGTAATAAAAATACTAGCTGTTGTTTAGTGGATTTAAAATTAATTGTCTTAAAATCAAACATTGTTGAACAATGTTTGATTTTAAGAAACATTGTTTCTTAAAATGTTAAATTAGAAACATGTTAAATTATTAAATGATAGCATTGCAAAGCACAAGTTAACTTATGCGGTGAACAATGGTCAAAATTTAAAAATATCAAATAAATATAGATTGCTGCCTTAATCTGAGGTGGGAACTATAACAATGTACTGGTGATCGGAGCCCGTGAGGTATTATCTTGACTGCTTTTGAATGATATATAATACTCTGTAGGTCATATGGAACACATGGAAAATAGCAATTAGAATTCGAAGGCAATAGAGGCAATAAAGGCTCAGAGATGATGATGCCAGGGGAAAAACACTGCAACATGAAACTTGGCTAATAATTCAGAATCCCATGCTAATGTTCTGAGGGCTGGATTCAAATCCTTATGGCACTTAATAAAACTTGAATTCAATAAAAGCCTGGAATTAAACCTAAAGGTGACCATGTAACTGTTGTTGATTGCTGTAAAACCCTATCCAGCTTATTCATGTCCCTTAAGGAAAGTAATCTTCCTTCCTTGCTTGGTCTGGTATATATGTAGCTAACTCTTAACTGCCCAATAGTCAATTAAGGATGGACAATGTTTCCTAGCCTAGCCATCAATGCCAAAATCTCATGAATGAATAATTTTAAAAGGAGCAGTTTAACAAGAAAATACTTTCTAGGAAGTTCTACACAAAGATTCCAGAAGGAAAGTCAGAGAGGTCTCAAAGCCATTTGGAGTTGTGTACTGCTCTAAACAGCAGAGAATTCAGCTGACAGGAATTAGCAATAGGCAGCAGAGGTCTGTGGCATTTACAATCTTGCTTCAGTGATCACACAGGGAGATTAGTCTGTCAAAATACACCATGAAACATAAAAAAACTCTGTAGCAGGTGGCTTACTTTGCGGTTTTTTTCAGGTACACCTGTTGTGATGAACAGGATACGTGTCACAAATCAAATGCTAAGAAAGACTTATTTTTAATAGCTTCCTGAGATGTGACTGGTCACCAAGTGTTTTGGTTGCTGCCAGCAACCTTGCCTGAAGCTGAAGAAGATACATGTTGCTGCTTGTAAAAAGGTCACTTCAAAGAATCTATTCCTATATAAATACAGTTTGATAGCAAAGTAAGCAGAAATAATTTTGTGTAGACTGCTCTTTTTATCCTGAATGCTGTCAGAAGTAAAACATTTGGTAACTGCCCTTTGGTCTTGCACTGTAAGGGGCTTCAGTTTGTCAAGTCGACAAACATAGTTGAGCTATGAGAGACACCACGGGGACAGGATTTGTCAGAATATATCCCTGTCAATGTCAGCAGCTCCGCAGCCATTTAAAGTTTCCTGGACCATTAATCAGATTGTGATGACCACCGCATCCCCAGATTCGAAGTCATGAGTCCATGGCCAGTTAAGTGTCAATGTCACATGGTGGGGACAAGAAAAAAGGCCCTGTTTTATTTTTGGAATGCTGGGGGAGGGTGCTTGGAGACTGGATCAAAAAGGTCAGGAAAGGAAAGAAGCTATTAAGAACCCTCCTGGGGGAAGGTGGTAGGGGGATGGCATGAGAAATAAGTCCATGATCAGGAAAGGGGTCCCTAAGGTATTGTCCCTCAGATTTTCCCCATCAGAGCAACCTGCCAGGCTTCCCTCCACTCTGTCCCTAACCTTTTCCCACCATCCTCAAAAATGCCAGGCAGTAAGCAGTTTTTAAATAACCATTGTCCCTCAACTGGGGGGACAGCAGGTGGGCCACCCTAATCTTTACCTGCACACCCTCACCTCCCCTCACAGTGTAAAATTTCAGACAGGATGGGGACAGGTGCACAGGCCTGTAGGGAGGTGGGGAACTGTAAAGCTCTGTCCTTGCAGTACTCAGAGATAGAACTTTTGCCTCTAAGTCAGGAGGTTACAGATCCAAATCTGACTCAGCCTCCACATGTACCAGGACAGCATCTCAATGCAATGACAGAAACATAGGAAACTGAAGCAACAGTAAGCTATTTGGCTCTTCAAGCCTGCTCTACTATTCTTTCTGATCATGGCTGATCATCCAATTGCTTACCTAATTCCCACTTTCTCCCTGTGCCGTTTGATTCCATCAGCCCTATATCTAACATCTTTTCGAAAGCATTCCATATTTTGTCTTCAATCACTTTCTGTGACAGAGAATTCTACAGGCTCACCACTCTCTGGGTGAAGAAATTTTGAACTGAAATGAGGAGATTCAGTCACCTGATATCCTTAGACTGTGACCTCTGGTTATCGGGAACATCCTTCCTGCATTTACTCAGTCTAGTCATGTTTGAATTTTATAGGTTTCAATGAGATCCCCCCTCATTTTCCTAAAGTCCAGTGAATATTGTCCTATCCGAACCAGATTCTCATCATATATCTGTTCCGCCATACATTAAGGGTGACCCGAATATAGGCTATTTTTTATAAGGGTTGATGAACTAAAATCTTCATCAGTGCACATTAACACCATTCTCCCTGCATTCAGGCCAACATTTATCACACAGTCAACATCAGTAAAACTGATCACAATCTCATTGCTATTGTATTCAAAGCAGATGTCACGTTTCAACACACTACAACATTTCCAAAGTATTTAATTGGCTCTGATATGCTTTGGAAAATACTTGAGGTTGTGAATAATGTAACTTAAATGCAATCTGTCTTTTGTTTCTTTATTAAAATCTGCCTTAAAATCTATCATTTACTCTATATTTAAAGATGGACCTAAGAAAATTATTCCTATGGAGTAAATTTAAGTCAGAATTTCTTTAGCATGTTAAAGCTTCATTGACCTTACTGACCTGGAACCCAGGGAAGGTTCTATTTGATTCAAAGATTGTGGATGTCACTCTTTTATTCAGAAAGGGAGGGAGAACAGAAATCAGGAATCTACAAACCAGTCAGTTGAATGTCTGTCACATCATTTGAAAATGTAATAAGCTATTATTAAAGACATTACAGCAGGGCACTTGAAAACAATTAAAGTAAGACAGGGTCAACATGGTTTTGTGAAAGGAAAATTATGTGTAAAGAATTTATTGGAGGTCTTTCAAAAGTAACATGCAGTTATAGATAAAGGAGAACAGGTGAATATACTGTTCTTTGATTTCCAGAATGCATTTGTAAGGTGCCTCATCAAAGTTTACCGCAAAAATTAAAAGCTCATGCTTTGGTAACATATTACCATGAATGGAAGATTGGCTAGCCAGAGGAAACAGAGAGCAGACATATTTTGTTTTTGGTTGGCATGATACAATGAATGATCTGCCACAGCAAACAGCCTCAACTTTTTATAATTTATATAAATGATTTGGATGAAGATATGAAAGCTTTGATTGCTAAATTTGCAGATGACAAAAAGATAAGTAGGAAATGAATTGTGAACAAGTCATAAGGAGACTACAAAAAACACAGAGATTGATTAAGTAAGCGGGAAAAGGTCTGGCAAATTGAATATAATATGGGAAAATGGGAAATTATCTATTTCAGCGGGAAGGAAAAAGGAAGCATGTTATCTAAATAATGAAAATTGCAGATCTCTCAGAAGATCTGGTTGCCCTGGTGCATGGATTACAGAGGGTTAGTATGCAGCTACAGCAAGTAATTTACGGAAAGTTAATTGAATGTTCTCACGCTGCAAAGAGTATAAAATTTGCGAGGTTATGGTTCCAATATACAGGGCATTAGTGAGAGTGTAGCTGGAGTACAGTATTGGTCATATCATTTCAGAAGATTGTAAATGTATTGGAAGCAGTAAAAAGAAGGTATACTGGATTAATGGGCGGCACAGTGGCTCAGTTAGCACTGCTGCCTCACAGCCAGAGACCCGGGTTCAATTCCCACCTTGGGCAACTGCCTGTATAGAGTTTGCACATTCTCCCCATGTCTGCTTGGGTTTCCTCCGGGTACTCCGTTTTCTTCCCACAGTCCAAAGATGTGCAGGTTAGGTGAATTGGCCACGCTAAATTGCCCGTAGTGTTAGGTGAAGGGGTAAATGTTGGGGAGTGGTTCTGGGTGGGGTGCTCTTCAGAGGGTCGGTGTGGACTTGTTGGGCCAAAGGGCCTATTTCCACACTATAAGTAATCTAATCTAATATTTGGAATGGAGAGTGGGTTGCTGGAAAAACAGAGCAGATCAGGCAGTGTTCAAGGAGCAGGAGAATTGACGTTTCGGCATAAGCCCTTCATCAGGGTTATGCCTGAAAAATTGATTGTCTGCTCCTCAGATGCTGCCTGACCTGCTGTGCTTTTCTAGCAACACACTCTCGATTCTGATCTCCAGCATCTGCAGTCCTCACTTTCTCCTAATATTTGGAATGGATGGATTATCTTATGAGGAAAGGTATCCATCGGTACTTAATTGAACATACCATTCTGAGGAGTTTGACAGAGTGGTTGTGGTTCTCCTTTTATGGGAGAATCTAGAACTAGCAGCCAAATATGGGGTTGCCCATTTAAGATAAAGATGAAGTAAAATTATTTCTTTCAGAGATCATGTCTTTAAAACTCTCTTCCTCAAAACGCAGAAGTAGATTAATTCTTGATATTTAACATTATTGAGGTTGTCACGTGGCTAGATTGGCTGTATAGCTCATTTGTGGTGCAGAGTAATACCAATAGGACAGGTTCAATTCCCATAGCAGCAGAAGTCACTATGAAAGTTTTGCCTTCTCATCCTCACTCCTTGCTTGAAGCATGGTGATCTTTAAGTTAAATTCACCACCAGTTATTTCTCTCTAATGATATTTTACCATTACCTTTTACTATATTTCCAATATTAAAGGTGAGTTCTCAGAGTCACAGAATGTAGATCTCTTTGTTAAGGAACTGTTTAACTCCTACCAGTACTGAGAGATACGTTTGCATTAAACAGAATTTTTTTTCCAAGTAACTTCAAATGTATTTACTTTAGTTATCTACACAAATTTAGAGATCCCAGCTGCCCCCAATACCTCTAGACTAACCTGTTAGCAGAGATACATAACAAACTAAGCTAGTATCTGAAATTTATGGTCTGTCATAGATGACAAGCTCTCCACATTTTCAAGAGTTCATCAAAGCAATGAAGATTAGATTAGATTAGATTCTCTACAGTGTGAAAACAGGCCCTTCGGCCCAATCTGTCCATACCAACCCACTCTGAAGAGTAACCAACCCACTCATTTCCCTCTGACTAATGCACCTAACACTATGAGCAATTTAGCATGGCCAATCCATCTGACCTGCACATCTTTGGACTGTGGGAGGAAACCAGAGCACCCGGAGGAAACCCACGCAGACACAGGGAGAATGTGCAAACTCCACACAGGCAGTCACCCGAGGCTGGAATTAAAGCTGGGACCCTGGTGCGGTGAGGCAGCAGTGCTAACCACTGAGCCACAGCATTGATGAGTAACAGAACACAGTTCAATCCAAATCAGATCAATCTCTGTGCTAATATGAATATGCTGTGGACTTTTATCCATGGAATTCCATTTTCCAAACAGAAATCTCAAAAGGTTTCTTGCTAAATCTCATTGTAATGTGAGTTTTCAAAATTGATGTCTTCAAAAATGTTCATCAGTCATTGAGTTGAATTGTTATATTATATCAATTAGAAATAATTCAGTCAAACAGTTTGTAATCATACTGTACAAGGTTTAGGTTCCCTCAAAAGCAGTGGTATATCTAACCTAAAATAGCCATATTAGTAACTAAATAACTTATTAAAAATTAACATCCATTAACTTACCCTAACCTCCTCAATCACTATACTTGTCTTTATCCATAACGCTAATCATGACCCATTTATTTCCCACATATCTTTTGTAAAGTCCACTCACAGGTATTCTAAATTTAATTGCCAATATTTTACCCAATATGTTTAAGGATTTCTTCAAACTGTGAACATGCAAAATATAATATATTCAAATTCTTTGTTTACAGCGAAGATGCTGCAAGTTGAAAACACAGAACCACAGAAGGCCTTCACTCAAGAAACTGAAAGAATTGCTGTATCACTTAAAATTACTCTGGCAACAACTAACAAGGAGTGCAGAAGAGTAGACATCTCCTTAATAATATTACAGTCCAGTGTTGGAAAAATGTTTAAGAAGTGAATTCCCACTCCCCAGTCGAGACAGATTTCTCTGAACTTGTGAAAATAATCATTCCCCTGACCATAAACTCTTACAGAAGCTAAAATGGAGACAATTAGCCGGCAAAGAGCTGCAAAGTTCAGGATTAAAACAAAAGCAATACACAATGGAAGACAGGATGGATAAAATCATTGACATGACTTGCCAGCTGGCAGGTTTCACTGTATTAAAGCAGGAAACTAATCAGCCTCAACTTTATTGACTGAGAATGTACAGCCTGTGAAAAGTGTAACATAAACCTCTTTTTTTCTACCTTTTTCATCACGTTGTTTCATTAATCACATTTTTGAGTCTCTTATTCCACAATGAAAACCTAGTCATTTTGCAGTTCACGATTACACGTAAAGGTGAGTCTTTTCAAACTTGATAAACTTTATAAATGCTTAATAGGAGAAAGTCTTATCAGGGCTGATTTCCTTCTGTTTTGCGCCCAAGAATGCTTTCTTTCTGGATGTAGAGCAGAGGTGAATGAGGAAGAGACTAAATGCAGTTGTCTTTGCCCTTAAGTGTTCCTGAATACTTCTGGGGTTTTGCAGGGACACACCCTTTATATAGAGTCATAGAGTCATAGAGGTGTACAGCACAGAAAGAGACCCTTTGGTCCAATTAGTCCATGCCAACCAGCTATCCCAACCAATCTAGACCCACTTGCCAGCATCTGGCCCATATCCCTCCAAACCCTTCCTATTCATATACCCATCCAAATGCCTTTTAAATGTTGTAATTGTACCAGCCTCCACCACTTCCACTGGTAGCTTATTCCATACACACCACCGTCTGTGTGAAAAAGTTGCCCCTTAGGTCTCTTTTATACCTTTCCCCTCTCACCCTATACCTATGCCCTCCAGTTCTGGACTCCCCCAAACCAGGGAAAAGATTTTGTCTATCGTATCCATGCCTGTCATGATTTTATAAACATCTACAAGGTCACCCCTCAGCCTCCAACAGTCCAGGGAAAACAACCTAAGCCTATTTAAACTCTCCCTATAGCTCAAATCCTCCAACCCTGGCAACATCCTTCTGCAGAAAACATGCACATTGAAATTATTGGCAAATCTAGAGGAAGCAGTATCCAAAAAACTTGCATTCTCATTTGCTCAGGACTCTGTTGCCACACCTTAGATGGAATTCCACAGCAACAAGTGAGCTGTACAGCCAAACTGACCTCACATTGGAGGAAATGACTGAGGCAGGGTATAAGAAGGTGTAAAGTACAAAAAAACTGAGTAGATTATTCAGAGTCAACGGGATGTCAAGTATCATTGCTGGATGCAATTTGGTTGAGAAGCTTGGCAGCTAGTGAACGTCCTGTACTCTCCGTAATTAACACACACACCTTGGTGATGCGATTAGGCCCTTCGGCCAAACAAGTCCACGCTGTCCCTCCGAAGAGTAACCCATCCAGACCCATTCCCCTACCCTATATTTACCCCTGACTAATGCACCTAACACTATTAGCAATTTAGCCTGGCCAATTCACCTGATCTGCACATCTTTGGATTGTGAGTGGAAACCAGAGCACCCAAAGGAAACCCACACAAACACAGGGAGAATGTGCAATCTCCACACAGACAATCATCTAAGGTGGGACTCAAACCCTGATTCCTGGCACCGTGAGGCAGCAGTGCTAACCACTGAGCCTCCGTGCCATCCTATAGTGATATTTCTCAGGAAATTTGCTGAATGAAAGAATGAGCACCAGGCTGATTCAGTGGATACTGTTCTGTGGCAGGTTAGAAGACTAACATGGCATAGAAAGCTTCATGCCTTGTGATCTTAGTAACAGTGAAAACTGTTCCAGACTTTGGAGTCACATGGCAGCAGCTGGCATAGCTGAGTCATGGCGCTGAATGTTTAATGACAGGGCTATCCAGAGGAAACTGCCAGAAAGTGACTTCCCAAAAGGAGATCAGGGTGGTCAAGACTTCAAAGAGACTTGGAACCCTACCCTCCCTGGCCGCCTTTAGCTGCAGCTGCACACAGCCTTGAGGCCTAGTTGCTTGATCTATTTTGTATTTTGTAGTTTGAACAAGTTGGAGAGTGAGTGCTTCTCTCTCTCTCTCTCTTTCTCTCTCCCCGCCATGGCATCCTGCTGATCCTATTTCTGAACTGGAAGGCCTCCAAAATAACATCAGCTTGGAGCCCAAGTGACATCCTTAATTGAACAGTGAGTCCGCTCTCTGATCACTGCTAAGTCATTGGGGGGAAAAATTGCTTGTGCATAATAATTTCCCAATTGTGCAGATTTCTGATCTCCGTTTGAATTTGATAATGGGATCCTGAATCCCCCAGTGAAATTCCTGCCCAGCTTGTCTTTAGTCAAATTTGGGTCCAAAGACTGACGTTATTGGACATACCCAGGTAGTACTTTATGCTGCTTACACACTGAAGATTCATTAAATTTGTCATGAAACTTTTTCTGATCATTTCTTAATAAAATAGCAGGCCTGTTTTTGCCAGTTGCATGGTTTCAGTAAAATATCCCAACTCACTCCTCTCAAAATTGGGACCACAGTGAATCAATAGTACAGCTAATTTTAGAGAGTGTGTCGAATATGGTTAAATCTAATGCAATCACTGCAGTCTCCCAAGATCAAAGTTGAGTCCACACTTCATTGCAGAACAGCACAAAGACGTGCAGATGAATAAATACTTCCCCATGGAGAGAAATTATTGACAAGGTCCGTAGCATTCAGCTTTGCAGCTCAGAACAGAAAACACACGATTGATGTCATTTCATCTAACAGCATGAGTAGTCACATCATAAACAAAAGCACTGCCAATTTCAGACAGAAAACCAATGTACAGTAAAATCCGTACATCTAATACACGAAGGATCCTGGCTGGCTCTCATGTGTTACATGACAGAAATCCAAATAAGAGGCTAGGTGACAGCCACGACAGAACACAACTCAATTGGTTTGTTAGTTAAAATCTACCAAATTAGATTGCTCCCTGTTATTAAGTGACAGTTATCAAGTGTTATTGATTAAAGAAAGGTCAACGACAGTAGTTTTTATCAACTGAAGGCTAATGTTGCGCAGGTAGGATTGGTCTTGGCAAATGTTAACATACGGGTGATGGCAGCAATTGCAGCCCTGCTATCACTCATTCCACAAAATCACATTTGCCAATTCAATTGTCTAATTCCTTCAGTGTATTAGACTGGCCTCCAGTCATGGTCAGGATCAAATGATAAGGATCATTATTCTTCCATTCAGCACATGTCTATTTTCCAATCTTGATATTTGTTTCAACTATTTACAATGCGCATGTGGTACATTACAAACACATAAGGTGGAATGAATTAGTTCCCTTCCTCTCAGCCTCCTCATTTGGCTGCAGTGGAGATTTATATTCATTTAGTATGAGGTTATATCTCTCTCTAATAAAAATGGAATTACCAATATTTATTGTATCATTAAGGAGCCAATTAAAGGATCTTCTTGAGTTAAATGCAATTTTTAATCAGGTTATAGAGTCATTCAGTCATAGAAATGTACAACACAGAAACACCCTTCAGTCCGACTCACCCATACTGACCAGATATCCTAAATTAATCTAGTCCAATTTGCCAGCGCTGGGTGCATAACCCTCTAAACCCTTCCTATTCATATACCCATCCAGTTGCCTTTTAAATGTTGTAGTTGAGCCAGCCTCCACAATTCCCACTGACAGTTCATTCCAGACACACACTACCCTTTACATTAAAAAGTTGCTCTTTAGACCCTTTAAAATTATTTCCCTCTCATCCTAAACCTATGCCCTCTTGTTCTGGGCTCCCCCACCCCAGGGAAAAGACCTTCACTATTCACACTCTCCATGCCCCTCATGATTTTATAAACCTCTATAAGGTTACCCCTCAGCCTCCGATGCTTCAGGGAAAACAGCCCCAGCCTGTTCAGCCTCTCCCTATAGCTCGAACCCCCCACCCTGGCAACATCCTTGTAAATCTTTTCTGAACTCTTTCAAGTTTCACAGCATCCTTCCGACAGCAGGGAGACCAGAATTGCACAAAATACTCTAAAACTGGCCGAACCAATGTCCTGTACAGCCGCAACATCCATTTTATTTTTTTTTTCACTTATATCATTGTCCTGTTATTGAACACTCCAAAGAACAAAATCTTTTGCAAAACAGATTTATTTACTATTTTTTGCTGTGGAAATGCTTTATATATACTGCCTTTAGCCCAAACCCACTTTTTCTCCGAATTTAACATACATTTCCAAAAGCATTCCAATAAACCTTGTTTTCTTTTGTTCCTTACAGGCTCAGGGGTTTTATATTCCTTTGTTTCACAGATATTTGTAAAGGGCTAGCTCTTTGACAAATGTACAGTTTTTCTCCGACTGGAGTCAGCAATCTTTTAGCATCCCGCCACCGGTCGGCAGTCTCAATTCTTCCTCTGACTGTGGCTCATCTAAAGGAATTTTAAAATTTGAGCACCTCCTTCCTTCCTTTCAGCCTTTAACTTCAGGGCTTAAAAATTCAAACTTGACACCTTCTGATGACTGGCTCCTCAAATACTACTCATAGTCACTGAAACATCTCCTGATTCCCCAATGCTTGTCCACCATTTACAAGGCTCAAGTCATGAGTGTGATGGAAAACGTGCACTTGCCTGGATGGGTGCAACTCCAACAACATGCAAAGGCTTAACATCATCCAGGCCAAGGCTGTCTAATTGACTGGCACCCCATCTACCATCTTAAATATTACTTCTTTCCATGTTAATGCACAGTAGCAGCCGTGTGTACAATCTTCAAGATGCACTGCACAAATTCACCAAGATTCCCTTGACAGCATCTTCCAAACCCACTTCGAACTGTTATGAAGGTGTCGTGTGTATTGTACCTTTAAGAGAGAGAGGAAGCTAGCAAGGACTGACTATAAGCATAGAGTGTGCTAAACAATTTAAAAATATAACACTTGGTTGAAACAAATTGCTGGAGTTGCATTGCCATGGAATAAAAACGATTTCAAATTCGGCCAATCAGTTTAAATTATGCCCCAGATACTAAAATGCAATTGAATTTGAATTTTACGGTTTGGGATGACCTCAAACTAATGAAATGATTCAATGTTTTGGATATTAAACCAGTCATTTTCAACAGTTAGGGGGAGAACTGCAAAGAGCACCAACAAAACAGTTGCTAGTCGAACAGCTCTCTGAAACGTACCTGTCCATAAGAAAAGTTGTGCAGCAGAAGACCGAAGAAAAGGTGACCCAGGAAAATACAAAGGAAAATGTACAAAGAGAATCAACAAAGCTGACTGGTTTTGAAACAATATTACTTTTGTCTAAATCGTAATTGGGTTTTTTTTTATCAGGTCAGTATTGTAGAGTGGGAGGTAAAAGATAGGTCTAAGAGAAAGGAGTTGTACATACCTGGTGTTTTAATGTTCTCTGTTGGACTCAAAGAATAAAATTATGAATTATTATTTTAAATAGTGATGTCTGGGATAGTTCTTTGCCTCTTGAAATTTAACAGGTTATGGCATGAGGTGAGTTTCTCTGTGTGTTGGGTTTAAATTAGCAGACAGGTTTATACCTTGTCATAACATAACACAGAGAAAAATAAGAGGCAAAGTCAAACATACAAAGTTAAAAAGGAATAGTCTTCTGTGCAAAAGGAAATGAGAGTAATATAATAGTCTTTAGGATGTCCTTGAAAGGTGAGACATAGGTTGTTTTATTAGTGTCTTGAGTCACCAGCAGTGGTGTACATTTGACTCCAAAGGGGTATTTTATTTGATGGAGCAATGCTCATGGTATCTTCTGGAACATAAGAAACCGGGCATGGATATTGTGGTATCAACGAATTGACAGACATTTAAAGATATTTAATACAACAAATTGCTATGTACAACCAATACATTCCTTAGACATATTAGTGGCTGAACTTATATTAAACTATTAGTTACAACTGAGGAGCAGCACAGAAGGTTTTGGGAGTTCTTGTTCATAAATCACAAAAACTAGCTTACAGGTTCAGCGAGTAATAGGACAGTCAAATGGAATGTTGGCCTTTATTACAAAGGAAATGGAGTATCAAAATAAAAATGTCTTGCTAAAACTATGCAAAACACTAGTTAGACCACAGCTACAATGTTGTGAACAGTTTTGGTCCCCTTATCAAAGGAAAGATATCTAAGGAAAAGAAAACTTTGAAGGCAGGCCAGAGAAGATTCAGTAGGTTGATCTGAGGTATGGAGGGAGCTTCGTAAGAAGAGAGGTTGGGTAAGTTGAGCCTGTACTCATTGAAATTTATAAAAATTAAAGACATCTTTATTTAAACATACAAAATGCTTCAAAAGCTTGACACGATAGTTGTGGAGTGGTTGTTTGGGAGAGTCTAGGGCCAGAGAGCATAATCTCAGCATAAGGGGTTACCCACTGAAAACAAAGATGAGGAGGAATTTCTCCTCTTAGTTGGTAGTGCATCTGTGAGATTCTTTAAAGTAAAGGGCTATTGAGGTTGGATTGTTAAGGCCATTCAAGGCAGGGATAGACAGATTTTTAAACAGTAAAGCAATCAAGGGAGATAGGAAAAATGGAGTTGTAGACTTTTAGACCAGCCATGACATTTTTTTTAATGACACAACAGTCTTGATGGGCTGAATGGCATACTGCTGCACTTATATTCTATGTTTCTATCATTTATTATCATTGTAAAAAGGAGGATATTGTGTTCAGTGTTCCTCTAATTTTCTTTCTGGTTGTATGGGTTCTGAGGTTTGTGCATAGTAATCATTTCTGGAGTGGGAAGTCAATGCTATGATCAGCGTGCCATCACTAATTGCCATGCACAGAACCTTGGATGCACAGCTTAGTAGCATAATGTTCTCATAGTCACAGAATCATAGAGTCATACAGTGCAGAAAGGCACTTCAGCTCATCGGATCTGGACTGACATAACTACCACTAAAGGCGTACGAATCCCAATTTCCTGCACCTGTCCCATATCAATGAATGGTATGTTATTAGCGAGTTTTGAGAAGATTTGTAGCTCAGATTGAGGTTCTGGATGTAGGTTTGTTCGCTGAGCCGGAAGGTTCATTGTCAGATGTTTCGTCACCCTACTAGATGAAGCTTCATCCAGAGGGTCACTGATGATGTTACCTAGTATGGTGACGAAACAACTGAAAATGAAACTTCCAGCTCAGCGAGCAAACCTACATCCAGAATGTTATGTTATTTTAAGTGCTCAGCTAAATAGTTTTTTAAAGGTTGCAAGGTTTCCAGCCTCCACTATCTTCCAAAGCAGTGCCTTCTAGATGAGTGAAAAAGTTTTTTTCTCAAATCACCTCTGAATCTCCTGCCCCTTACCCTAAAACCATGCCCCCTCATGATTAGCCTCTCAACCAAGGGGAACAGGTGCTCTCTATTCACCCTCTCCATACGCCTCATAATCTTATTCACCTTAATCATGGCCCCCCCCTCAGTCTTTGCTGCTCTAAAGAAACCAATCCAAGCCTATCTAGTCTCTCCTTATAGCTCAGATTCTCCATCGCAGGCAACATCCTGGTGAACCTCCTCTGTACCCTCTCAAATGCTATCACACACTTCATGTAGTGAGGTGAGCAGAACTTCACACAGTACTCCAGCTGTGGCTCAACCAACACTCTATATGCCTTCCTTACTTTCCTATGCAAGTGATCTGCTGACTTCAGGGATCTGCGAATAACTACCCCAGGATCCCTTTGCTATGTTATCCAATTTCTTGCCATTCATTAAACACTCGCTCATCTTGTTGTTTCTTATAACCTGAGTAATATGGTAGTATACTCTTAAGAGACATGTTTATGATAACATCACTATATCACAGCATGAGACCCTGTGAGTATAATCTCGAACTCCATCTTACTTCAGATCATGACATTCTGTTGGAAGTGTAAGACCATAAGGGATAGGAGCTGAGAGTGTGTTACTGGAAAAGCACAGCAGGTCAAGAAGCATCCGAGGAGCAGGAAAATCGATGTTTCGAGAAGGGCTCTGGCCCAAAACTTCAATTTTCCTGCTTCTTAGATTCCTGATGAAGGGCTCCAGCCCAAAACTTAAATTTTCCTGCTTCTCAGATTCCTGAAGAAGGGCTCCAGCCCGAAACATCGATTTTCCTGCTCCTCGGATGCTGCCTGTCCTGCTTTGCTTTTCCAGCAATGCACTTTCAGCTCTGATCTCCAGCATCTGCAGACCTCACTGTCTCCCATAAGAGATAGGAGCCTGCTCTGCCATTCAATATGATCATGGCTGATCGTCCAGAGAATATTTGAGTGAATGTAGACCTCGAGTGAATGCAGGCTCTCTGCATTCATCTGTCCTGCTATCCCAAGAATCAGATTAGTCCATCAAATAAAACTTGCACATATGCACAAGTTGTTAACTCGATAATTTATACAAACAGGTAAAACAGAGTTTAGAAGAGTAACATTTCAAAACTTCAATTCAATAATTTGGAGGTTTAATAACTCATCCTGATCTGTTGATTGTATACCCGTTTGGAGAGCTAATGTACTGTTCTCATTTGTGTATATTTGACAATTTGGTTGTCTGCTGCCAGCCGCTGTCATTCAATGATCATCATTATCAGGGTGTTCGTCTTCATGACAGCTGTTGTGCTGTATCTTGGCCGAAACTGGCCTTTCTGTGCCTTCACAATATAACACTATGATTGGCAATGACTTCATATAATCTGGATTGGTTGCATATTTTAGACACCTTTGCTGGTATACAAGTGTTTTTATATAAAAATAGAACAGAGAAAGGTGGATGCTGGAAATCCAAAATAAAAACAGAAATTGCTAGACTCAGACAGTCTGGCAGCATCTGTGGCGAATGATCCTCCTCAACTCTCGTGATTTCTCATCTTAGGCAGTTGCCAATTACAACTAGTCACATTGATTCTGGCTAAAGTGTAACAGATCAACCTTAAAAATGTTTTGAATTTTGCAGTCAAGAACATCAATGCGTAGATGAAGTGAAATTTCTTGGTCCTTATGTAAGTTGGGTAATCTTATCAATGTGTCAGACATAATCATCTTGCTGACTGGCATTTTTTCACTGCAGTGTCACACCTTACAGATCACTGACTGATTCAGTTGTGTCACATATGGTCTATTCTGTCACAGTGAGTGTGGTTTGAACCTAATGCACATGTGACTATACTGCGATATATGCATAATAGATGTTCTGTCACTGCTGGACCATAGATATCAACCAGGTAGAAGATTTTGAGAAACTATTTAAGCTTGAGTACTGGTCTTGCAGTGGGATTCTGCCATTGCATGGAATTGGTGATCTATTTAAAATTACGAGAGGAACTCTCCTAGGATGTATCATGGAGTACCATTTGGTGAGGTACATGTCTTTCAGGATGCACAGTGCTTATTTGTTGACTCATGCTGCCATGTAAATTTTAGCTTTTAGAGTTGTCATCTTGACTTTTCAGAACATATTATATTAATGCTTGTGACAGCTTTTGATTCTCTTATACCAGTGGCACAGTGTATGAGGACAACAATATAGCAAGCTTGGTCAACTTCTGAAATTTGCCTTTCAGTTGGTTGGCTCTGAGCTATATTGTTGAGCTTGCAATTGAGCACCTTCTTAAAGCTTTCCTTTGATGCCAGTGTTGTGGTGTTGGACCATCTTTTTGGTTACCTGGGTTCAGTCCTGGGTCTGGCATAGCCTTTGGAACCTGATATCCAGCACAAGCAATAGTGATGTCCCTTAGTGCCACTAGGTTTACTGATATCCATAAGCTTGTTATCTCATGGATAGGTGTGGCACTCTGCATCTGTTACAGATTTTAGTGATCTGGTATGCCTAGCAATGACGGACTATAGGATTGCAGCAATAATGGTGGATGCACCTATAACATATAATTGTTGTTGGTCTGTCAGTATTGTTTAATACTTGTGTCAATCCTTGTTAAATGCATTAATGGTATGGCATTTTTCTTGCTCATAAGATCCTTCCCAGTTTTTAATTGGTGTGGAGATAATGATTAACACAATGAGCATCTCTGATACTTTCTAAAAGCCACTCATGCACTTTTCTATTGTATCTTTCAACAAACTAGTCAATTTTGGGGTTTCTGTCTGCATGACTTGAATCAGAGTTTGTTAATCCTTAAGTGAATTATTTCCTGGAGCTGGTCTTCAAGAATGTTCCAGATCTTTTCTGCATCTTTGTGATCATCCATGGAAAGATTGAATGTGTTAATTCTGTGAAGTCAATCTTTGCCAATGGCAGGGAAGATGTTTTCAACTCTTTCATGGGATCAAATATTACTTGGTCTGTAAAATAAAGTTACATATGTTGTTTGAACAGTTGTAATTCAGTACAGATATCATTGGAAACCCACCTCAAAATGAGGTTTCTGTTATCCATGATCCATTTAAAAACATTGGATAGTACCACTTTTCCTGACTTTGTGTCTGGGTAAATTTAAAACTTTTCCTTCCTTAATAACAAAAGCTTTGCAACTGCAGTTATCAGAGACTGATAATTATGCATCAACTGTCAGGAAGCAGTGCATTCTAAATTTTCAGCTTCCTGCACTGCCCTGGATTTATTTTCAAATCTAAAGCAGCCTGTTTTTTTTTAAATAATGCAATCTTAAACTACAATTTATCTTGAAAGAATTTACATTCTCATCAAAAATAAATTAGTTCTAAATTCTTAAAAGTTAATATTCTATCTATAGATCTGTACAGCTGTCTGAAATCAATGCTTCTTAAGGGTGAGAAACTCTCTCTTTTTCAAAATTCTCTTTTGTCCAAAGTTATTATCCATTTGGTCTTCAATTAGTTTTCTAAATATATGCCACGAAGACATTGCAGAGTTATATAGATAAACACTGTTGTTATCATGGTGTGATTCTATCTCTGACACAGCAACTTACCTGATGCTATAATGCTTACATTTTCTGCCATGACATAAGAAATTGGGTGTGGATATTGTGGTATTGAATAATCTAAAATATGTTTATTATATCTAACTGTAATGTACAAATATTATATATTACATTTCTCAGGTGCACAGAGGGATGAGCTAATATCAATCCAATCATTGCAAAAGGGGAGTATGCTTCCACTAGAGTTGTGCTTTAAATGATGGAGTACAAGATCTTCATACCCTGAGGTCACACACCATGACGCAGTGATAATATAATGAGCATCTTTCTTAACATTAGACTGATTTGAGACATAACACTAGCAGGAGTGAATATTTCAGATGTCTTTTGCGTACTCAGAGCACACAGTATTCTATTTAATCAATTTTGTCACTGGGTATGATTTTTTCTTGAGAAGCCAGGAGAACATTCTCTCCAGGTGGTTCCAGTTGCAGTAAAAATTCATCAGCCTGGTTCTGCCAAAAACAGTTCATTGAAATACAAACTTGTTTTGCATATTCCATCTGTGAAGTTATGTTTTGTTAGGTTTGCTAACTGGCGGCAAGGTTCCATCTCCTGTTGTGAAACTCCCATAAAAGTGTAAACCAAAACAGGAATTCACTGGATTGACTAGTTTCAGGGCCTTTGCTAAAATGTTAAATTTAGTTCAGACTGTCTTTATTTATCTCATGTGAATTTCATGGCTCAGTCAATTTGTCAATTAAACGATTGCTGTGGCCATTTTAAATCAATGTTTTTCCTTTCTAAAAACATGTCAGTCCATGAAAATCCCAGGTATTTTAATCAGATGAAGGACTTCAAAAATCAGTAGTGCACATTTAATCACTATCATAACAGGTCTCGCAGCACTTGCTATATTTACTTCACTTTGGATAATGTTTGGTGCTGTTTTTCTTCTGGACTTCACACCGTTCAAGCATTAATAAGAAAATGTTGCTCTTTGTCACTTCTATCCTTCTGAATCATAGTTGTAATGTTTGTATGTCAAGATCTAACTATCATTAACTTTGCTTGTCCCTTTGAAATAATTGCCTGAGTACTCATGTTGAGGCAGTTTTTTTAATGTAAATTATTCTAAACTTCTGGCTCTAGAACAGAAGAACCCATTGAAGAGATAGTCATCTTACATTTTAAAAATTATTGAGTACAGCAAAAACTTTACAGACACCACATAACAGCATCATCTTAGGTACAAAGGTACCTACATGCAGATATTTAAGATCATATCCTTAGGGGGAAAAGATTAGAAATGCAAAGAAATAAATAGTCTAGCATTATAGGTCATGGGAATAAATGATAAAAAGAAAGAAGTAAGAAGTTCAGAATATCAGTCTTTCTGATGCAGTCCATGCTGGCATCTAGCCTCAAGGTAGACCTGCACTGCCTTTCCACTGCCTGCACTGGACCCATCAATGTAGGAGTCACCCCACTTTAGGCACCATCTTTTCATTGCTGGGTGCACTTTGCTGGCATTGTTGAACACACACTCACCCTGCAACAAGAGTTCCTGGCTCCACGGCCAGGCCAGGCTACCGCTGGACCACGAGTCCCACTTTGACTGCAGATGTCATCTTGCCAGTGCTGCTATCTTGACAAGTCAGCTACCACCGGTGTCACCATCCCCAATTGTCAGAGGAGTTTTGCTGCCATTGCCACCAGTTCCAAACACCAGGAGAATCACTGCTGCTGCCACCAGCCCTGTAAGGCAGGAGTCTGCACTTGCTCTGCTGCCACGGACCCCAACTTGTATTGTCCATCACTCAATGCCCTTGCGAAGGGGGTAGGCCCCTTTCTTGTACCACTTCAGTACCATCTGGTGCAGGTATACCCTCAGTGCAGTTAGGAAGAGAGTTTAGATTTGTCAGTTTAAATTTGTTTTGCATCCTTAAGAAATTGTGGCACAAAATGTGGCAGCAAATGTGCACACAATGCAAAGCATTTAAATAAAATATCAGTCTGTTTCACTTTCCTTTTGCTAATGTTCCTAAATCAGACAGCAAGGTCCCAGAATTACCATTGCTAATAGGAAAATAAATTATCGAAATGCAGTTCAAAGTTTAGTCAGCAAATCCAAATTCCCAGCAAGTGGTCTTGGGTCAGAAAATGGATGCCACATCATTGTAACCCTAACTGTGCCCGCCCTGTGTATCACTGAGTGAGGCTCATTGCTGGGATATGGAAATTAAATTTACACTTCAGTCTTAAGCAGAGGCCTGAGTGCAGCCTATAAAGGCCATAAAAATGTAAGTTGCTAGTGCTTACATTATCCTGGAAATCAGGTCATTTGTAATATAGGGTTATTAATTACTCATATATTGCACATAAGTTGTCATTATTACTCCTTCATTCTGAAGGCTAGGCTCTGTTGCAATAGTACAGTTGATGCAATGGTACCTGTAATTGCAGATGAATGTGCAAAAAAAAATCCATTGCATGCATGCCAATTAATATTCCTTTATTGTACAAGCACACACTCAATTAATAGAGAAATTGCTCTTAAAATGGGCAATAAAATTAGATAATTTACAGTAAGATGTGTTTTTCCTGTAATCAGCATTGTCATATTATCCTCAATTAGTAATGAATCAGACTAACTTTCATATATACGGAATCCAGTCAGACCCTTATTTAACAATATGGTTGTGGGAGAGGAAGTATTTCCTCAGTACCCTACATTTTCCAAAATCAGAAACTCATTTGACGTAAAGCATGTTCCATCTTTAATACACAGAATGAACAGAAGAAATTTTACATCATGGAAATCCTCATCCTGGTGCCAAAAGGAAAACACATGATTCTGAATGGCCAGATCTTTAATGATTGTTTAAAAACCAATGCTAAGAAACAGAACCCTAGCTATCAACATCACACCTTTGTCCAAAAAGATCATTTCAACCCCTTTTAATAAAATAACTCAGGAAGTAATTGTTTTGCAAAATCTATCAATCGTATTTGAAAAATCAATGTATTATAATAGAAATTCTTTTTAACCATTTATATCTAAAATGCCTTGAGGGTGGTTTTGTTTAAGACAATAAGACCATAAGAAATAGGAATGGAAGTAAGGCCATTTGGCCCGTCGAGTCCACACCGCCATTCAATCATGGCTGATGGGCATTTCAACGACACTTGCCTGCACTCGCTCCATATCCCATAATTCCTTGCGAGATTAAGAATTGAAGACATTTAACATCCCGGCCTCCACTGCACTCCGTGGCAATGAATTCCAGAGGCCCACCACTCTCCGGCAGAAGAAATGTCTCCTCATTTCCGTTCTAAATTGACCCCCTCTAATTCTAAGGCTGTGCCCATGAGTCTTACTATCCCCGCCTGATGGAAACAATTTCCCAGTGTCCACCCTTTCTAAGCCATGCATTATCTTGTAAGTCTCTATTAGATCTCTCCTCAGCCATCTAAACTCTAATGAATACAATCCCAGGATCCTCAGCTGTTTAAATTGCATTTAGTTAAGCTGGCATTCCTTTTGCAATTCTTTTATTTAGATCAAGGAACTGCACTACAGAATTCAACTAATGTACATCTTACTACCTCTATGTATTAAGTATTGGCTTTTGAAGACTCAGACATGCAGTGGTCATAGACAGATTATCGTTTGCAATGTTTCCTTCATGACACCTAGGAAATAATGTAGGTGGGTTGGGAATACAGAGCTGCACTCATTGATGCCTGGCGAGAGTGGGACTGGCAAAAATCCAAATGTACTTTTTTTTATAAGTACAGCTCTTTTATACTGAGTCTTTTTTTTTATGCTGTTGAATTGCACTTCTTACAAGTGTCACTCCCTGTGGAGAGTGCTGAACACAACATCATCCCTTCTATCAGTCAGGCTGTTGACAGAACCCCCAATGTGACAAAGCTTTAAAATATAAGGTTAACTCTTCCAATTGGCAATGTCTTGCCCTGTAATAAGGAAAGGGATGGTTTTATACCTCCAGAGCATTCTCAAAGGATGAATTCATTTCTTTGAGACAACATTATAATGTCAGACAACAAACATCTCTATCATTCTTTAGATTTTGCAATCCAATCCACTTCTGATACAAAAAGGCATACCACATTCTATAGTTTGTTTATAGCCATTAATACCTACACAAAATAAAAAGATAGCATAAGCAAAAGAAGCAGGGAGGAGTTGATGAGAATTTTTTTAGCAATCAGTTGCCATAGGATGTACTGTCTGAAAGTAAAAGATTCAATGGTGACTTTCAGGAGGGACCTGATTATACCTGAAAGGGAAACATTACAGGAATCTTGAGAAACAGTATGGAGTGGGATGAATTAACTAGCTGTTTCACAGAGGCAGGAGGAGCCAAATGGTCTCTTTCTGTGTAGTACGAGAGGTTGATTCCTCTGCGCTTGTTTGAACTCTGCTACACTGGTTTTACATTCATTACGAGGACAGCCAGGATCTCAAATCTCCTGAAGGACTTTCTTCCAATTTAATTATCATTTTTCATTCAGTCCAGCATTGTTTGAGCTACCAGTACCTATCCAGAAGTAGACTTCTATTGTCATAAGCAAAATTGTTAAATTATACACATTGAAATTAAATGGTGATTTGCATCTGAAGAAACTCCAATGCTCCACATGGTTTTAAAAATTAGAAAGCTTGTGATTTTAAATAAACCTGTTGGACTATAACCTAGTGTTGTGTGACGTTTGGCTTTGTCCACCCCAGTCCAACACCAGCATCTGCACATTATCTCTCTCCACAGGTGCTACCCGACTCACCACACATTCTATCAACCTTTGTTTGACAGCATATGTAAGCAGAACTGGTGATTAAATGCGACACTTAAAAGCTTTTGCATGTTGCTACCAAGAGTTATTATTAGTATAAATGCTATTATCCTATGAGGTGAAATTATTTAAAATCTATAATTATTTTAATGATAAACTATGTAGTATTTAAACTATGTATCAGTCTTATATCCCTCAGTAAAGGCAGTGATTTGAGTTCGTCACAATTTCCATTAAAACAAATAAATTAAGTCTCCTGAAGGTTTTTTTTTACAATTGATTAAATAGTGAAAAGTACTAAAAATTGTAAAGCAGAGACATAGGATCTCCTGTGGTGGATTGCATGGTGAGTTAGAGACTTTGCTCAAGTGTATGCTTTGAAAGATGTCTGATCAAATAAGAATGCAAATAAACCTAACATGTAACTGATTTGATTTTGATTTTATTCCATGTATATTTTGTAAGAATACAATAAAATACAGTGAAAAGCTTTCATTTGTCACCATATGGTGCTGTGTTGAATAATTTAAGAACAAGGAGAAAAAGAAAGATATAGCTTGAAGCGAGTTCATCAGTCCTGAGCTAGCTCATCACCATCGGCGACGTCTGCACTGAAATCTCTCCACCACCGCTTTGTCGTCATATACACCACACCCAACCAACATCGAAGTCGCCAATCCTCAGGTACCATTTTTGCCACTGGACTAATACTCCTCCACCACTATCAGCTTCCAGTGCTGACCCACCAATACCAGGGTCACATCTCTCTCTACAGGGCCAACCTCATCAATTTTGCCATGGTGCCCTTCTGCCACCGCTTCACCGATCCTCAGGCGTCATCTTTTGCTGCCGGGCCTACTTCACCAATATTGTCTCTGCTGATGTGACAGCTGCCAATTTCAGGTCCCGTGCTACGTCTGGAAAAGTAAGTAAAGGGTCACTCGAGGTCCATGTTGCGCCCACTATCCTTGGCACTGGGCCCACTTGAGGTCTACAGTAGGCCCGCCCAAGGTCTGGGTCCCAGGCCTGCTCGAGGGCCACAATATGCCCGCCCGAGATCCAGGAACAGGGCCCAGTCAAGGTCCAGAGTAGACCTACCTGACTTCTGGGCACTAGGGCTACTTGAGGTCCACAGTAGGCCTGCCCGAGGTCTGCCCCCTGATCTCTTGCCGCTCATTCCCTCCAAGCTCAGGACATGGGAAGAGAAGGGGGGAAGATAAAGAAAATGAGAAAAGCGGTCAAAGTGGATGAGCTCTGGCACAGGAACCCTACTCCGCCACCATGTTGGATTGAAGTTCCAAGAATGTTCCAAGAAAGACTGAAAGTTACAGAAAATATTTTTGACATAGGTACCAGTGGACTCCCATGACTGCCTCCCATAACTTCAATGGAAACCATAGCGAAATGATCCAACTTTCTTAATGTAGCATCTACTGATGTACAACCATCCTAATATTTTCACTTCCAGTAGCTCATAATAAATCCTTTGTGTAAATGATTATTTCCTTCTGTTGATTTTTAAAAAATTTATATATCACTAAACCATGCCATCTAATTTGACCTTTCTTGAAGTAATATTGTAAATCTACAGGGTCAGAATCATAAAATATACCTCAGTGCACTAGTAGACCTTACTTAGAATACTATGAACAGTTTGGTTCCTTTATCTAAGGAATGGTAGACTGTCTTTAGAGACAAGGTAAAAACAATGACTCCAGATGCTGGAAACCAGTTTTCTGGAATAGTGGTGCTGGAAGAGCACAGCAGTTCAGGCAGCATCCAAGGAGCAGCGAAATCGACGTTTCGGGCAAAAGCCCTTCATCAGGAATAAAGGCAGTGAGCCTGAAGCGTGGCGAGATAAGCTAGAGGAGGGTGGGGGTGGGGAGAAAGTAGCATAGAGTACAATGGGTGAGTGGGGGAGGAGATGAAGGTGATAGGTGAGGGAGGAGAGGATGGAGTGGATAGGTGGAAAAGGAGATAGGCAGGTAGGACAAGTCCGGACAAGTCATGGGGACAGTGCTGAGCTGGAAGTTTGGAACTAGGGTGAGGTGGGGGAAGGGGAAATGAGGAAACTGTTGAAGTCCACATTGATGCCCTGGGGTTGAAGTGTTCTGAGGCGGAAGATGAGGCGTTCTTCCTCCAGGCGTCTGGTGGTGAGGGAGCGGCAGTGAAGGAGGCCCAGGACCTCCATGTCCTCGGCAGAGTGGGAGGAGGAGTTGAAATGTTGGGCCAAGGGGTAGTGTGGTTGATTGGTGCGGGTGTCCCGGAGATGTTCTCTAAAGCACTCTGCTAGGAGGCGTCCAGTCTCCCCAATGTACAGGAGACCGCATCGGGAGCAACGGATACAGTAACTGATATTAGTAGATGTGCAAGTAAAACTTTGATGGATGTGGAAGGCTCCTTTAGGGCCTTGGATAGAGGTGAGGGAGGAGGTGTGGG
Organism: Chiloscyllium plagiosum; assembly: GCF_037043375.1. Lineage (NCBI taxonomy): Eukaryota > Metazoa > Chordata > Chondrichthyes > Orectolobiformes > Hemiscylliidae > Chiloscyllium > Chiloscyllium plagiosum. Next base: position 13,056,025 of record NW_028270166.1, read on the forward strand.
CGCAGGTTTTACAGTTCCTGCGGTGGCAGGGGAAAGTGCCTGGATGGGAGGGTGGGTTGTAGGGGGGCGTGGACCTGACCAGGTAGTCACGGAGGGAACGGTCTTTGCGGAAGGCGGAAAGGAATGGGGAGGGAAATATATCCCTGGTGGTGGGGTCTTTTTGGAGGTGGTGGAAATGTCGGAGGATGATTTGGTTTATGCGGAGGTTTGTAGGGTGGAAGGTGAGCACCAGGGGCGTTCTGTCCAGCAGTGAAGATTTGCTGAATTAATCATGGATATGGAGGGTTTTCTTTAGAGGAGAGGTTGAGTAAATTGGGCTTGTACTCATTACCATTTAGAAGAATGGCAACATTGAAACATTGATTCTTAGGGGACTTGACAGGGTAAATGCAGACAGGTTGTTTATGCTTGTGGGAGAGTATAAGACCCAAGCGCATAATCTCAAAGAAATGGGTCACCAAGCTGAGACAGGAATGTGGGGAAATATTTTCTCTCATAGGGTTTTGAATCTGTGGATTTCTTTACCCACAGAGAACTGTAGAGTTGAGCCAATATATTCAAGACTGGAATAGACAAATATTTAATCATTAAGAGAATCAGGTGTTACGGGGAAAGGGCAAGGAAGTGGAGTTGAGGAGTCAAGGTTTATCAGTTCAGTCATGATCTCATTGAACAGCAGAGCAGATTGATGGGCAGAATGGTCCACTTCTATTCCTACACCTTATGGTGTTAAGCTCTGTAGGTCAAGTAAGTGACTTTGGTTCAGAAAATTGAAATTATTCCCTTTCAATATGAAATGTAAATACATAACTTTGTTTCAAGTTTAGTTTGTATTTACAATACAAGAGGTTTGCAACATGTGAATGTTGAATAATAAGAGCATGCCATTTTTGTGAAGATGACATCAAATTACACAGCAACTTGGGCAGCAACTTTCAGATCTTTGCAGTTACCTGCTTACTTCTGCCATTTCTGTACAGATAACGCTGAGTTCCATTAGCCTTGCTGTTACTTTGACAGCAAAATCTGGCTGACCATTTGGACACTTTGATTCTTAGATCTAAACATAAACTGCCAACTGTAGAAGAAAATATAGACTGCCCTCTTCTGGATACAGGAGGAACCATTGACAGAAAGACAGACCCTGATGATGGTATATTCATTGAAAATACCACAAGAAGCAATCAATAAGAAAAGCCTGTTCAGCCCATTTACCTTTCTGACCTTGGGGTTGAAATAGAGCAATAGGAAGCATCCAGCCATGCAATATCAGACATGGGAAGACTTGATGCTTCCACTGGGTGTCTGAAGTTAAGTGTCTTCCTTTCTCTAGCATTAACAACTTTTTCCTCAATGAGTGCGGTTATAAAATAATAAGAAAACATATATATCAGTGCATCGAGTCTTTGCCAGTCTTCATCCTCCATTCAAGTTCACCCAAACGCCCTTTCATGCAAATCTATCACAGATTCATAGCAAAAACTTGAATGGTGTGAAGTCTACCTTGAAAGAGTATAAAAGATCTCTCAACAGCCCCTGAAATTGATTTAACTGACAAAATGGGATATGCTTGTGTTTTCTTGTGCTTCAATTCCTATGAGGATCTCAGTGTCTATCCTTCCCCACCCCCGGATCTGACTCGTCCTTTCATCTCAATTATTTATCCTCTGACCAGCAGAGGGCAGTCAATGTTTTCCCTCTGCAATCCACCAATGTAAGTCTCAACCTGACTTCATTCCCCAGCTGTATCTTGCATTCAATCACTCCTTAACTGGGTTGATTCATTTCAATTCACCAGATTGACAAGTAAGTTTGTTTGTTTCAAATTTATGAATTCCAATACCAATCCAACCACACTCGCGTCCCAGTCAGGCGCATAGATGAATTGAAGCTTGCTAAATTGCTACAGCCATAGGTTTGTAATCAGAGGTGTCTAACTCAAGATGAGCGGTTGGAGATTGCTTTAACTACTTCACCCAGAAACTGGTGATTGCATTCTACAGATAGCCTGAGGAGATAGTGCAGGTAAATTCAGGTAGTTTTCATGTAATTAATAGGCATAATAAGTAAAGTAGAGTCAAGCTGATGGACTACAATGGTCTTTCCTGACCCTATATACTGTGTATAAATATTATTAATCAACCTGTCCAGGCATGTTCAATACACCTCTGTAGCAGACGAGACTTGAACCCAGGCTTCCTCGCCCAATGTAATGCATATCTCTTTTATGGAATTCCCTACACATCAAACAACAATTTCAATTAAGAACTCGATAAGCAGGAAGTTAAATCTTTAAGGTTTCTTTCCATATCTAGGTCAGTGCCAATATCAGTGAAGAACTTGTGCCACAACACTAAAAACTGATTCTAGTCTGCAGCATAGAGTGGACTAATTGCATTATATCAAATTAGATATTAACTTATTGAACTCAGCACATTTTGACATAGTCATGCAGGAAATGGCTAATTGCAGTATCAAGAGTTAAATCCATGCTTTATCTGCATTTTTAAAAGCCATTTATTATGTATTAGTTCAGAAACCTAACCAATAGACTAAGATTGGAAAAGATACAGGGCATGATAAAATAAGTAGCGATTGAATGGCAATCCTTACTCAGCGGATCCCATTCTTGCCTTTCAGTCAGAAGGTTGTAGGTTTAAGCCTTACTCTTGAGTCAAACATCTGAGCAGACACACCAGTGGTGAGAAGATGCCATCTCCCAGTTGGGGAAAAAACCTCTTAACATTATTTTGAAGATGGGTGGGTTAAATTACTGCCTGATTTGAGAGGTCCTGTGTTTGCATAAGGTGCCTTTTAAATGCAGTAGTTTATTCCTCATTCCTAGGTATTAAAGGCTTTTAGATCACACTAACAAGATTTATAAAAAATAACATAATGTGCCATCTGAATCCTTAGTCTTGACAGGAACGTGGTCCAATAAAAAGCAAAGAACTGCAGATGTTGGAAATTTGAAGCAAAATCAGAAATTGCTAGAGAAACTCAGTAGACCGGGCAGCAGATCTACCCCCCTCCCCCACTCCAACCTCTCACCCTCACAACTCACAGCCCTCCAATCCCTCTGTTCTAATCCCAACCTCACCATCAAGCCAGCGGATAAAGGGCCTGCAGTGGTAGTCTGGCGCATTGACCTCTACACCGCTGAAGCCAAACACCAACTCGAGGACACCTCTTCCTACTGCCCACTCGAACATGACCCCACCCCCCATCACCAAACCATCATCTCCCAGACCATACAGAACCTCATCACCTCAGGAGATCTCCCACCCACAGCTTCCAACCTCATAGTCCGGGAACCCCGCACTGCCCGGTCCTACCTCCTTCCCAAGATCCAAAAGCCTGACCACCCTGGCCGACCCATTGTCTCAGCATGCTCCTGCCCCACTGAACTTATCTCTACCTACCTCGACACTGTCCTATCCCCCCTAGTCCAGGAACTCCCACATACGTTCGAGACACCACCCACGCCCTCCACCTCTTCCAAGACTTCCGTTTCCCCAGCCCCCAACGCCTCATCTTCACCATGGATATCCAATCCCTCTACACCTCCATCCGCCATGACCAGGGCCTCCAAGCCCTCCGTTTTTTCCTCTCCAGACGTCCCCAACAGTACCCTTCCACCGACACTCTCATTCATTTGGCCGAACTGGTCCTCACCCTTAACAATTTCTCCTTTGAATCCTCCCACTTCCTCCAGACCAAAGGGGTAGCCATGGGCACACGTATGGGCCCCAGCTATGCCTGTCTCTTTGTTGGCTACGTAGAACAGTTGATCTTCCGTAATTACACCGGCACCACTCCCCACCTCTTCCTCCGCTACATTGATGACTGCATTGGCGCCACCTCGTGCTCCCGCAAGGAGGTTGAGCAATTCATCAACTTCACCAACACATTCCACCCTGACCTTAAATTTACCTGGACCATCTCTGACACCTCTCTCCCCTTCCTGGACCTCTCCATCTCCATTAGTGAAGACCAACTTGACACTGACATTTTTTACAAACCCACCAACTCCCACAGGCTACCTGGATTACACCTCTTCCCACCCTATCTCTTGCAAAAATGTCATCCCGTATTCCCAATTCCTCCGCCTCCGCCGTATCTGCTCCCAGGAGGACCAGTGGAACTGATGGCCTCCTTCTTTAGAGACCGCAATTTCCCTTCCCACGTGGTTAAAGGTGCCCTCCAACGCATCTCGTCCACATCCCGCACCTCTGCCCTCAGACCCCACCCCTCCAACCGTAACAAGGACAGAACGCCCCTGGTGCTCACCTTCCACCCTACAAACCTCCGCATAAACCAAATCATCCTCCGACATTTCCGCCACCTCCAAACAGACACCACCACCAGGGATATATTTCCCTCCCCACCTCTTTCCGCCTTCCGCAAAGACCGTTCCCTCCGTGACTACCTGGTCAGGTCCAAGCCCCCCTACGACCCACCCTCACATCCTGGCACTTTCCCCTGCCACCGCAGGAACTGTAAAACCTGTGCCCACACCTCCTCCCTCACCTCTATCCAAGGTCCTAAAGGAGCATTTCACATCCATCAAAGTTTTACCTGCACATCCACTAATATCATTTATTGTATCCGTTGCTCCCGATGCGGTCTCCTCTACATTGGGGAGACTGGGCGCCTCCTAGCAGAGAGCTTTAGGGAACATCTCCGAGACACCCACACCAATCAACCAAACCGCCCCGTGGCCCAACATTTCAACTCCCCCTCCCACTCTGCCGAGACAATGGAGGTCCTGGGCCTCCTTCATCGCTGCTCCCTCACCACCAGACGCCTGGAGGAAGAACGCCTCATCTTCCGCCTCGGAACACTTCAACCCCAGGGCATCAAAATGGACTTCAACAGCTTCCTCATTTCCCCTTCCCCCACCTCATCCTAGTTTCAAACATCCAGCTCAGCACTGTCCCCATGACTTGTCCGGACTTGTCCGACCTGCCGATCTCCTTTTCCACCTATCCACTCCATCCTCTCCTCCCTCACCTATCACCTTCATCTCCTCCCCCACTCACCCATTGTACTCTATGCTACTCTCTTCCCACCCCCACCCTCCCCTAGCTTATCTCTCCACGCTTCAGGCTCTCTGCCTTTATTCCTGATGAAGGGCTTTTGCCCGAAACATCGATTTTGCTGAAGCTCCTTGATGCTGCCTGAACTGCTGTGCTCTTCCAGCACCATTGATCCAGAATGTAGAAACGAAGCAGAGTTGATGTTTCAAACTTGAAGGGTCACCGAACATGAAATGTTGATTCTGTTTCTCGCTTCACAGATGCTGCCAGACCTGCTAAGTTTCTCCAACAATTTCTGTTTTAGACCATGTATGTTTTGTATTAATATATATAAATACATTGAGAATGTAAGTATAATTTATACAAGACCAAACATTTACACTGCATTCTCAAGGTTGGTGTTTTCATGAAGAAAGCAGAACATTCCTGTGAGTGGCACTTACTTCACTGAATTAATGTGAAATGCATTGCTTTTAACAACCCACTCACTTCCCCCTCAAGCTAACCCAGCCTCCCCCACACCAAGCCCTGTCTACTGGTTGGTGTCACTGTGTGAATTCCTGTGCCACTGCTAACAGGGGATGAAAATCAGTTGCTTCATTCCACAACGATGCAAAGCACTAATTAAGCGTTGTGAGCCTTTGATGAAACATTTCCTGATAGGTTTCAGTGTAATAATGTCAGCTATGTACCAGGCTGCCAGATGCAGAAATGGATTGAATCTGTACCAGCAGTGGGTGTTTGCTACACACCCCCTCACATTGGCATAAGCCAGAAACTGTCAGTGAGTGGGCTTTAAGTGAAATTTGAATGAGCTGTGAAGATGGTGAAATACAGAATCTATACTGGCTTCAAAATGGACACTGTGGCAAGGACATTCAAAAAGTTTAATCTATTGAGCTTCTTATGAGTTTCATTCTTTGAGGCTGTTTTCGTAATCTCAAAGAAACTGCCCTAGATTTTTCACATTGACATGTTATGCCCTATTTTAGCTCTTAAATATAGAGCCTTGCTCTGAAATTCTATTTTTTTAATCATTCACAGGACGAGGACATCACTGCTTAGCATTCATTCCCTAATTGCCCAGAGGGTAGTTAAGAGTGAGCCACTGTGGGTCTGGAGTCACATATCATCTTCCCCCTCCCGGGCAGCCTACAGCCAGCAGGACTCAACATTGAGTTCTCCAATTTCAAATAACCTCCTTCCCCATCCCTCGACTGCCTTCCCAGCCCCTCCCCCTCCCTTCCACTGTTCCCTGCCACCAACTGGATTCATTCCTCCCATTGACTAACCCTCTACCTATCTTCACCTATCCCCACTTCATCACCCTGCCCTGCCTCTCCCTTTATTTGCAGCTCTCCACATACCCCACCCCAGTCCTGAAGAAGGGTTACATCCAAAACGTCAACATCTGCACCTCCCAATGGTGCCTGGCTTGCTGTGTTTTTACAGCCTCCTGCCAACTATTTTGGATTCCAGTATCCGGAACTTCTTTGTCTCAGACCAAGTAAGGATGACAGTTTCCTTCCCTAAAGGACATTAGTGAACCAGATGAGGTTTTCCGACAATCAACAATGTATTCATGCTTAATTCCAGATGTTTATTGAATTCAAATTCCACCATCTGCCATTGCAAGATTCAAATCCAGATGTCCAGAACATTACCTGGGTCTCTGTATTAACAGCCCAGCAATAAATACCACTAGGCCATCACCTCCCCATTGACAAAGTGACTCTCAACATGCAGCTCGTAAAAAGCACACATACAAATTGATACATTACTTTTATACAGCAGTGTAAATGATGTTGAGATGATGAATGTGCTAGATCATATTCCCCAATAATTTCAAAAAGTCTAAAGATGGGACTGAGTGATGGAATGGAATGGTGGGATTGAAAAAAGTATGTTCGTTCTTGGCATCCAACAATGCAGCACTGAGAAAATTCACTCACTTAAAGTAATTGAGCAACAATGTTTGATTCTGCATGTAAGAACAGAAAACATAATGCAAAGCTATAAAACTCTACTAGAGAACTGGCCTGGATAAGGTTATGGTCAAGCTGAAAGACAGAAAACCCAAACACTTGTAAGTATAGTTATTAACCCCGTCCCTCATATTTTGTTCATTCTTTCTTTGCCCAACTGCAGTTTCTATTCATTCAAGTTCCCCGCAGCCACACTGATCACCCTACACCACAGAGGTATTTGTTAATTTTCATCCCTCACTTTATCTGTTTAGTCACTCATAGTCAGAGTTCTGTGTGCACATTAACTGGTATCCAAGGCTAGAGCATGAACAGAATACAACAGATATGAGTGAACTACTTTCAACTGTTAAGTTGCCAATCAGTCCACAGATTTGTGACTGGGGAAGAAATATTTCACCCTGGAGATATTTGACAAGTAAATCAAGTCCCAGAGAGAGTAGTGTATTCAGAGATTAAGGATCAGTTAGTATGTTTGAAAGGAGATGATTGCTTATTGTTGGGAAGGGTGCTTTGCAGGTTAGACTACAGCTTTAATAACAGAACGGTTTTCCTTCGGGATTGCAGTGAAGTGTGCATTATCTAATGTAGGGAATCCAGTGGAGATGGCCTTTAATGGGGTTGGGTTTGGAAAGGCTGTACAGAAGCAGAAAAGAAGAAATCCATGACAGAATATTCAAAAGTAAATTTCAAATGAACAGACTTGACAGAACAAATTACATTTTCTTTCTTTGGAATTATATTGTGAGAGTACAAATTGATTTCCCACTTTTGGTTTGCACAGGATTGACCAGATGAATTTTATTTACACAAATATTCTACAGGGATTTTAGGGAAGGCTTTTGACAAGGTATCGCAATGGAAACTGTTCAAGACCCTCCACCATTCTCGAGGCAAAGCATTGTTTCCTTAAATCCCCTCCAAATCTCCTTTCCCATACAGTAAATTGATGGTTTCTGGCAATTGACTCTTCTATCAAGGGGAAACGTTTATTCCTATTCATCCTATCTATGCCCCTCAAAATTTTGTAAACCTCAATCTGGTTCTCCCTCAGCCTTCTCTACACCAAGGAAAGTAACCCTCATCTATGTATTCTCTCTACAAAGCGAAAATGCTGCAGCCCAGGCAACATCCTGGTGAAATGGAAGTAAGAACCCTTGTGATCCAGGTCAAATTGACAAACTGGATCCAAGATTAGCTTACTGGTCAGAGGCAGAGTGTGCTAGTTAAAGGCTGATTTTGTAACTGGAAGCTGATGGCGCACTGCAGAGTTCAGTGCTGGGGTGCCTTGCTGTTTTAGTGTGCATTAATGATTTGAACAAAAATATATCAGGTTTTATCAATAAGTTCAAAGAGGACATTAAAATTGGTAGTGTGGTAAATAGCAAAGAGGAAAGATTTAGTCTACAGAAAGATATAAACAGGCTTGTCAGATGGGCTGAACAATGGCAGGATTTGAATTCTGGTAAGTATGAAGTTATACATTTTGGGGAACTAACAATGTAAGGGAGTACATGATGAATGATAGGACTCTGGGTAGCGCTGAGAAACAGTAAAACTTTGGCATAGATCCTTGAAGCCAACAGGACATGTGGATAGGGTGGTTGCCTTTATTCATCAAGGTATATAATACAAGAACTGGGAGGTTATGGTGGAGCTATATAGGACATTCATTAGGCCACAGCTGGAATACTGTGTGCAGTTCTGGTCACTGCACAATAGGAAGGATGTGATTGCTGTGCAGGAGGTGCAGAGTGTATTCACCAAGATGTTACAAAAACAGAAATTGCTGCTAGATATCAGCAGAACTGACTGCATCTGTGAAGAGAAAGCAGAATTAATGTTTGGACTCCAGTGAAGCTTCCTCAGAAGTGATTGTAGCTATGAAGAGATTGGCATATATGTTAAAGATGGGGTGAGGAGAGGAAGGAGAGGGGAGGAGTCAGCAATAGGTGGCAATGGAGCCCAGAGAGAGAGAGAGAGAGAGAGAGAGAGAGAAAGTAGAGAAAGGGAGAAAGAACAATGGTTGGGTAGATAAAGGAATGGGTTAGCCTCAGAGAATCAAGAACTGCTAATGAGGACCATTATTAGCTGACAATGGGTTAGTTGTTGAAGCAGCCAATGTGTTGACAAGGCCTAGTGTATGAGATTAAGGTAAGGAGATGAGAGAAGGTGCTCCAGCCTTAAAATTATTGAACTTGATATTGATGCTTGAAGTTTGCAGGATCCCCAAGTGGAGATATTGTTCTTCCAGCTTGCACTGAGCTTCACTGGAGCACTGCAGCAAGCACGAGATACAGATGTTAGCCAGGGAACATTGAAGTGGCCAACAACTGGAAACTCAGGGTCATTTTTGCAAACAGAACAGAGGTGATCTGCAAAGCAGTCGAACAACCTATGTTTCGTCTCTCCAGTGTGGATCAGACCACATTGTCGGAATCAAATACTATAGACTAGATTGAGTGAAGTGTATATAAATTGCTGCTTCACCTGGAAGATGTTTGGGACATTGGATAATGAGGATAGTGAGTAAATGGACAGATGGTACACCTTTTATGATTGCAAGGAAAGGTGTTGTGGGGGTGTGGGAAGGTGTAAGGAGTAAAGGAGGAGTGGACCAGGGTATCCGAGAAATAGCAGGTCCCACGGAAGACTGACAAGGGAGAGAAGGAGAATATGCGTCTGGTAGTGGCATCCTACTGGAGGGGGCGGAAATGGCAGTCAATGATCTGTTCAATGTGGATGCTGGTAGGGTAGTAAGTGAGGACCAGAGGGACTCTATTGCTGTTGTGAGAGGAAGAAGAATGGGTAAGGTCTGAAGTGTGGGTGATGGCTTAGACCCTGTCAACCACAGCAGTGGGGAATCCTTGGTTGAGGAAGACATTGAACATTTCAGATGCCCACTTGTAAAAATTGGCATCATCAGAACAGATGCAATGGAGATGGAGGAACTCAGAGAATTGAGTCTTTACAGAAGCAAGATGTTACGATGTAAAGTCAGGTTAACTGTAGGTGTCGGTGGATTTATAGCGAATATCAGTGGCCAGCCTAGAGCCCGAAATAGAAACAGATGTCGAGAAAGGAAAGTGAGGAGTTAGAGATGGACCAGGTGAACATTGAGAGCAGGGTGGGAATAGAAGTGAAAGTGATTTTCAAATTCCAGAAAAGAAAGGGGAGCAGCACCGATTATGACATCCATGTACCATAGAAAGAACCATGGATGGGGGCCCGAGTTGGACTGGAACAAGGAATGTTTCACATACATTCTCAGAAGGGTTTACAGCTGCCCATTTACTCCTTCCTCACCATCCAGAGCCCCAGGTACATCTTTCAGGTGAAGCAGCAATTACCTGCACTTCATTCAATCTAGTCTAATGTATTCACTGCTCACAATGTGGTCTGTTCAACACTGGGAAGACGAAATGGAGACTGGGTGACTACTTTGCAGAACACCTATGTTCTCCAAAATAATCCTGAGTTTCCTGTTGTCTGCCACTTCAGCTCACCAGTGTGCTCCCTGGCCAGGATCTCATTTTCCATTTGGAAACTCTGCAGCCTTCAGAACTCAATCTCAAGTTCAATAATTTTAGGGCCTGAATACCTCCTCCAATATCCTTATCCCAAAACCCACATAAACCAGACTTTGTCCTCACGTAAGCTACTGTCATAACCAATCCATTGTCAGTTGCTAATGGTCCCCACTTGTAGCTCTTGATCTCCCAGGCTGACCATTACCATTACCTGCCCAACTGTTGTTCTGTCTCTCTGGGCTCCAACTTCATCTATCGCTTACTCCTATCCCCTTTCCCCACACCATCTTCAACATATATACCAATCTTTTCTGAACTAGAATGACTTATGTGGCAAGGACTCGAAACATTGACTCTGCTTTCTCTCCACAGATGCTGCAAAACCTATTGTGATTCTTCTGCAATTGCTGTTTTTGTTTCTGATGTCTAGCATCTGAAGTTCTTTGGGATTTTTTCACCAGGATATTGCCTGTGCTGTTTTGTTTCAGCTATGATGAGGGACTCGAGAGTATGTTGCTGGAAAAGCACAGCAGGTGAGGCAGCATCTGAGGAGCAGCAGTATTAATGTTTCAGGCCAGAGCCCTTCGTCAGGAATGATGAGAGACTAGATAGACTAGGGTTAATTTCCTTGGAACAGAAAAGGCTAATGGTATCCTGATTGAAATCTACAAAATTATGAGAGGTATAGATAAAATTCATAGGAGTAAACTTTACCCTGTGGTAGAGGGCTTTATGACGAGGGGGAATAGATTTAAGGTAAGAGGCAGGAAGTTTAGAGGGGATTTAAGTAAAAATATATTCACCCAGAAGGTGGTGGATACCTCACTTCCTGAAGGGTTGGTGTAGGCAAAGATCATCACAACATTTTAATAGTATTTCAATAAACACTTGAAATGCCATTGTATAAAAGGTTATGGATGACATGCTGGGAAATAGGATTATATTAGATAGGTGTTTGATGAGAGATTTGGATGAGAGATAGGCCAAAGGGTCTTTTTCCATGCGCTTGGACTCTAGTTAATTGGAAAATGGAAATCCCATTCAGTGGATAATCTTGATTCCTTATTTGATGTTACTCAGTGTGTTAAGGGCTTCTGTGGGGGAGAATTTGTTACGTGCATTTAAGAAAACTTTCTCAATCTATACGTACATAAGAAGGTAAGAGCTGATCTTTTCATGGCCTCAGCTGCACTTACTCACCCTCTCACCATTACCCTTAATTCCTTTATTCTTTAAAAATTATCTATCATACCTTTAAAAGCATTTACTGAGGAAGCCTCAACTACTTCTCTGGGCAGGGAATTCCATAGATTCACCCACTGGGTGAAGAAATTCCTTCTCAAGTCTGCTTCCCCTAATTTTGAGGTTATGATCTTTTGTCCTAGTTTCACCTGCCTATGGAAACATCCTCTCTACTTCTATCTTATTAATTCCCTTCATAATTTTATATGTTTCTATAAGGTCTCCTTTCATTCTTCTAAATTTCAATGAATATATTCCTAGTCTACTCCGTCTCTCCTCATAAGCCAACCTCCTCAACTCTGGATTCAACCCAGTGAACCCCTTCTGCACCCCATCTGGTGCCAGTACATCCTTTCTCAAGTAAGGACACCAAATCTGCACGCAATACTGCAGGTTTGACTTCAATGGCACCCAATACAGCTGCAACATAGCCTCCCTGTTTTTAAAATTGATCCCTTTAGCAATGAAGGACAACATTCCATTTGCCTTTTTAATTATCTGTTGCACCTCCAGACCAACCTTCTGTGATTCATGAACAAGGACATCCAGGTCCCTCTGCATAGCAGCATTCTGCAATTTTTTACCATTCAAGTAACAGTCCTACTAGAAAAAGGGCAAAAGTGATCCACGCTTGATCAAATGAGTGAAGGAGTGGCAGATGGAGTTTAATGTAGATAAATGTGAGGTGGTGCATTTTGGTAAGGCAAATCAGGGCATGATTAATACACAATGATAGGGCCTGGAGAGTTTTGCTGAATAAAGAGAGCTAGGTGTGCATAGTTCCTTGAAAGTGGAGTCATAGGTAGATATGGTGGTGAAGAGATGCTTTGCATGCTTGCCTCCATTGAACAGAACATTGAGTATAGCAATTGGGATGTTATGTTGTGGCTGTACAGGATATTAGTGAGGCTATTTTTAGAATAATACATACAATAGTCATCACCCTTCTTTGGAAAATATATTAAACTTGAGAGGATGCAGAAAAGATTTACAAGGATGTTCTGTGATGGAGGATTTGCGTAATGGGGAGAGAGTAGACTGGGGCTTTTTTCCCCTGGAGCGTCAAATGTTGAGGGGCGTCTTTTTAGAGTTTAATAAAATCATGAGGGGCATGGATAGGGTGAATAGCCAAGGTCTTTTTCCTAGGGTAGAAGAGTCCAAAACTAAATTGCATAGGTCTAAGGTGAGAGGGGAAAGATTTAAAAAGGACCCGAAGGGTAACTTCTTCACATAGAGGGTGGTGCGTGTATAGAATGAGCTGCCAGAGGAGGTAGTGGAGGCAGGTACCATTGCAATATTTTAAAAGCATCTGCATGGGTATACAAATAAGCATGGATTGGAGGGATATGAGCCAAATGCAGCAAATGGGACAAGGTCAGATTGGGATGTCTGCTCAGCGTGGACGAGTTGGTCCAAAGGTTCTGTTTCTGTGCTGTTTGGTTCTATGACTCTTGGGAAATAACACAAGGCAAATGATTGAGATGTTCGTGGGAGAGCACTTTGGGATCAGTGACTGTAATTCTATTAGTTTTAAAATATTTATGGCCTGGCCCATAGGATAAAGTTCTAAACTGGGGTGACATTATAGAGGTTCATTATAGAGAATCATGAGGGACATAAATAAGGCGAATAGCCAAGTTCTTTTCCCCAGGGAGGGCAGTCCAAAACTAGAGGGCATAGATTTAAGGTGAGAGGGTCAAGGTTTAAAAGGGACCCGAGGGGCAACGTTTTCACACAGAGGTTGGTGTGAATATAGAGCAAGCTGACATAGAGAAAAAGAGAGAAGGAGGGAGAGAAGTGTTCAGTTCTTCCCAGCTTAGAAGAAGTCTGCCTGTTCTGCGATGAAATCTAATGTTAAACCTGAAGAAAATCAGTTTATCTATCCTGCAACAGTTGTTGTAAGCTGTGACATTTAGAACATAGAACGTAGAACATAGAAGAATACAGCGCAGTACAGGCCCTTTGGCCCTCGATGTTGCGCCGATCCAAGCCCCACTATCCTCCATATACCTATCCAATGCCCGCTTAAATGCCCATAAAGAGGGAGAGTCCACCACTGCTACTGGCAGGGCATTCCATGAACTTACGACTCGCTGAGTGAAGAACCTACCCCTAACTTCAGTCCTATATCTACCCCCCCTTAATTTAAAGCTATGCCCCCTTGTAATACCCGACTCCATACGCGGGAAAAGGTTCACACTGTCAACCCTATCTAACCCCCTAATCATCTTGTACACCTCAATCAAGTCACCCCTAAATCTTCTTTTCTCTAATGAAAACAGCCCCAAGTGTCTCAGTCTTTCCTCATATGATCTTCCTTCCATACCAGGCAACATCCTGGTAAACCTCCTCTGCACCCGTTCCAGTGCCTCCACATCCTTCCTATAGTATGGCGACCAAAACTGCACACAATATTCCAGATGCGGCCGCACCAGAGTCTTATACAACTGCATCATGACCTCAGGACTCCGGAACTCAATTCCTCTACCAATAAAAGCCAGTACGCCATATGCCTTCCTCACCGCACTATTTACCTGGGTGGCAACTTTCAGAGATCTGTGTACATGGACACCAAGATCCCTCTGCTCATCCACACTACCAAGTATCCGACCATTAGCCCAGTACCCCATCTTTTTGTTATTCTTCCCAAAGTGAATCACCTCACACTTAGCTACATTGAATTCCATTTGCCACCTTTCTGCCCAGCTCTGCAGCTTCTCTATATCCTGCTGTAACCTGCCACATCCTTCCTCACTGTCAACAACTCCTCCGACTTTCGTATCATCCGCAAACTTGCTCACCCAACCTTCTAACCCCTCTTCCAGGTCATTTATAAAAATGACAAACAGCAATGGTCCCAAAACAGATCCTTGCGGAACACCGCTAGTGACGGCACTCCATGAAGAAACTTTGCCATCAACTACTACCCTCTGTCTTCTTCCATCCAGCCAATTCCTAATCCAAACCTCCAACTCACCCTCAATGCCATATCTCCGTATTTTCTGCAGTAGCCTACCATGGGGAACCTTATCAAACGCCTTACTAAAATCCATATATACCACATCTACCGCTTTCCCCTCATCAACCTCCTTCGTCACCTTTTCAAAGAATTCAATAAGGTTTGTGAGGCACGACCTGCCCTTCACAAAACCATGCTGACTATCCTTGATCACATTATTCCTATCCAGATGTGCATAAATCCTATCCCTTACAATTCTCTCTAAGACTTTGCCCACAACAGAAGTGAGACTCACCGGCCTATAGTTACTAGGGTTATCCCTACTCCCCTTTTTGAACAAGGGAACCACATTTGCTATCCTCCAGTCTTCTGGCACTACTCCTGTAGACAAAGAGGACATAAAATTCAAGGCCAATGGCTCTGCAATCTCCTCCCTTGCTTCCCAGAGAATCCTAGGATAAATGCCATCAGGCCCAGGGGACTTATCTATTTTCACCTTTTCCAGGATTTCCAACACCTCTTCTCTACATACCTCAAAGCCATCCATTCTACTTATTTGTGACTCAGTATTCACATCGACGACAATGCCCTGTTCCTGAGTAAATACTGAAGAAAAGTATTCATTCAGTGTCTCCCCAATCTCTTCTGCCTCCACACGCAACTTCCCACTACTATCCTTGACTGGACCTATTCCTACCCTAGTCATTCTTTTATTCCTAACATACCTATAGAAAGCCTTAGGGTTTTCCCTAATCCTACCGACTAAGGACCTTTCATGTCCCCTCCTTGCTGCTCTTAGCTCTCTCTTCAGGTCCTTCCTGGCTACCCTATAACTCTCAATCGCCCCAATTGAACCTTCACGTCTCATCTTGAGATAGGCCGCCCTCTTCCATTTAACAAGGGATTCCAATTCCTTATTAAACCACGGCTCCCTCACACGACCCTTTCCTCCCTGCCTGACAGGTACATAATTATCAAGGACACTCAATAGTTGCTCCTTGAACAAGCTCCACATATCATTTACACTCTTGCCTTGGAGTCTACTTTTCCAAGCCACGCATCCTAAGTCATGCCTCACCGCATCATAATTTCCCTGACCCCAGCTATAACTCTTGCCCTGTAGTACACGCTTATCCCTCTCCATCACGAGAGTAAAAATCACCGAATTATGGTCACTATCCCCAAAGTGCTCACCTACCTCTAATTCTAACACCTGGCCTGGTTCGTTACCCAGAACCAAATCCAGTATGGCCTCACCTCTTGTTGGCCTGTCTACATATTGTGTCAGGAAACTCTCCTGCACACATTGAACAAACACTGACCCATCTAACGAACTTGAGCTATAGCTTTCCCAATCAATATCAGGAAAGTTAAAGTCCCCCATAACAACCACCCTATTACTGTCACTCATCTCCTGAATCACCTTCCCTATCCTTTCTTCAATGATTCTAGGACTATTAGGAGGCCTGTAAAAGACTCCTAACAGGGTGACCTCACCTTTCCTATTCCTAACCTCAGCCCAAACTACCTCAGATGGCAAGTCCTCATCCATCGTCCTTTCCACCACTGTAATACTATCTTTGACAAGCAATGCCACACCTCCCCCTCTTTTACCCCCACCTCTGACCCTACTAAAACATTTAAAACCTGGAACCTGCAACAGCCAATCCTGTCCCTGTTCTAGCCATGTCTCCGTAATAGCCACAACATCGAAGTCCCAGGTACCAACCCACGCTGCAAGTTCACCTACCTTATATCGTATACTTCTTGCATTGAAGTATACACACTTCAAGCCACTTTCCTGTTTACAGGCACCCTCCTTGGAAATTGATGCCATGTTCCTAACCTCCCTACACTCCAGGCCCTGCACCCTGAAGCTACAATCTGGGTTCCCATGCCCCTGCAGAGTTAGTTTAAACCCCCCCCCAAGAGCACTAGCAAACCTCCCCCCAAGGATACTGGTGCCCCTCAGGTTCAGGTGTAGACCATCCTGTTTATAGAGGTCCCACCGTCCCCAGAAAGAACCCCAGTTATCCAAAAACCGGAATCCCTCCCTCCTGCACCATCCCTGTAGCCACGCATTTAAGTGTTCTCTTTCCCTATTCCTCGAATCTCTATCACGTGGCACGGGTAACAAACCAGAGACAACAACTCTGTTCGTTCTAACTCTGAGCTTCCAACCTAGCTCCCTGAAAGCCTGTCTAACATCCTCGGCACTCCTCCTACCTATGTCGTTGGTGCCAATATGGACCACGACTTCGGGCTGCTCCCCCTCCCCCTCCAGGACCCGGAAAACGCGATCAGAGACATCACGTACCCTTGCACCTGGGAGGCAACATACCAAACGTGAGTCTCTCTCGTTCCCACAAAACCGCCTATCTGTGCCCCGAACTATCGAGTCCCCAATTACTACTGCTCTGCTCTTCTTCACCCTTCCCTTCTGAGTAACGGGGACAGGCTCCGTGCCAGAGACCTGAGCCCCGTTACTTACCCCTGGTAAGTCATCCCCCCCACAAGTATCCAAAACGGTATACTTGTTCTTGAGGGGAACGGCCGCAGGGGGTCCCTGCACTGGCTGCTTCCTCCCAGTCCCCCTCACTGTCACCCATCTATCTGCCATCTTTGGAGTTACTACTTCCCTATAACTCTGATCTATGACCCCCTCTGCCTCCCGAATGATCCGAAGTTCATCCAACTCCAGCTCCAGTTCCCTAACACGGTCTTGGAGGAGCTGGAGATGGGTGCACTTCCTGCAAGTGTAATCGGCAGGGACGTCGATGGCATCCCTCACCTCATACATGTTGCAGGAGGAACATTGCACTGCCTTCACTGTCATCCCTCTAAAGCTAACTTTTATTTTTTAAAAAAACTGGGTCTAAAGAATACAACAAGCAAAATTCAGCACTTACCTACTTACCACAACAGGTGTTATTATTAGGTTAGAGGAGGAGGGTGGGTGGGAGGCACTACCCGTGTAGTGCCTCGGGTTCCTCTCCTTCGCGCTTTTAAAGGGGGAAAAAACCTACCCAGGTAAGCTTACACTAACTGCTTACCTGGGTAGGTTTTTTCCCCCTTTAAAAGCGCCCTTTAATTTAACTGATAAGTTAGAGACCTTTTCTTAAGTGAACCATCCACTTTGTATCTCTTGCCAACCAATGGAAGCTCCTGAAGAAAACGGCTACAAAGCAATGTGCTAGCCATTTGAAGACTCAAAAGAGCCATCTCAGCCACAGAACCTGGAACAAAGGCTATTGAACTGTTTTTGTTCCAGTTCTTTCTCTCTGCCATAACCAATTTTCTTTGTTGTTGGTCTGTCTGCATGTGTGTATGTAAGGGGGAGTTTATAAAGGGATTAGAGTTTTAGTTAGAAATGGTATATGCCAACAGTTTATAACTGTTTATCTGCAGTTAAAATCTAATTATTTGTAATACAGTGGTTAGCACTGCTGCCTCACAGTGCCAGGGATAAGGGTTGGATTCCAGCCTCGGGCGATTGTCTGTGTGGAGTTTGCACATTCTCCCTTAGTCTGCATGGGTTTCCTCTGGGTGCTCCGGTTTCCTCCCACGTCTGTTTCCGTGCTGTACATCTCTATGACTCTATGACTCTAAGTGCAGGTTTGGTGAATTGGTCATGCTAAATTGCTCATAGTGTTCAGGGATGTGTAGGTTACGTAGATTAGTAAGGGGTAAATATAGGGTGGGGGAATGGGTCTGGGTGGGTTACTCTTCGGAGGATTGGTGTGGCCTTGTTGGGCTGAAGGGCCTGTTTCCACATTGTAGGGATGGTAATTCTAATTCAAAGTAATTTTTGTTCAGTATAGAAACCTGGCATGTGCTTTCTATCAACCTTGGTCTGACAATCAGATAAATCGGGGAACCTGGCATACTTTATAAAATCTTTAACTTTTGTGATGACACTGGAAGTCATGGCAATCAATTTCCAGCTTAAAACTCCAGTGAGTCATAACAACAGCAATTCATCCCTTATTAGTTTGGTTTATCATTTATGGTGTATATTTACAATACCGAAATTGTGAGACATTTATTTGATTATTATTATTCTTGATATGAATTTTAGTTAGGGGGTTTGTACTGATCGTAGCAAATGACTTATTATTAAGATGTTTTTTACAAAGTAATGATAGAATCGTTGCCTTTTTTCCCAGTGTGGAAATATCTCGACTTTGCTCGATGTCTGTTCCATCACAGTACAGCTGAAAAAACAAACTTAAGCCAGCAGGACAATATCAAGCAATCCTCTCAAAAGGACACTGTTAATAAATAATAGTACAATTTAAATTACAATTTGGAAATTTCTGCCAAAAGAATAATTGATGTGTAGCACTACCTACCACTTGGTCAACACCTTAACAAGATTAGAGTGGTGCTGGAAATGCACAGCAAGTCAGGCAGCATCCGAGGAGCAGGAAAATTGATGTTTCAGGCAGGAGTGCCCATTCCTGCCCGAAACATCGATTTTCCTGCTCCTCAGATGCTGCCTGACCTGCTGTGCATTTTCAGCACCACTCTAATCTTGACTCTAATCTCCAGCATCTGCAGTCCTCACTTTTGCCAACACCTTAACAAGCCCTTTATTCCAGGCTACCCCCTCCCTCCAAAGGTAGGAACCATTAGACAGAAACATCAGACTATTCAAATGAAAACATGTACACTAGTAGCCTTGTACCTGGGCAGCTGATGCCTAATGGTATTATTGCTATTCTATTAATCTGGAGACCTAGGTTATGTTCTGGCGACCAAGATTTAAATCCCTCCATAGCAGATGATGGAATTTGAATTCAATAAAAAAATCTGAAGTCTAATGATGACTATGAAACTATTGTTGGATCATCAGGAATAGCCCACCTGGCACTCCAATGTTCTTTGGGGAAAGAAACTGCCATCCTTACCTGGTCTGACTTACATGTGACTCGAGGCCCACAGCATTGGCTGACTCTTAACTGCCCTCTGGGCAAATAGGGATAGGCAATAAATGCTGGCCTGGATAGTGACACCCCCACATCATATGTCATGTGACTTTTTTTAAAAAAATGATCATTTAGAAATTTAGATCTAAAAGACACACCTGCAGGATTTACCAGTCATAAAAGGAACCTCAGTAAGTGATGATTTTTCACATCAGTCCGAGTCAGTAATTTGGAGATGTTCCCTTAACAGTGCTTGGCAATATTTCAATTAGACAACTGGTTTGAAGCAGTTTGCTCCATGCAGAACACTGCACTATAGTTTATAGGGGGAAAAGGAAAAAGGATAACATTGCTGTATTTAAAGCTCAATAAAGTAATTTTTATTATGGGTTACAAAAAAAAGCTATCTGAAATTCAAGCCAAGAATAATATGCACTGTAGGAATTGTTACATTGTGTAATTATCACGCCAAATGCACAGTGATTTCTGCCTCCAGACTCCCAGCAATTCTCACTGTTACTTAGCTAGTACGCCCACAGGCTGATTACACCACACTTTATTTGAACAGCAGTGCAGACACGGTGATACCAAAGCATATGTACAACAACAATTACATTTTAGAAACCTCTGTTTTATTATATTTTTGAACTTGGGCTGTAAAAAAAAACACTCCTGGTGTAAAGATGATTAACCAGGCTTTCCTCCTACCATGCAAAGGCTGATTGACGCCCTAAAAAGGTTCTTTAAAATTATTAAACCTTTTGATAAACAGAGAGGATGGGTTAGATTTTCTTCCACAGAGTCTGGGACCTCAACATCCGGAAAAAATGGGGGTCCTAAATCCACACTTGGTGACAGTGAGCTTGGCTCATCTTTGGGAAAACAGCCTCCTAATTGGCTGCCTCTGTGCCGACTGGCTTCCATAAGATCAACAGCAACTCCATTGGGAGGGATCTGCACTGCCAAGGGAAATTGGAAATCACGGAGGGATCACCTCACCATTGAAGTGTTATTGCTATCCTACACAGAAGGGCTACACTAAGGACTTGAAGCTGATAGGGACATTAGGATGGAGAGAAAATCTCTCGATGAGAATATGGCTGTGATTTTGGCCTTTCCTCCAAGTGGCTACTACTAGAGATTAGAGTCTCCAGCTCTAAAGAACCCACAGCCTGGAAAGTGGTGGTCTCCATACACAGGAAAAAATTACTCCACTGGTGGGAAGGCCCAGCAGTATCATTAAATCATCCTCAAGTGGGACACTAACCATTCTGCTTGGTTTTCTGTCTCTGAAGAGGCAGTGGACCCTGTCACCAACCTGATGCTGGGAAAGCTCCTCAGTCGCAGCAATGTGTTGGGGGGCTCTGTTTATTCAGCTACTCCCATCCAGCCCAATAATGGAAACCTCTCGCTTCCAACCCCATCTCCATAGTGGCAGGAAAATCCAGCCCAGTATCTCCAATGATGGAGGAGAGCACAACCCGGTGGCCATCAGTATCCCGCCCAAGAAATCAAAAAGAAAATTCAGAAGAACCTTCTTTACCAAGAGAGTGGTGAGAATACAGAACCTGCGAGCATAGGAAGTAGTCGAGGCTGATAGTGTAGCTGTATTTAAGTGAAAGTTAAATAAGCATGTGAGAGGAAAGGAAATAGAACTGTAATGGTGAAAGGATTTAATGAAGGAAGAGATGAGGTTTCAGTGGAACATACACAAGGGCATGGGCTGATTAGACTAAATGACCTGTTTTTGGGACCTATATTCTGTGTAACTTCCTCAACAACCGTGACCCCAAGATGTAGATTTCCTTAAAATATACCGTTTTGCAAAACGACATCACTTCTCATAAGTGAATATGAACAGTGAACAAGTCCTGCAATCACATTTTTGCCAAGAATCAGACAATCAGAGGAAATGAGTACCATAAGCAGGTATTTTCCGTTCCGTGAAATGGAACACTGGAGTGAAAACAGAAAACCAGCAATTGCACTTTTGTAACTCCTCAGCTTTAAGGACACTGGGTGGGCGCTAAGTGTCAATCATCTCCCGGGCACTGGTTGTCACAGCAGCCGAAGGGATTGACATTTGGGTTGACCAAACATTGGCTGACTCCAGGTTAGACCCCACGTACAATGGGCGTCATTGCACCAGTCAGCAGCGTGTGGGCGGAGAGCCTCGGCAGTGTCAAAAAAAAAGACGGCAGGTGTATCTTTTTGAAGCTTCTTTTGAAAACAGAATGATTTTTTTGAACGGGCAAGTAGTTGTTCAGTCCAGTCGGTCTTTGCATTAAAGAATATTGCATGTGGCACTTGCCTTTGACTTATTAACAGTGCTGCAGATATAAAATCGAATTGGAGGACCAGTTTTCTTTTAATATTGCCAAAAAGAGAACATCAAATAAGATTGGAAGAAAATATCACAAGAATATATATGATATCCATGATCATCATGCCAGCCTCCAGGTCTGGAACGAGCTGCGATTACTGGATAGATGGATCCCACAGAGAGATAGCCTTTGAAGATTACTACACAGTGGCACAGGAATTAGGAAGGTACTGTATATTCCAGGCTATATTTTGTTATGGGTGGGGGTGTACCTGCAGGCAGTGGCATGTGATGACTGATTGCAGTCTGACCTGCTCTCGTCTTGCAGTCACAAAATGCGTAACAATTCATCGCTCTGCTTCTGTGTTAATTACAGTCATTAAAAACACTCTGTGAGATGTTATTTAAGATGCATCGTTTTATCGGGAGTTTAAAAAAACATAAAACTAATAGTATTTTTCCCTCTTAGTCTCCCATCTGCAGCGTTGCGAAAGAAACTTTATTCACACAAAAATAGATTGTAGGGTTTTACAAAAGCTGAATTCAGTGTGAAAAGCAAATGTGCAGTAGCAATGTTTTCTCGATTAAATAAGGTGATGGAAATCGTTAATATAGCCAAGTTTACTTTTTTTTAACATTGTATGCTCAGCTAAACCCATCAAGAGTTTCTCGTTAGAAACAAGGTTTGACACATGACCCTCATTCAAATCAATAGAGTTCCATACACAATGTGCAAACTGTAACAGTCTTTGCTAATTTTGATTCTAATTTCTAATATTCCTCCGTATGTTAGTTTCTTTGTATCTGATACCTGTAGGTCCAGGGGACTGTGGGGGAAAGACCACTGGATCATCAGATTCTAGTCCATTTCTGTATGGTATCTCTGTAGCTTGATGTTTCACTGCTTTCTGCTTAATGCTTTGAGTTGCTAATGTGTTTCTGTTTGCCAGTGCAGTTAAAGAAAAGGCTTTCTACAACAATTGCACTGTTATTCTTTTGGTGGCTCACAGTTGTTCAGAGGTTGGGGCTTTGGGAACCCCCTGGAGACTGTGTCAGGACTTAAACAGGAGGCTAGAAATTTTGTGTTTTTTTAAAATATGCTCGTGAAATGGGACACCCCTGGCAAACCCCATATATTCACAGTGTGGGGGCATGGTGTTGGTCTTCCAAAATTTGTAGGGGATCCGTAGAAGTGTTTTATGTAACTGCAGGAGCTCTGGAGATACTGGTATTCATGGAGAGCCACTGGAAATTTGGACCTATTTATAGGTATCAAAAATTCTTAGGATTCGAATGATGTTAGCAGAGGCAAGTTGGTCTTGGCAAGGTGTCCCTGGAATATTGAAGGGAATCTTAATGAGTGTGCCAATATTCGCAGGAACCCTGAGAATATATCAATATTTTCGGGGAACCCTGCAAGTGCAATAGTGTTTTCTGGGGCCATGTTCTTTATTTGAAAGGAAGACTCAATGGTTGGTCAGTATGACAGTAGTTATAAGAGGTATTACCAAGAGGAAAGTTTAAAACCATTGCTTCATGTTGGCCAGTCTGTTTCAATGGTGTCCATATTCAAACCTTGTTGCTCCTGTTTTGTAGGCAAAAATTAGTCAAGGCTTTTTTCTCAGACCGTGATGGTCTCTGAAATTAGTGCAGTGCTTATTTTAATATTGAAAAGTTCCTGCATCCATTTAAGACCTGAACTCATAATTTGGTGAAGATTATTTGCAAGCTACAGCTATTTCTCTTGAGTTGCCCGGAAAATAGCTTCTGGAGGGACCACTCAGCAATAACTGAAAGTTATTAGCCCTAAAAAGTAAGTTGTGTATGGCAGTTCACCTGAATTTTGAAGTTGAAGCCTGAGCTTTGGGAGTGATAATGAATTTAGATTTCAGTGTTCTAACTTTTTAATTGAAATATGTCAGTAAGCTACCATCAAATTCCAGTTTTACTGCTTATGATGTTAACGAGATTCTTTTTCTCTAATGGAAAAGGAGGGCAAGATCTCACTTGATATACTTAACAGAATTTCCCACAGCTCAGAGATATGAGTAAGATCTTCACAGTAATCCAGTGATTCCTGGGTGGCTGTGTGTCTACATATCTGTTTACAATTTCAATGCTTAATTTTTTTACAGACTTTTTTTCTCACCCGGTGTTTAGAGACTTTTCTACTGCGCTAAGATCAGATGATGCATTCATTGCCATTTTAAACCAAATGTCTCCTTTTACTGGAATCTGTGGTTCAAATAGATTTTATTTTATTTGAAGTTTCAAGAGACTGAATACAAAACATAATCAAAGGTGAACTCTGTTGAGGGACTGTCCAACAAGAACAGGTCAAGTGTGATGTCAATTGCTGCTCTATTTTCAAGACTCTTTAATAAAAATAGAGAGTGTAATTATTGTATTTCTTTCTCTACACTGAAGAATGTTTGAAATGCGTTTTCTGTTAAAATAGTGAAAATAACATAATCTTCAATCATTTAAGTAATGGTCAGGTGCTGTAGTAATGTTGGAGTGAGATTTAAGGGCAATGGGCCACAGCCATCTCTTTATTCATTGAGCTGATTTGTATGACCTTTCTCCAATTATATTTATTGTACCAATCAGGCAACATATATTGGGGGTAATTTTAATCGACCTGGCCAGGTGAAATCCCAAAATGTTAGGTGGAACTTCAATAATGAGTAAAACTGAGTGCAATGTAAAATCAGAATTGGACTCAATTTCATCAATTTGTAGATGGGTGTGTTACCCAAAAGTGTTGCGATTATACTATTGGTGCGATGTCAATCTGACAGCAATTTAGGAATGGTTATTAGCAGAATGAGACCGAGTAGATGGAGAGTGGCTAACTGGTCATTGTACAGATTTTTTTTACAAAGTTAGAGTGTTCGTGATTAAATAATGCTTACCTGTAAAATGCAGCTGACTGGAGAAAAATAAACAGTAACGTAAAGCGAAAATAAAATTTTTGAAAAACCTAGTTTCTCCTGAAGAAGGATCACTGGATGTGAAACATTATCTCTGATTTCTCTCCACAGATGCAACCAGACCTGCTGAGTTTCTCTAGCGATTCCTGTTTTTCATTGGTTCAGTATCACAAAGCTACTATATAGTCTGGTGGGGAGTGTAACTTTATCAGATCAATGCAGGCAGCATTAGGTTGAGATGTTTAGCTAGTTAATGATATTTAGTTCATGCTTTATTTCTGAGACAAAATGAGGACTGAAGATGCTGGAGAGTCAGAGTTGAAAATCGTGGCACTAGAGCAAGTACAGCAGTTCAGGCAGCATCCGAGGAGCAGGAGAGTTGACAGTTCAGGCATATGCCCTTCATCAGGAATGTGGAGAAAGAAGGGAGCTGACAGATAAATGGGGGGGGGGGGGCACTTCACCAAGGAAAAAACATCCTATTTCAAGGATTGCAATTTCACCTTCCATGATCAACAATGGCCTCCATCGTATCTCCTCCACATGCAGCACCTCCGCCCTTGAATCCTACCCCCCTAAATGCAACAACGATAGAACTCTCCCAGTCCTCATATTCCACCCCACAAATTTCCAGGTACAGCACATTATCCTCCGCCATTTTCGCCACCTACAGTCAGACCCCAGCACCAAAGATTTGTTTCCCTCCCTACCCCATCTGCATTCTGCACAGATCATTCCCTCCACGGCTCCCTTGTTAGGTCACACGAGATGCAAAACCTCCACGCACACCTCCCCCCTCACATCCATCCAAGGCCCTAAAAGATAATTTCAAATCCAGCAGTGATTTTCCAGCACACCCTCCAACCTCATTTCCTGCATCTGCTGCTCTTAATGTGGTCTCTTCTACATTGGTGAGACTGAGTGCCAACTCGTGGAGAGGTTCAGAGAACATTTCTGGTCTGCATGTACCAACCCGCTCCACCAACCTGTGACCAACCACTTCAACTCCTCCTCCCATTCCTCCAAGGACATGCAAATCCTGGGCCTCCTCCACCGCCAAATCAAAGCCACTCACCAAATGGAGGAAGAGCACCTCATCATCTGCCTCGGGACCCTATAAACACATGGCATCAACATTGACTTCTCCAGTTTCCAAATCCCCCTACCCCCCCACCTCATCCCAGATCCAACCCTCCAACTTGGCACCGCACTCTTGACCTGACTTACCTGTCCATCTTCCTTCTCACCTATCCGCTCCACTCTCCCCACCAACCTATCACAATCACTTTCTACTTTTATCCCCCTATTGCCATCCCGCCCACCTTTCCCCAGCTCCATCCCCATCTCCACACCCCTGTTTATTTCTCTGTCTCCTTCCCCCCTCCACAATCCTGATGAAGGGCTTATGTCTGAAACGTTGACTCTCCTGCTCCTTGGATGCTGCCTGACCTACTGTGCTTGTTCCAGCGCCATGCTTTCCAACAGTGTTTTATTTCTGCACCTCTCATGAATTAGTTTTACGAGCAGTGATTTTTCTCATATTATGATCCTAGGTTCCCTTCACAACCTATGCTGAGTCGATTAGTCTGAGTCAGGATGACAGAGAAAGGCACTGTCCTTAGAAGAATGGGATACATTAAACCAAACATGATTCCAATTTTAGACATCCATTCAGTGACTCCCAGAACGAATGCATGTTTAAGAATATTGGGTGGGAACAAAGTTGGATGCACTTTTTCAGTTGCAATGGTAAATTATGCTACAGCAACTCAATCTGTATATCCCTCGGTGGAAAATTAGCAAGGCTTATAATATGCCCATTCCAGAGACAACTGCACCCCATTCTGAGAACCTGCAGAAAGGCAGCGAGAAAATCTGTTCAAAGGAAGAAATCTGGCAACAATAGGGAATTTTTTTAATGAAAAAGATTGAGAACAAGTAAATTACAATAGATTTATACAAGGATTGTCCACCATAAGGCTTTCCATCTGGCCAACCTAACAGTGTTCAAAATACACTTAATTGGAAGTGACAGTCTCTGTAAGGAGCTGCTCCTGCACTCACAGCCTGGTTCTCCTGCATTTGCTGCTGATAATCTCACTCCTCTGCTAAGGTGATGGTGGAGGCTGCGAGGGGAGGTTTGGCTGCAAGAGGGGGATTGTCTGCCAGGAATGGACTGAAACTGATCAGTCATTGTTCTAACATATTCAGGATTATTCCGTCAATTTCCAAGTAGTAACACAGCATTAGATTGAAATGTCAAGTACATTAGTTTCTAAATTGCTGCCATTTTGTTTTTGCAGTTTGCCACAGAGTTACACTTTAGTTATACCTTTCTTTGTAGTCAGAAACTCCATGGACTCTGATCCTGGAGTTGCTAGGTTGGAGCGCCACCTTTTGGAAGATGCTTTGGAGTTGTCCTTCAATTTCCTGGTAGAAAATGCTCTGGCAGAAACACAGATGGTGCAGTCTTTCACTCTGCTTCATTCCTATTTGATGGCACTGACCATCAATTTGGCCTGTCAGATAGAGATGAATGGTCCAAATCAGTTTTAAAGACTCACTATTTTAGCTATTTTAATTGTTGGACTTAACAGCTGTGAATGGGGCAGAAATAAAAAGTATGGCCTTGCTGCTATGAGTGCTTGAAATCATTTTAAAAGTCCTTGAAGGATTAATGTATGTACGAAGTTAGGTTCAACTCTAGAGTTAGATTAGTGCAATCTTTAGAAGACAGCAGGACAGAAAGTGAAAAACCATGAAAAATAAAGAATAGCATAAGAGACCAGAAATATAGAAGCCAAATTATGTCACTTGGTCCATCGGGTCTGCTCCACTAGTCAATCATGGCTGATATGTTTCTCAACCACATTTTCCCGCCTTCTCCCAGTAACCTTTCATCCTCCTACTAATCAAGAACCTATCTATCTCTGACTTATATATACTCAATGACCTCTAATTTTAAAGAGTCCCCATGTTTTGGACTCAGCCACAAAGGAAAATATTCTCTGCATGTCCATCTTGTCAAGACTATTCAGGAATTTATAAACTTCAGTCAAATCGTTCCTTACTGTTCTGAACTCTGGGGAAAACAAGCAAGTTTGTCCAATCCTTCCTCATAAATCAACCGGCTTGTTCCAGGGCCTATCTTGGAAGAGTTCCACATGGTGGCTCAGTGGTTAGCACTGCTGCTTCACAGTACCAGGGACCCGTGTTCGAATCCAGCCTCTGGCGACAGTCTGTGTGGAGTTTGCACATTCACCCCGTGTCTGCGTGGGTTTTGTCCGGGTGCTCCGGTTTCCCCCCACAGTCCAAAGGTGTGCAGGTCAGGTGAATTGGCCGTGCTAAATTGCCCGTAGTGATAGGTGCATGAGTAGAGGAATGGGTCTGGGTGGGTTACTCTTCGGAAGGTCGGTGTGGACTTGTTGGGCCGAAGGGTCTGGTTCCACACTGTAGGGAATCTAATCACTCCCTGAGCTTACTGACCAACAGTGGTTTCCTGTTAAGGCACTCCGAAATTCAAATTTCTCATCAACTAATCTAATAACTTTGTCTTCCCATTTGAGGCTTGTTCACAAAAGTCTTTTTTTTAGTTGTTTTGATGAAACAAACCAATTCTACTATTTATATTTCCAAAATTTGCTCACCAGCCCATAAGTGAGAAGAAGAATTAAGTGTGGATCTCTCACAAAAATGTGGACATCTCAAATTGATATGGTGTTCTTTGTATCCTTGGTACATGCTAAACAACCTTACAACCAATGCATTACTTGTGAAATTTTGTCTTTTTTTAAAATTCTTTCATGGGTTTTGATCATCATTGGCAAGGTCAGCATTTATTGTACATCCCAAGTTGGACAAATGCAGTTGCCAACTTGAACACAGGAAGGTCTTATGAATAACATTAATGATGAGTTATTCCTTGTTTTTGACTCAGTTGGATTGGATTACAAGAAGGTAGATAGTGCAGCTTAGTGCACCTGAATGCAATAAAATATTCTAAGCTGCTCCACAGGAAGAGAGAAGAGAAGAAGTTGATGAAATGATTAAAAGCATTCACAAAGAAATAGGTTTTGAACAGAATGTGGAAATGAAGAGACAGGTCAAAAGTTTTTTAAAAATTTATTTGTGGAATGTGGGCATCGCTGGCTGGCCAGAATTTATTGCTTGTCCCTAGTTGCCCTTGAGAGGGTGGTGGTTAGATACCTTGTTGAACCACTGCAGCCCATCTGCTGTGGGTTGACCCACAATACCATTAGGGATGGAATTCCAGAATTTTGACCAGCGACAGTGAAGGAATGGCAATATATTTCCAAGTCTGAGTGGCTTAGAGGGGAGCTTGCAGATGGTGGTGTTCCCATATGTCTGCTAACTTTGTCCTTCTAGATGGATGTAATTGTGGGTTTGGAAGGTGCTGTCTGAGGATCTTTAGTGAATCTCTGCAAGACACTTTGGAGATTTTACACACTTTAGCTACTGAGTGTCAGTGGTGGAGGGAGTTGTTGCTTGTGCATGACACCAATGGGGTGCCTTGTAGATGGTGGACAGGATTTGCTGAGTCAGGAGGTGTATTCCTTGCCGCAGTATTCCCAGCCTCTGACCTGCTCTTGTAGCCACTGTGTTTATGTGGTGAGTCCAGCTGAGTTCCTGATCAATGATAACTCCCAGAATTCAAGGGTGGTAACACTAGCAAAGTAGAAGAAGAGTAGTTGAAAAGTAGATGGGGAAGAAAGGAAGATGGTTCAGGGGAGGGCAGTGTTTTAAAATTTATTTATTTATCTATGTTTCAAACATTTATTGACTTTAGCTTAAAAATGTGTTGCTGGAAAAGCACAGCAGGTCAGGCAGCATCAAAGGAACAGGAGAATCGACGATTCGGGCATAAGCCCTTCTTCAGACGTATGCCCGAAACGTCGATTCTCCTGTTCCTTTGATGCTGCCTGACCTGTTGCGCTTTTCCTGCAACACATTTTTAAGCTCTGATCTCCAGCATCTGCAGTCCTCAATTTCTCCATTTATTGTCTTTAGTCAATTTACAGTAATGTTATTTTGATTTAACTAATCTTATCATTTTCATAAATATTGAATATGATTATCAATAATGTGTCAGATAAAAATAACCCTTTGAAAAATGGTTGAATGAGAAAGCCTATATTCTGGCAACAGTCTATATGTAAATACTAATTTTAGCCTTGGGATTGGACTCCTAGATTATTGGCACATGCTAATTCAGTATATGGGTAAACCTGTTTAAAATGAATGAGTTCATGTCCATATTGACTCAACAGACAAAGGAATTTAATATTCAAGAAACAGTAAACTGCAAGCCTGGGCAGGGCAAAAAATCAAATGGAGGGGTATCATGATGTTGGATTACCCTTGCCTTTTGCATCCAATGTTGGATGGTCAAAAAAACCCATTCAGTTCACTAGGGAAGGAAACTGCCCTCCTGACCTGGTCTGGACTGTATGTGACTTTGGACCCATATTAACATAGTTGATGCTTAATTGCCCTCTGGGAAATCTTGGAGAGATTATAAATGCTAGGCAATGAATACCAGTGAAGCCCACACCCCAGGAATGAATAAATAATAAAATAAGCATCTGACTTAGAAAACAGCATGAAATTTACTTGCTTCCAATGTCTGAAGAGGTAGGCAAGGGGTAATCTAGTATCCCAATCCTTGAATACGATTTCATGACCTGTCTAATCTTGCAGTATATATTTCTTAAATATCAAATTCCTTTGTTCTGGTGCGTTAACATGGCCATGAACTCATTCATTTTAAACAGGTTTGCCCCTACACTGAATTAGCATGTGCTAACGATCCAGGAGTCTAATCCCAAGGCTAAAATTAGTATTCACATATACTCTGCTGTCAGACTGTAGGCTTCCTCATTCAACTTGTTGTGTGAAAGCAATGTGAATAATAATATGGAGTGGCTGCCAGCGCAAGCATGTGGTGTAAAATCAAGAGAAGTAGGCATGAGCTGAAGACATTTTGTGTCCCTTTAAAGTGAAAATGCATTGTGCTGCTAGGAGTGGTTTGAACTTGACTTTAATGCAGGAAAACATTTAAAAATGATAACAAATGACAGAGAATAGGTACAAAAGAATTTCTGAAGGACTTGACGGAGAGAAAATAAGATGTGATTGATCCACAGGAGACCAGAAAGCCATCAGACAAACTGCTGAAGGAACTGAGACCAAATAGTCTAGCTTAATGGACTCAGATGCAGAGCCACAAATTAGTTCAATGGTTTCATGAGTGGTCAAGATCAGTGACTGTATAACCAATTGCCATACTTCACTACTAGCTTCAAACACTGTCCAAAGAATCCACAGTATCACTGACTTATTAACAAACTCTATAAATTGCGATTCATTCTGAAAATTCATAACTCCACCTCACCCTCATGGACTTGTGTTGCAATCCTCACACCCATCTTTCAGGGCTTTTGCATGTTGTCAGGTATTTCATCCATGACTGGCATATCCCCTGAACCCCTCCTCAAGCACGTATGTCTCACTTGCAGGACAAAGCAGCACATGTCTGGAGCAGGAAGACCTAACTCGCAGGAAATGGGTACGAATGCATTTCCTTAATCCATGAAGGGACTGATGGGTACTATATTCCATCAGTCATTTCTGATTTACAAGATGCAGGTGGTGTGAAGATGCGCCTCCACTTCCCCACTAACTCCTTCCCCACTAACTTCTTCCCCCAGTTCCATCATTACAATCCTATCCTTCTACCTTTCTCCTTTCAGATACCCAAGAAATATAATAAAAGCAGAAAGCATTGGAAAAACCCAGCAGATCTGGCAGTGTCTGGGGAGAGACAATTAGTTGACATTTCAAAGCCAATCTGACTCTCCTTTGGATTCCAAGAACTGCAGGCTGACCAGACAGTGATGGCAAAGACTAAAAATGAAAGAGCAGAGAAACAGTGTGGAAGAAGAAATATTGAGATTCATTCTCACGGTCAAAGCCACCAGCTCAGATACTGACACGTCCTGTAAATTAGACAACACCCATTAGAAATAGGAGCAAGAGTTGGTCATTTGACATACTAAGGCTGCTCTGACATTCAGTTGGATCATGGCCCATCCAACGCTTCTCATGTCCACTTTCCTGATCTTTCCCAAAAGCCTTGAATCCCCTACGATCAAGGATCTATTTATCTCAGCTTTGAATATACACAAGGACTCTTCCTCCACTGCTCTCTATGCAAAAGAATTCCGATGACTCGCCACCCTCTGAAAGAAGTAATTCCTTCCATTTCAGTTTTAAATTGCTTGCTTTCTATTCTGTGATGATGCCCTCTGGTCCTAGACTGACCCATTAGGGAAAACACCCTCTTAGAATTTACTCTGTCAAGCGTCAAAAGAAACTTGTCTGTTTCTATAAGTTTCAACCTTTTTAATCAAGGGGCAGGATCTGAATGTGCTGAGACACCAGACCTGGGTAGCCTAGAACCAGTGTGAGGAACAAGGATAACGTCGGTGACAGCTCACTGTACTGAGATTCTAAATACGTTCTACAGCAGAGGCCTCAACTGAACATGGAAGGCGTCAGAAAAAGGCTGATGAATATCTACGATGCACCACATTGTGAGGGAGCATGGAGGATTCCAGCTCCAGTTTGGGACAGGGCTCTACTCGGAGCTTGCACCTCATCTCTTTCAGGTTGTAAATGGTGAACAATTCAGAGAGTTATGGAGACGTACAGCATGGAAACACACCTTTCAGTCCAATTTGTCCATGCCAACCAGATATCCTAAATTAATCTAATCCCATTTGCCAGCATTTGGTACATATCCCTCTGAACCCTTCCTATTCATATACCCGTACGGATGCCTTTTAAATGTTGTAACTGTAC
The DNA here is from genome assembly GCF_037043375.1 of Chiloscyllium plagiosum. Lineage (NCBI taxonomy): Eukaryota > Metazoa > Chordata > Chondrichthyes > Orectolobiformes > Hemiscylliidae > Chiloscyllium > Chiloscyllium plagiosum. Next base: position 13,088,845 of record NW_028270166.1, read on the forward strand.
CAGCCGCCACCAGTTCCTCTGGCAGCTCATTCCATACATGAAGCACCCTCTGCGAGAAAACATTGCCCCTCAGGTCTGTTTTAAATCTTTCCTCTTTCACCTTAAACCTATGCCCTCTAGTTTTGACTCCCCCACCCCAGGGGAAAGACCTTGACTCTTTACCCTATCCATGCCCCTCATAATTTTATAAAGTCACCCCTCAGCTCCAGGGAAACAGCCCCAGCTTATTCAGCCTTTTCCTGTAGCTCAAACCCCCAACACTGGCAACATCCTCGTAAATCTTTTCTAACCCTTTCAAGTTTCTATTCTTCCTATAGCAGGGAAACCAGAATTGCACACAGTACTCCAAGTGTAGCCTAACCAATATCCTGTACAGCCGCAACATGACCTACCAATTCCTATACTCAATGCACTGACCAATAAAGGCAAGCATACCATGTGCCTTCTTCACTATCCTATCTACTTTCAAGGAACTTTGAATCTGCATTCCAAGGTTTCTTTGTTCAGCAACACTCTCCAGGACCTTGCCATTAAGTGTATAAGTCCTGCCCTGATTTGCCTTTCCAAAATGCAGCATCACATGATTGTCTAAATTGAATTCCATCTGCGGTTCCTCAGCCCATTGGCCCATCTGATCAAGATCCCGTTGTACCCTGAGGTAACCTTCTTGACTGTCCACTGTACTGCCAATTTTGATATCATCTGCAAACTTACTAACCAATCCTCCTATCCAAATCATTTGTATAAATGCAGCACTGTGGCTCAGTGGTTAGCACTGCTGCCTCACAGCGCCAGGGACCCGGGTTCAATTCCAGCCTTGGGTGACTGTGTGGAGTTTGCACATTCTCCCCGTATCTACGTGGGTTTCCTCCAGATATTCCAGTTTCCTCCCATGACCCAAAGCTGTGCCAGTTAGGTGACTGAGCCATGTTAAATTGACTGTAGTGTTCAGGGATGTGTAGATTAGGTGCATTGTTCAGGAGTAAATATAGGATAATAGGGTAGAGGAATGGGTCTGGGTGGGTTACTCTTCGGAAGGTCACTGTGGACTTGTTGAGTCAAAGGGCCTATTTCCACACTGTAGGGATTCTATGAAAAGCAGTGGACCCAACACCAATTTTTGTGGCACACCGGTGGTCACAGGCCTCCAGTCTGAAAAGCAACCCTGCCTCCACCACCATCCTCTGTCTTCTACCTTTGAGTCAGTTCTGTATCCAAATGGTTCAGTTCCATGAGATCCAACCTTGTGAACCAGTCTGCCATGAGGAACCCTGTCAAACGCCTTACTGATATCCATATAGATCTCGTCCACTACTCTGCCCTCGTCAATGCTCTTCGTTACTTCTTCAAAAAAATCAAGTTAGTGAGACACAATTTCCCACGCACAAGGTCATATTGACTATCGCCAATCAGTCCTTGTCTTTCCAAACACATGTCAACCCTGTCCCTCAGGATTCTGTCCAACAACTTGCCCACCACCAATGTCAAGCTCACCAGTCAATAGTTCCCTGGCTTTCCATTAGTATACTTACAAACTGACCCAAGACTGACCACACCCCAACCCACTCACCGTCAGTGTTACAGTTTCCATTGCAACGCAGTGGGTCTTGCAGGGTGTCACAACAGTGCAGCACTGTGTTCACCAACAGCTTTCTAGGACAGGGGAGTGGCAGTGGCTATATGGGCTCAAGCCTCTTGTCTTTTGCCAAGATGACAGTTTGCGTCCCCTCACCACTGCCAGTGACTGTTACATGCCATCTGCCCTGATTGCTGTCCCCTTAACTAGATTGTACAGTCTGAAGCTTGACCTTTTATGGAAATTGCTTTACTTGACATGCGTTCTACCCATCACTGCAGACTCTTGAAAAGCAGTTCAGGCTGAGGAAGCTTTGCATAAACATCTCAATGGTGTTGCCCATTACAATTCATATGGCAGCATGGCTTGTGTTATGTGCACACTATACATAAACCTGACTTACACACCAGGGTCATGAGCCATGGTGTGAAAGGACAGCCTTTGCCCGACTTGGTTGAGGTATATCTCTGAGTTGACATGCAGCACCTATCATTATATCCTGCAGTCCTTATAAAGTCATGTCTTTGTGCTAACTGCTTCTCTCTGTCAAAAATTTAATGGATTTGGCTGCCTTGAAATAAGAGCCTTGGTGACCTCCCTTTGCAACATCGAATGACAAACTGGGAGATGTTGTAAACATCGTTTGCCCCAGCTGGAGTAAACCAGACTTACGAAAGTTCATGGTGATGGAGCAGTGCAGTCTTCACCCAGTTCTGTGGTTGCTGTTGTAACTGCAGTAGCTCGCCTATTTCAGTGCAGATATTGTCAGTGAAGAGACAGATAGTATGCCATGTTGAAGATCAACAGTCCAGTTAAAATTCCCCTCTCATAACGTCTTGCAGCTGACTATGTACTCAGCAGTAGGGAAGACTCCCTGTCAGTGCTGTTTAAAGGAAGCATCTACTATTTTCAAATTAGTTACTGGTTGATTGATACCTGCTGCAGCTGCAATTGTACAAGTAATTTTGCCAATTCTGGATTTGTTTAAAGTTGCTAAAATCTACAGACATGGTGTGGGAGGTGCTGAAAGACCTTGTGCTAACTTCAAGAGTTCTGTATAAGCCAACTACTCCTGGACATGGACACAGTAGTGTGCATCCTCCTTGGTGGCAGACACTGTTCTTTGCTGCAATGCTTCCTCAATATTCTGAACAGATAAGTCTCATGTTGACACATGGTGTCCTTCTGCCCCTCTTAGTTCTTCCTCTTTCAGCAGCTTTCTCTATTCCATATTGCTTGTGCTTATTTTCCTTGTCATGCTGTTTCTGCAGTTCTTCCCTGTTTTAATTAATACCCTTTTTCTCATTCTTCCTGACAGAGTAAACAATTTCACATGCTCCCACACTATATTCCATCTGCCAGATTTTTGCCCACTCACTCAATCTATCTATATCCATCTGCAACTCCTTATGCCTTCTTCACAATATACTTTCCACCTACCTTTGCGTTGGCTGTAAATTTAATTACTATACAGTTGCTCCCCTCATTTAAGCCAGAAATGTAAATTGCAAAGAGTTGAGACCCGGCACAGAAACCTGCAGGACTCCACTCCTCACATCCTGCCAATCAGACTAGGACCTGTTTGTGCCTTCTGCCTGTTTTCTGATAGTAGCCAATCCTCTATGGGCCCCCTTCATGGGGTGACACAGTGACTCAGTTGTTAGTACTGCTGCCTCACTGCGCCAGGGACCCTGGGTTCGATTCCACCCTTGGGTGACTGTGTGGAGTTTGCACATTCTCCTGTGTCTGCGTGGGTTTCCGCCAGGTGCTCTGGTTTCCTCTCGTGATCCAAAGATGTCCAGGTTAGGTGGATTAGCAATCTAAATTGTCCATAGTGCCCAGGGACATATAGATTAGGTGGATTAACCATGGGAAATGCAGGATTACAGGAAATAATATTAGGGGAGATGGATAGGGTGGGATGCTTTTGGGAGGGTCGATGCAGATTCAATGGGCTGAATGGCCTGCTTCTACAGTGTAGGGCACTTATGATTCTATCAATGCTCACATATATACTCATATATACACCCCTCTACCATTAGCTTTTAGGTTCCAAAAAAAACCCACCGGTTTAAATGTAAAGAATTCTGACATAGTTGGATAGATTGGATGCATATATGATATGTGTGATTAGCCAAATGCGGTAGGGTCCAGAGCAAGGGAACATGGTTTCAAGATACAGGGTAGGCCATTTAGGACTGAGTCAAGAGTGTGATGCTGTAAAAGTACAGCAGGTCAGGCAGCACCCGAGGAGCAGGAGAGTTGATGTTTCGGGCAAAAGCCCTTCATCAGGATTGAGCTGAAGATGCTGACCCTGTGAAATTCTCTACTACACAAGGTGATGGTGAACAAGCAACTGAATATGGGAAAGAAAGTCGAAAAAATAGATATGTTTTTAGATGCTAATAGCTTCTGGGGCTTTGGTAGAGAGCAGTGTGTAGCTTTAAGATAGAGAATCAGCCATGATTATAATGAATGCTTAGCTTGGGCCAAATGTCATAGCCTACTCCTATTTTCTGTGTTTCTATTAGGTTTGATTACATATCACACATACTGTCTTGGAAGAAGAACAGCACTTGTAACAGCAAAGTAACAGGTGCTAAGGAACTGAATTTTGCAGCCATAAACTCAAGGCATCTGTCACTAAATGTGCCATTTTGACACAATTTTGAAAGTCAACATCAACTTTTTCTTGTTAACTAACTATTGGAAGGAAATTGCGCTTTGGAATAGAGGAATTGTTGGACATTACAAGGCAAAGGGCCATCTAGTTAGGACATCTAGTGTTGGCATGATACAAGAGTAATGGAGAGGTTGACTAATCTTATCAGGCAATTTCTGTTATTGTCTGCAATGAACAAGAAAAAGCATGAAGTGGACAGCTTCTTTGCACCAGAGGTCCAAAGTTACTTCATTCCCTTCCAAACACACTATTCATAGTTTCAGTCTCATGTCCCAAGTTATTCATATATTACATCCCCAAAATGTAATTTGCTCAAATCCTTCCACCTTCAACCTGGGCAGACTGTTAATAAACCTATTATTTCCATGGATTAATTTGGAATTTACCCCTTTTTAAACAGAAGATATGTCCTCTGGATCTAATGTTTTGGACAAGGTGAATTGACTTATCATTGTCTACATTATCTTGTCCCGTAGAATCCTATGTAGCATTATTTCCAATGGGATCATACCAATTTATATTATTATTGTGCAAGTTCAAACAGTTGTACAAATAAATCTTTTTTTTCGCAAATTAATGCAAGCAATTACAAATTGACCTAAACCAACCATTACTAAAGCTACAAAATGACAATCTTTCACTTACTGGGTTCAATTATTCCATTGCCTTGACTATATTCACTTACCTACACCTGAGAATACTGTTGATTGAATTTTTAGTGTGAATGATGTGATACGCTGGCAGCAGTTAGCACCTCAGTTGTGGTTGCTGTGATGGTGGATGAGATCATTTTGTTTTACTTAGTAGTGCATCCGCTAATATCCTTGCTCAGAGAGAACTCAGAGAAACTGCAATGGGATGATGGTGGTCAGGGAATGGACCTTTTTTTTGTAATAAGTAAAAAATTCAATGTTGTGAATGATAGAATGCTTCCATTTTTTTTTAATGACAGTAGAACTTCAAACATACATTAACAAATTTGTGGAGTGAGCAGATAGGTGAAGTTCAATGCAGAAAATTGTGAAATGATGCATGAAAAAGCATAAATATACAACATTTAAAAAGTGTGACTCTAAAGGGTGTGCAAAAGCAGAGAACTCTGGGTGTATATGTACACAAGTCATTAAATGTGACAGGGAAGGTGTTAGTAAAGTGTACAGTTTCGTAGGTTTTCGTAGCAAAGAGGGATTCCGGAAGATACTAGCTGAACCTCAGTTGCGCACAGTTCTGGGCACCTTCATTCAAAAGGACAGTACAGAAGAGATCTACAGTCATGAGTATCTACAGATATGAAGACAGATTGAGAGAATTAGGGATTGTTTCCTTGGAAGGGCAAAGGCAAAGGGGAAATTTGATTGAAGTTCACAAAATCATGAGAGATTTGGTTGGAGTATATAGGGAGAAACTGTTCCCAGTTGTAAAAGGATGACGACTGAGAGAGCGCAGATTTAAAGTGACTTGCAAAAGAAATAAATGGGATGTAAGAGAAACCTTTCTCACACATGGAGTGATTTTTGTCTGGAATGCACTGCTTAGAGTGTGGTGGCACATCAAGGTCAGTTGAGGCATTTAGAGAGCATTGCATGATGATTTCAATGGAAATAATGAACAAAGCTACAGGGAAACGACAGGAGAATGGCACTTAGTCTCAATGCTCATTGGACAGCCACTGCAGAGATGATGGGCTAAATAGTCTCCTTCTGTACCATAGTGATTCTGTGATTCAAACAACTGTCAATCCAGAATTAACTCTAATACCAAAGTAAAATTGTACAATAACTTATCTCTCTCAGTAAGTTCCTGACAATTTTCTTTTCAAAGTTTTTTTTTACCAAACCATTAGTCTTTCAGAAACAGTGGACTGTTTTCCAACATGTTTTGGAAATGACTGCAGCCCAGTTCCAACTAATCCTGACCTTGACTCTTCTACTAAGAGAATACAAGTTAGACATTGTGACAGACACTGTTGTGACCTCACTAATTTTGTCCTTGGACTGGAACACACATTGTGCTTGGAAAATGGGTCATTTCATTAAATGACTATGAATGTCATTCTGTTGAGTTTGGATGTAGTATTTGGAGCAGAGGCTGAAAATTATCTTAGTATAGTAAAACCAGATACAGTCATTAGTACAGAGCATAGGATCACTATCTCTGAGACTGCTACTGATCCAAGGCAGGTTCCAAGAGAGTAGTGATTGGTGGAATGTGTGGGATGAGGAAATAAATTTATAAGATTAGCCCCCAGCAGATGTGCTGGTGGAGAGGGTCAGTAATGACATTCAAAGGATGGTGTTACTGCTTTTAAGAAAGCAATTCTGGGTTCCTCAATGGTGGGTTCCTTCAGTGAATGTCTCAGAAGGTGATAGCCCTGGATTCAATTCAAAGGAACTATAAATTTAGGATACTACTATGAAATTAGAGATTAGATTAGATTAGATTACTTACTTACAGTGTGGAAACAGGCCCTTCCGCCCAACAAGTCCACACCGACCCGCAGAAGCACAACCCACCCAGACCCATTCCCCTACATTTACCCCATTACCTAACACTACGGGCAATTTAGATTAGATTACCTACAGTGTGGAAACAGGCCCTTTGGCCCAACCAGTCCACACCAACCCTCCGAAGAGTAATCCACTCAGACCTGTTTCCCTCTGACTAATGCACCTCACACTATGGGCAATTTAGAATGGCCAATTCAAATGACATGCACATCTTTGTGACTGTGGGAGGAAACCAGGGCACCCGGAGGAAACCCAAACAGACACGAGGAGAATGTGCAAACTCCACACAGACAGTCACGCAAGGCTGGAATTGAACCTGGGGCCCTGGTGCTGTGAGGCAGCAGTGCTAACCCTTATGCCATCGTGCTGCCCCAGCACGATGCCATCGTGCTGCCCCATTTAGCATGGCCAATTCACCTAACCTGTACATATTTGGACTGTGGGAGGAAACCGGAGCACCCAGAGGGTGTGGATGGTGGTACACAATTACACAACAAACAGGAAGTGGAAGCTCCAAAAATGTAACCATTGATAATGGGGGAGCCCAGTGCATCATTGCAAAAGGCAAGACTGAAATATTTTCATTCACCTTTGGCTAAAAGTGCCGAATGGATGATCTATCTTGGCCTCCTTCTGAGGTCCCAAGCATCACAGATGCTAGGCTTTAACCAATTTGATTCACTCCATGTCATGTCAAGAAAGAGTTGAAGGCATTAGATTCTACAAAGGGTAAGGGGTCAGAAAAAAATAGGACAATTTTATTGAATCCATTTGTTCCAGAACTAGCCATGCCCTAGCCAAGCTGTTCCAGTTCATTTACGTGATGATGTGAGGAATTGCCCTGGATGTCCTGTGCATGAAACATATGGCAAATCCAACCCAGTCAATTACTACCCTATCAGACTATTCTCCATAATCAGTAATGTCAATGAAGGGGTTATCAATAGTGCTATCAAATGGCATTTGCTCAACAGTAACCTGTTCATTGTTCTTCAGTTTGGTTCCATCAGGGCTACCCTGCTCCTGATGTCATTACAATCTTGGTTCAAACATGGACAACAGACCTGACCTTCAAGTTTCTGCCTTTAATGTTAAGTCAACATTTGATACAGTATAGCATCAAGGAGCAAAAGCAAAGCTAGAGTTGGGGAAGACTCTCCACTGGTTGGAGTCATGCCTAGCACAAAGAAAGTCTAGTGGGGTTGCCGGAGGTCAATCACCTTCATCCCAAAACATCACTGTGGAAGTTCTTCAGGGGTGTGTACTAGATGCATCTATCTTCAGCTGTTTCATCAATGACGCCCCCCACTCCCCCTGCCACTCCCCATCATGAGGTCAGCGATGGGGAGAGGTTGAATAGATTAGATTAGATTACATTACATTACATTACAGCGTGGAAACAGGCCCTTCGGCCAAACAAGTCCACACCGACCCGCCGAAGCGCAACCCACCCATACCCCTACATTTACACCTTACCTAACACTACGGGCAATTTAGCATGGCCAATTCACCTGACCCGCACATCTTTGGACTGTGGGAGGAAACCGGAGCACCCGGAGGAAATCCACGCAGACACGGGGAGAATGTGCAAACTCCACACAATCAAGTCGCCTGAGGCAGGAATTGAACCCAGGTCTCTGGCGCTGTGAGGCAGCAGTGCTAACCACTGTGCCACCGTGCTGCCCAGGCTGTTTTCCCAGACCATCAGAGGCTGAGCGGTGACCTTATAGAGGTTTATAAAATCATGAGGAGCATTGATAGGATAAATAGACAAAGTATTTTCCCTGAGATGGGGGGAGTCTAGAAGTGGAGGGCATAGGTTTAGGGTGTAAGAGGAGAATGATTTAAAAGGGACCTAAGGGGCAATGTTTTCACACAAAGGGTAGTGCGTGTATGGAAGTGGTGGAGGCTGGTACAACGACAACATTTAAAAGACATCTGGATGGGTACAGAGAGCTATGGGCCAAATGCTGGCAAATGGGACTAGATTGATTTAGGATATCCGGTCAGCGGGGAGTTGGACCGAAGGGTCTGTTTCCTTGCTGTACATCTCTATAACTCAGTGCAATCATCAGCAATAAGGGTCACAATGTTCAGCATCAATTAAAATAGCACAGATAATGAAGCAGTCCATGTCCATATTCAACAAAATCAAGGCAACATTGAATCTTGGCAAGTAACATTCATGCCACACAAAATGCCACACAGTGCAATGGTGCAATGGCCATCGAAAACAGAAGCAAACCTCACCATCACCTCTTGAGGGTCTCTGGTATTACCATCACTGAATCCCTCACTATCAATGTCCCAGAGCTTTCTATTGACCATAAACTGAACTGGACCATAGAAATATTGTGGATGGCTAGGACTTCTGCAGTGAGTAACTCACCACTTGTCTCACAAAGCATGACCATCATCTATAAAGGACAAGAAAAATGCTGGAACACTCCCCACTTGCCAGCATAAGTGTAGCTCCAACAGCACTCAAGAAGCTTGATACTATCCGGAGAAAAGTAACCTTATATCACCCACAATATTCACTCCTTTCACCACCTACACACAGTGGCAGCACTGTGTACCATCTACAAGATGCGCTTTAGTAACACACCATCTTCTCCAAGGTAATTAGGGTTGGGAAATATATGCTGGCTTAGCCAGTGATGCCCAAAGCCAATTACATTTTTCTTCCCAGGTGGGAAACTAAAAACAAAATTGTATTTAAGATGGTTATTTGGTGTGGGTCTTGTTATTTTACTTAAGGTCCATGGCACAATGTTTGAGTGCAATTGGTCCGAATCTGAATTACAACTCAGGCTCCATGACACTTCTACAGCTCTGATGTCCAGAATCACAAGACTGACATGGAATGTTAACAGAATTACAAATCTGAAATCAAGCCAATTCCTGTGGGGAGTATTGTGCTTGTGAACAGTTCTGGCTTCTGATTTAAGATTCAACTCCCTACACTCTCAGTGAATTGCACAGGGAGGACTTGACCATATCATTGGAATAAGTGACCGACTGATCTGGTTTGCGTTTCTAAGGAACCATCTAGCCATGTTGTAGGAATAGCTGCTAATAACTGTATATCTGGCTAGCAGCTGTTTGATTTTCTTTTATTTATTTTTTCCGGTGAGTTAAGTGGCTGACCTTTAGTCAATACTTTACAATTGAGATTAGGAAGTCATTATGAAGCTGTGAAGCACAACTATCAACCCTCTCTCTGTGGTGCAGTAAACTTAAAGAGTGTCTTTTTTTCTTAGTTTGTTCAGAATGATGCAGTGTGAGAATGTGATAGCTTTCTTCTATAAGTTTTGCTGGAGTAGCTGTTTTCATTGCTGCCTGTCAGTTGCATCAAGATGTGTTATTAGTACACTGAGAAGGTCATTATGTTACCAAGTCTTCTGAGTACTAATCCCTGTGGCGAAATATGCTTTCCTTGACAGTTCTGTCTTCAGCTTTGGTGTTCAAATTGCATTTAGTGCATTGTGAAGATAAACTTAACCACTTCCCATTTCATTTCAGAATAAACCTGGTAAAAATATAATATAAATGCTTGTAAAAAATTCTCTTTTGAACTCACCATGTATTTGTTTGAAATACATACTGCTTCAAACAGCTGAGATCGGCAGACTTGCTTGCAATGTGGGATTGCATCCCTAGGTGTTTATAATGTTTCTGATGACCTGGCAATGCCAGAAAACAGCTGAATTGTACAAGTAGAAGTTTACTCCTTTTGTAGGCAGGAGTTGCTTACTGACCTAAGTCAGTTGTCAGAAATGGATTTGCAAAGTCATTGTGAAAACATCTACAAAACTGATTAAGTAGGAGATCAGATTCACTTAAGGTAACATTGCAGTTTCTAATCACCTTAAAGGGCCATTATGTTCTGCTGCTCCAGCTAACAGGACAAAGCCATTACCAAATAATAAGTAGACAATGACATGCATTTTAAAAAAAATCTTTGTTGGGATGTTGGTGTTGCTGACAGTTTGTTGCCTATGCCTAGTTGGGTTGTAGCTGCTACCATCTTTTGCGATGAAGGAGATGATGAAAAATTAAATGAGGATGCACAAGTATAGAAGTTTAAGGAGTAAAAAGCATATTTGAAGGAAAGGAATTTCAGTACCAGAGCGCTGAATCTAAGACAAAATGGAATAGAGTTTCAAAGGGTTTTGCCTCGAGAATGAGGCATCACTAGAGTGTGGTTAGGTTGATTTTGTCCTGCACAGACATAATGGGCCAAAGGGCCTTTTTCTGTGCTGTGGATCTCTATGACTCTTAAGTAGCAGAAAATTTTAGGGTCCTAAGTGTTTCAGATGCTTGCTGTGTGTCTATAAAGATCATATCATATCTGACCCTTTTCACCACTAAAACCTTCCAATTACCAGAATGAAAATTCAGCAGATTAAATTAATAATTTCTACCTGCATTTGGGACATGACAAACGCAATTTTTCAGAAATGTTATGGTTCAATCCTTTCATTTCCATGGGTGTTTTCAGCAATAATTTTAGACAAGTGTTTATGCCTTTTGTTACTATTGCCAAGATCTTGAGATCATTGCTAACAATCATAAAGAGGCCTACAGGCATTATTTTGTTTTATAAACCATAGTCTCTAACTCAGTCATACAGTGATAGAGATGTACAGCATGGAAACAGACCCTTCGGTCCAACCACTCCATGCCAATCAGATATCCTAACCTAATCTAGTCCCATTTTCCAGCACTTGGCCCATATCCCTCCAACCCCTTTCGATTCATATTCCCATCCAGATGCCTTTTAAATGTTGCAATTGTACTAGCCTCCACCACTTCCTCTGGCAGCTCATTCCAAACACATACCACCCTCTGCGTGAAAAGGTTGCCACTTAGGTTCCTTTTATATCTTTCCCCTCTCACCCTAACCTTATGCCCTCTAGATTTGGACTCCCCCACCTCAGGGAAAAGATTTGTCTATTTATCCTATCCATGCCCCTCATGATTTTATAAACCTTTATTAAGGTAATCCCTCAGCCTCTGATGCTCCAGGGAAAACAGTCTATCAGCAGGTGGCCTGTAACATCCAGTGAAGACTTTGCGGGTGAATGTGCAATATCTTGAATCAATCCACAGTTCCTTCCTTACAACCATCTATGTTTATGATATTTGATTATGGATGGCTGATGTAAAACCTCGATATTGCAAAGTTGGGCCACATCATAGAAATACGACGCAGGTTGTCCCTTCAAAATTCACAGCTGGTGTCAAAGCAAGACAAGAAGAGGCATGGTGTGTTTTACGTTCCATCATTTAATGGAAGACTTTCCATTACAACTAGTGATTGTCTATGAATAATTGTCACCTGCTACATGACCATGACTCAACCACCTTTCAATTAGGATGATGAGCATCATCATTTCACTTTTCGAGGAAATAAAGCACTTCAGTTGTCTTCACTAACAAAACACAGGGAGGTAAAAATCAACTAGGAGAAAGTGAGGACTGCGGATGCTGGAGATCAGAGTCGAAGAGTGTGATGCTGGAAAAGCACAGCAGATCAGGCAGCATCTGAGAAGCAAGAGAATCGATGTTTTGAGCATAAGCTCTTCATCAGGAAGATGAAGAGTGTATGCTCAAAATGTCAACTCTTCTGTTCCTCAGATGCTTCCTGACTGGCTGTGCTTTTCCAACACACTCTTCGACAGAGAGGTAACGGCCTAGTGATATTATTGCTGGAGTGCTCATCCAGAGACCCAGGTAAGTTCTGGGGTCTGGGTTCAATTCCTGCCATTGATAGATGGAATTTTAATTCAATAAAAATCTGGAATTATGAGTCGAATGATGACCATGAACTGATTGTTGGAAGGATTCACCTGGTTAATTAATCACAAGACACCAGGTTATAGTCAAATGGGTTTACTTGAAACGGCAAACTTTTGGAGCCCTGCTCCTTCCTCAGGTAGTTAGTGAGAGAGAATACATCAGACACAGAATTTATATGTAAAAGATCAGAGGGTCATACAACTTATGCAAATGTATTAAACAAACCTAGATGGCCATTAAGTCTTTAATCAGTTAGAATGGAGGTGCAGGTTTCATTGGTTAATATGTAAATCCCAGAATTTCTTTCAAGTCATTGCCCCAAGATAACTTACCAGTATAAAGGTGTCATCTCAGGTCAGACAATGCATTTTAGGTGTGAGGCCTTGTTTTGAGTCTGTTTGTGTCTGACATCAGACTGATTGTATTTCCAAAGTAGGAATTTGTAAAATGCCACATTAACTGTCTACAATGACCCTTGCAGTTTCAAATAAACCTGCTGGAACTATAAAGCGGTGTTGTGTGATTTTTGACTTTGTCCACCCCGGTCCAACACCAGCACCTCCACATCATGGTTCATTAGGGAAGGAAACTGCCATCCTTACTTGGTCTGGACTACATGTGACTCCAGACACACAGCAATGTGGGATGGGCAATTAATTCTGGCCTATTTAGTGATGCCCTCATCCTGTGAAAGAAGAAAAAATGATATGGCTTTAGCACAAGAAGTAATCTGATTGCTGGCCATTTTAGTTATTGAATTTCCAATATCAATAGTAGGAAGCTTCATAAACCAGTCTGTTTGATACCAGACATAGAAATCTTTTTAATCACACCAGCTTTGCATTCATGAATTTAAAAAATCATGTTGATAATGATTCCCTAGGACAATAAGTTAAAATCATAGTAAAGCTATTTTTTTTCTTTTTGCTGACATATTAGCCATATTTATCTTTCCATGAACTCCAGCAGCCAGCCAATACCATTCTTGACATGAACCGAGGCATAAGCAAGATCATTCAGTACAGAAGACTCACAGATGATTCTGATCCTATCCTCACCCAAAGTTCACACAAATGCAATTCAAGTAAAGACTGGTGTCATTGGATAATCATGGGCAGCATAGTGTCCTTCTTTCTCCACCTACCCAGAAAAGGTGAGGCTAAATGTGACATCTCTAGTATAATTTTGATCTACAGGATTTGGGAAGTTCCTATATAGTACATTATCAAGTTACATTGCAAAGATACACACTGAACTGTCAGGAAGTCCTACCCAGGAAAATACCACACTTTAAAATCAAAGTGTGCCAGAACAGATTTTTAATTGCATTCAGCCTGCCAAACCTGGATTGTTGGTCCCAAAGCCAGCTTTGGAACAGTTCTTATTCAAACTAGCCAACGACCCCTCATCCCATAAATGATTTTTCTTTTAATTAAGGCATTTGGTATGCTTTCCTTTATTGGTCAGAGTAATGAGTACAGGAGTTGGGAGGTCATGTTGCGGCTGTACAGGACATTGGTTAGGCTACTGTTGGAATATTGCATGCAATTCTGGTCTCCTTCCTATCGGAAAGATGTTGAAAAGGTTCAGAAAAGATTTACAAGGATGTTGCCAGGGTTGGAGAATTTGAGCTATAGAGAGAGGCTGAACAAGCTGGGGCTGTTTTCCCTGGAGCGTCAGAGGCTGAGGGGTGACCTTACAGAGGTTTATAAAATTATAAGGGGCATGGATAGGGTAAATAGGCAAAGTCTTTTCCCTGGGGTTGGGGAGTCCCGAACTAGAGGGCTTAGGTTTAGGGTGAGAGGGGGAAGATATAAAAGAGACCTACAGGGCAACTTTTTCACACAGAGAGTGGTACGTGTATGGAATGAGCTGCCAGAGGAAGTGGTGGAGGCTGGTATAATTGTAACATTTAAGAGACATTTGAATGGGTATATGAATAGGAAGGGTTTGGAGGGACATGGGCCAGGTGTGGCAAGTGGGACTAGATTGGGTTGGGATATCTGGTTGGCATGGACAGGTTGGACCGAAGGGTCTGTTTCCATGCTGTACATTTCTATGACTCTATGACTCTATACTGCAATTTTCTACAGTTTCTTTTGAGTGATCCTCTCAAAATTTTACAGTCTGGCTTTTTGTTCCCTTATTGTAATAATCACTATACACATCAATGGAAATAAGCATGACAAGGACCAAATGAACCTGGATTTTTATAAGTGAACACTCATCAAGCTTCTGGTCTCTTATCAGTTGTTTAGTAGATGATTTGAATAGTGATAATTTCTAACCAGGCTTACTATATTTATACAATAGAGGACTAATGATGCATCACACAAACTAACATGGTGTTATAGAGCCAAACAACAGAGAAACAGACCCTTTGGTCCAACTTGTCCTTGCCAACCAAGTTCCCCAAGCTATACTTGTCCCACTTGCCTGCAATTGGCCCATACCCCTCTAAGCCTTTCCTATTCATATACCTGTCCAAATATAACTGTACCTGCATCTACCACTTCCTGTGGCAGTTCATTCCACACACAAACCATCCTTTGTGTGAAAAGGCCACCCCTCAGGTCCCTTTCAATCTTTTTCCTCTCACCTTAAAAATATGCCCCCTAGTTTTAAACTTCCCCACTCTGGGGAAAGACCTTTGCTATTCATCTTATCTACGCCCCTCATTATTTTATAAACCTCTGTAGGTCACCCCTCAGCCTCTTACACTCCAATAAAAAATGTCCCAGTCTATCCAGTTTATCCTTAGAACTCAAATCCTCCAGCCCAACAACATCCTGGGAAATCTTTTCTGAACCCCCTCAATTTAATAATATTGTTCCTGTGGGAGGACAAACAGAATTGTACACAGTACTCCAAAAATGGCCTCACCAACATCTTATACAACATGATGTCTCAGCTGCTATACTCAGTGGTCTGAGCAATGAAGGCAAGCAAGCTAAGTGCCTTCTTAACCACTGTGTCTACTTAAGAGTCATCGAGATGTACAGTATGGAAACTGACCCTTCAATTCAACTCATCCATGTCAACCAGAAATCCTAAATTAATCTAGTCTCATTTGCCAGCACTTAGCCCATATCCATCTAAACCCTTCCTATTCATGTACCTATCCAGATGCCTTTTAAATGTTGTAATTGTGATGCAGATTACAAAAAATTATGTAACTGACCCCCTAAGTCTCTTTGTTCAATAACTCTACCAAAGGCCCTGCCATTAACTGTATAAGTCCTGCCTTGTTTGTTTTACCAAAATGCAATACCTCACATTTATTCAAATTACACTCCATCTACCACTCCTCAGCCCATTGGCTCAATTGATCAAGATCCCTTTGTAATCTTAGAGTCAACAATGAAAAAGGTTATCTCTCACCAATTTTGGCATAATCTGCAAACTTACAAAGCAAGCCTTATGTATTCACATCCAAATTGTTGAAATAAATTACAAACTAAAATAGACATGGCACCAATCCCTGTGAAACACCACTGGTTACAGGCCTTCAGGTCTGAAAAACAATCCTCCACCACCACTTTGTCTCCTACTGTTAAGCCAATTTTGTATCTAGTTGACAAGTCTTCCCTGAATCCCATGTGATCTAACTTTGCTAATTAGTCTACCATGTGGCACCTTGTCAAAGGCTTTACTAATGTCCATGTAGACTGCGGCTACTGCTCTGCTTTCATCAATCTTTTTGGTTATATCTTCAAAAAACTCAATCACGTTTGAGAGACACAATTTCCCAGGCACAAGCCCATGCTAACAATCCCTAATTGGTCCTTGCTTCTCCAAATGCATGGAAATCCTTTCGCTCAGAATCCCCTCCAACAATTTACCCATCATTGATGTCAAACTCACAGGTCTGTAATTCCCAGCCTTCTCCTTACAGCCTTTCTTACAATAAAGGCACAACATTAGGCACCCTTCAGTTGTCCGCATCTCATTCTTGGTTGTAGATGATAGCGATATCTCTGCTAGGGAACCCTCAATTTCTTCCCTAATTTCCTATAATGTCCTGGGATATACTTGATCAGGGTCCCAGAAATTTATCCACCTTATTTTTTTTTAAGACCTCTAGCACTTCTTCCTCTGAAATGTGGAATTCTTTCAAGAACTCAATATTTATTTTCCCGAGTTCCCTAGCCTCCATTTCTTTCTCCACAAAAAAAATTGATGCAAAATATTTGTTTAGTATCTCTCCCAACTCCTGTGGTTCCACACACCAATCGTTTTGATACTTAAGGTGCCCTATTCTCTCCCTAGTTTTAGAAGAATGAGGGGAGATCAAATTGAGGCATTCAACTTGATAAAAGGTGTGGATAAAATTGACATCGAGTGGATGCTTCCTCTTGTGGGGCATTATAGGACAAGAGGTCCTTTTATGGGGCATTCTAGGACAATTTTAAATAGAGTTGAGAAGAAATTACTTCTCCCAAAAGGTTGTGAATTTGTGGAATTTGCTATCCCAGAGTGTGGTGGCTGCCTGGGACAGTGAGTAAATTTAGAGGAATTAGAGGTTTTTTAATTGGTGATGGGTTGAAGGGTTATGGGGAGAAGGCAGGAAAATGGGGATGAGGAGCATATCTGCCATGATCGAATGGCAGAGCAGACTCGATGGGCTAAATGGCCTAATTCTGCTCCAATGTCATATGAACTTATGAACTGGTTGCTCTTTTGATCTTAATGTACTTGTAGAATCTCTTTGAATTATCCTTAACCTTATCTGCCAGGGCTATCTCATATCCCCTTTTTGCCCTCCTGATTTCCCTTTTAAGAATGCCCCTATACCCCTTATAGTCTTTAATAGATTCACTTGAGCCAGTGTGTAACTGAGTGTCACTACCACAATATATTTGGTCAAAGTCCAGCAACGAAACTCATTCACATGATTCGCCTGTAAATTTCAATGTTAACAGGGACTTGACTTTTGGTGTTTTTGGAAAAAGAGCAAGGTAAAATAGGTCACTATCTTTCTAGCCACATCCAAGATGACCCCCTAATATGCTTAGTGGACAAGTGCTGAAATTGGCACCCTGCAACATGTAAATCAATAATTATGGTCAATTAGCCTTGATAGACTGGATAATACCTTGTCAGTGCCATCATATCACTTATCGGTAGGTGGGTAGTAATGGGCAGGATGTTTTATGAGGCAGGCAGTCAAGGAGATCCTTACTGGGGAAAGGAACCTTCATCAGGAGCACCACTGCCTTGCTGACCAGAGTCTGTATCCCTGTCTCGTCTGCACACCTGCCCTCCAAAACCTGACCCCCCACTTCACCCCTCTCTTATGGTGAGTGTTCAGGACTTCTGGCCACTATGCTACCTTCCAGGTTGAGTGGGAGATGGTGTGCCGAACAGTATGAATAAAATCCACATGGCATTGAGGATTTTGGCACATGTTGAGTTTCTTGTACTGATTGACACCTATAGCTATTTCTTGCATTTTATACAATCTTGTACCTCTACTCCCTCATAACTTCCCAAGCTGTATTAATCTGTTCATTAATCATCCTAAACCCCTCACTTTCTCTACTAGCCTCCCACTTCTGCTCAAATCAAAACTCAGGCTGCTGCCACTGCACTCCTGTTCTTTCCTCTTCACCCCATCCCTCAACTTTTTTTGTCCAATCCTGACTCATATCTATTCTCTTCAGAGTTTTCTGTTGTCATACAGTTCCTATTGTTTTTCACCAACTTCAACAAACATGTCAATGCAACCATCTCTTGTCTGTCGAATGGGAGGCACTTTTGCCATTGTGGATGCTTGTTCTTTGCTATTAAAATTTCATTAATGGGTTGCATTGCAAAATGGGACAGTTTTATTTTCAGACTATTAGAAAATGGGGCATTAGGGCAATAAATAAATTACAAGTCTGCCTCTTTTTCCAGGCTTACTATCGGAATTTGCTGCATGTTTCAATCACACATCCTGTTTTGGAGAAAGTTGCAAACATCCATATTTGGCACAACACGAAGGTATATGAAACACACAAACTAGGGATAAGTTACATCAGGTTAAAATAAATGTTATAAAGCAGAATGGTTCTGTAATTGAGTAGGGGGCAAATGAGAAATGAGCTGCATTTTCATTATTGCTAACTCTTCTGACTCTTGTGGACAAATACATATTTCCCATTTCCTTGTGTGATTTCTTTAATTAAGAAATCAAGGTGAAGGGCAAGTCAGGATAGCATCAAGGTTGAAAGAGTAAATGACGATGAATTTAAATACCCATGAAGTGATGTTACTGACAGAACAGAAAAACTGCAGAGCTTGATGGAAAATGCAACATACAAATTGTTTCGCTATAACACAACAGTTGTGTTCCTCTGCAACCCTGCGTTATAGAAAATTGCGCTTTGGAAAAACGCTATAGAAAATTCCTACACCTGTTCAGTACAAAGTTCACATTGTCCAAACAGCATCCACAGTTCATCTATTGCGTTATTGCCAATTCATGTTAACAAAACGCACGTTATAGCAGAACAACCTGTACATGAATCTGGCACCATCTCATTACATCTATTGTTGTTTTCAGTCCTTACTCTTCATTGAGATAATGACAGAAACACTAGTCTGTCCCATCTTCATGGATTGATATATAATTTGTATAATAGTGAAGTTTTGCTTTTACATTGCAGGAAGAATGTGGTGTTACAACAGAAATACATGGATTCCAAGAGGGATTTGGAATTCGTTTTTCTGATTTAATGCTTCAAATTTTTCTGCACTGTTAAAACATTACTAACACGATCATTTCCTTATTTTCATCTTTTTTTTGAAGGGTGGGTGAGCTGCTACTTGTAAGTATTGGCCCTCTCTGGGTGAACCCACATTATCAAAGACTCTGGTAGATATACAAAGGAAAATAGTGTTATTCAAAGTTTGTGAGAAGATTTGTAGCTCGGGTGCTCGTTATTGTGGTTCTGTTCGCCGCGCTGGGAATTTGTGTTGCAGACGTTTTGTCCCCTGTCTAGGTGACATCCTCAGTGCTTGGGAGCCTCCGTGAAGCGCTTTTGTGATCTTTCCTCCGGCATTTGTAGTGGTTTGAATCTGCCGCTTCCGGTTGTCAGTTCCAGCTGTCCGCTGCAATGGTCGGTATATTGGGTCCAGGTCAATGTGCTTATTGATTGAATCTGTGGATGAGTGCCATGCCTCTAGGAATTCCCTGGCTGTTCTCTGTTTGGCTTGTCCTATAATAGTAATGTTGTCCCAGTCAAATTCATGTTGCTTGTCATCTGCGTGTGTGGCTACTAAGGATAGCTCGTCATGCCGTTTCGTGGCTAGTTGGTGTTCATGGATGCGGATCGTTAGCTGTCTTCTTGTTTGTCCTATGTAGTGTTTTGTGCAGTCCTTTCATGGGATTTTGTACACTACATTGGTTTTGCTCATGCTGGGTATCAGGTCCTTCGTTCTGGTGAGTTGTTGTCTGAGAGTGGCTGTTGGTTTGTGTGCTGTTATGAGTCCTAGTGGTCTCAGTAGTCTGGCTGTCAGTTCGGAAATGCTCTTGATGTATGGTAGTGTGGCTAGTCCTTTGGGTTGCGGCATGTCCTCGTTCCGTTGTCTTTCCCTTAGGCATCTGTTGATGAAATTGCGCAGGTATCCGTTTTTGGCGAATACATTTTTGCAGTTCTGGTGTACTGCAGTGTGTTGTGGCCCTTTTGAACAGTGTCTTGATGCAACTTCTTTTGTGTGTTGGTTGGGGTGGTTTCTTTTGTAGTTTAGGACTTGGTCTGTGTGTGTGGCTTTCCTGTTTACCTTTGTGGGTGAATTCTCCATTCGGTGTTCTCTGTACCCTCACGTCTAGGAATGGGAGTTGGTTGTCCTTTTCTTCCTCGCTAGTGAATCGGATTCCTGTGAGTGTGGCGTTGATGGTCCGGTGTGTGTTCTCTATTTCCGTGTTTTTAATGATTACAAAGGTGTCATCAACGTATCTGACCCAGAGTTTGGGTTGAATTTGCGGTAAGACTGTTTGTTCTAATCTTTGCATTACTGCTTCTGCTATGAGTCCAGAATGAAACCTGAAAGCAACAACACCTCAGATTCTAAGGACTACCTAAAGTGCACAAACCAGACATCCCACTCAGACCCATAGTATCACTACCAGGGACACCATCACACAAACTGGCTAAAGAACTACAGCAAAAACTGAAACACCTGATCAGCGGATCCAGACACACTATACAGTCAACACAGGAATTCTTGGACATCATCAGAAACATACACATAGACAAGGAAGAAACTATGTCTCATTCGATGTAACAGCACAGTTCACCTCTATCGACAAAACCCTAGCCAGAGAAACAATAGCCAACCTGCTGGACATACAGAACAGACAACAGGACATTGAACCTATCAACAAAGACGGCATACTCAAACTACTGCACCTGTGCCTCACAACACTCTTCACATTCAACAACCAAATATATGAACAAATCAACGGCACACCCGTGGGCTCACCCACCTCTGGACTCATAGCAGAAGCGGTAATGCAAAGATTAGAACAAACAATCTTACCACAAATTCAACCCAAACTCTGGGTCAGATATGTGGATGACACCTTTATAATCATTAAAAACACAGAAATAGAGAACACACACCGGATCATCAACGCCACACTCACAGGAATCCGATTCACTAGAGAGGAAGAAAAGGACAACCAACTCCCATTCCTAGATGTGATGGTACAGAGAACACCTAACGGAGAATTCACCACAAAGGTATACAGGAAAGCCACACACACAGACTAAGTCCTAAACTACAAAAGAAACCACCCCAACACACACAAAAGAAGTTGCATCAAGACACTGTTCAAAAGGGCCACAACACACTGCAGCACACCAGAACTGCAAAAAGAAGAAGAAGAACACCTATACAAGGTATTTGCCAAAAACGGATACCTGTGCAATGTCATCAACAGATGCCTAAGGGAAAGACAACGGAACGAGGCCATGCCGCAACCCAAAAGACTAGCCACACTACCATACATCAAGAGCATTTCCGAACTGACAGCCAGACTACTGCGACCACTAGGACTCATAACAGCACACAAACCAACAGCCACTCTCAGACAACAACTCACCAGAACGAAGGACCCGATACCCAGCATGAGCAAAACCAATGTAGTGTACAAAATCCCATGAAAGGACTGCACAAAACACTACATAGGACAAACAGGAAGACAGCTAACGATCCGCATCCATGAACACCAACTAGCCACGAAATGACACGACCAGCTATCCTTAGTAGCCACACACGCAGATGACAAGCAACATGAATTTGACTGGGACAACACTACTATTATAGGACAAGCCAAACAGAGAACAGCCAGGCAATTCCTAGAGGCATGGCACTCATCCACAGATTCAATCAATAAGCACATTGACCTGGACCCAATATACCGACCACTGCAGTGGACAACTGGAACTGACAACTGGAAGCGGCAGAGACAAACCACTATAAATGCCGGAGGAAAGATTACAGAAGCGCTTCACAGGAGGCTCCCAAGCACTGAGGATGTCATCTAGACAGGGGACGAAACGTCTGCAACACAAATTCCCAGCACGGCGAACAGAACCACAACAAAATAGTGTTATAACTGCAGAAATGTTTTCATTCATATTCAGCAACACAAATTAACATGCTCCAAAGTTTAAAAAATAGGGGAAAAGCATCAAATATTCTCAATATCTCATCCCTGCATTGAATGGGTATGCTATGTCCTTTGTGGATATAAATTCAATTATCCTAATGATGCCTGAGATCCACTTGTAGCTTCCAGAATAGAAATCTGTTGTTGACTGACTATTAATGGGTTAGCCATTGTGCTAAAAGTTTCCATTAAGATCTTACAGGACACCGTCTAATTCAGTTAAACAAGTCTAATCTTGCAAGATCATATAGATTAATTCCTGGTTAAGAAGTGAACATGGGTGTCCAGAGTGGAAACCTTGGACAAAACACGACCCGTTAGTCCCTTTTAATCTGCTATTGAGAGCCTTTGTTGGGATCTGAATAACAACGAAAAACACTGGAAATATTCTACAGGTCTGGCAGGACTTAAGGAGAGGGAAACAGAGTTAGCCAATTAAATCAATGACATTTATCATTGACCTGAAATGTTAACTCTTCTCTTGCAGTATTTATTATTAATTGATCTGTATTTGATTGTGTTGGCGGATTCATGAGTTATTGCAATTGTGCTTGATTGCTTAAGCCTGTGAGGGAGGAAAAGAGGCAAATGAGACAAGAAGACAATTTATTTACCTTTGACTCTTCTGAATTCCAATGAATACGGCCTGTCTAGCCTTTCCAGGTAAGTAACACAGTGGACATTTCAATATGGAGGCACTCTTTCCCAGAGTAAAAGATGGTTCTTAATTCTAGCACACCAGTGTGAGAAGGGTGCCCCTTGGCAAGATGATCAGAGATAGTGCTTACACCCAAGCAGATCGGGTGGGTCTTGGACGGCTGGTGCTCTAGACTGGGTTATATTGACAATGGTTCTGTAGCTAATGCTCTTGATCATTGAATTGCAGCCAATGTGTTGATGGCACGCACAGCCTGTGGTTGAAGATGAGAGTTCTATACGAGCCTTCATTGGGAATAAATATATTCTGTGCAGGTCCTGAGACTCCTGTAATTATACCAGCTAAAATATGTAATTATATACACAATCATCATAAGGAAATGGGGTAGGCCATTTAGGACTGAGATGAGGAGAAATTTCTTCACTTAGACAGTGGTAAGCCCATGGAATTCTCTGCTACAGAAAGCTGTTGAGGCCAAAACATTGAATGTTTTCAAGAAGGTGATAGATCTAATTCTTAGGGCTAAAGGGATCAAAGGATATAGGGAGAAAGCGGGAACAGGATACTCAGTGGGATAATCAGCCGTGATCATACTAAATGGCAGAGCAAGCTCAAAGGGCCGAATGGCCTATTCCTGTTTCAATTTTCTATGTTGCCATTTTTAAATTGCTGCCTCCACAGAGAGAAAATATCTTTGTAAGACCTAGGCTTCCTCCAGAAACATCAGACATACAGAACTTTCAATAAAGAATAGATATGTAAGTTCTAAGGTGTTTAAAGTTCTGTAAATAAAGTGTTTGAATTTAGATCTAGTGTGATCTCTGCATGAGTCCGTAATAACTAAAATACGCGACAACTGAATCTAAATATAACATTTCTCTTTCCAGAGCTACTGAGTATTTCTAACATTTCCTGTTTTTATTTTAGATTTCCAGCATTCAGTGTTTACACTTCTGTTGGATCCTCCTTTCTTTGTACAGCAAGTTCTCTTTGTCTTTACAACATTTCCATTCTTTTAAGTGTGAGAATTTTAAAGCTGCTCCCTTGTTGACGGACTTTGCGCTAACATGAGAAATCTGCCCTTTATCAGTCCTCTGGGATAGTTTAAATTACCAAATGTCCAAACTTAAATGCAAGGTGTTGGGGGGGTAAGAGCAAGGTAATGGGTAGTGGAGGATTTTTTTTTTGTGCATGAGACTTTTAAGTGGATTACTTGTACATGTATGAGGTTAACAAATCATGTATAAGTGTAATCTCAGCTTGCTTTCTTATTCTGATTCCTAGCTACAAAATGTCTGAGATTGTCCAAAAAATATGTCATTTTGACATGTTTAAAAGTCATAATAATTAAAAAGGAGCGTCAATTATCTGCCCTTCAATTATCCGAATATCGGATTACCTGGCAAGATCGCAATGTCCCAATGCTTGGCTAAATATGCTATCTGGATTCGATTATCCAGAATTCAATTAGCCGAACAAAAATACTCCCCACCCGTGTCCTTCAGATAATCGAGGTTCCTCTGTACTCTAACACTTTTTCTGTTGATCATTGTATTATTATTTTAACAGTTTATTATTTGTTACAGCTAAGATGATCATTTTGGACTAAACGTTCAATAGCGTAGTTTGCATTTTTTAATATTTCTGCAGAATACATTGCAATACTTTGACAATGTCTTATTTATAACTTATCTTTTAAACTCTATAAAGTAATGCAATGACTTTTTATTCCTCTTTTGTATCCGAGTTTTGTACCGAGGTACTTGTACCAGAGATGGTGCCATAAGAAGCAGACACTGTAAAAGCTTTTCACTGTACTTCTACAATGGAGTACCTGTCACAATAAAGGATATTCTATTCTACAATGGAGTACCCATGACAATAAAGGATATTCTATTCTACAATGGAGTACCTGTCACAATAAAGGATATTCTATTCTACAATGGAGTACCCATGACAATAAAGGATATTCTATTCTACAATGGAGTACCCATGACAATAAAGGATATTCTATTCTACAATGGAGTACCCATGACAATAAAGGATATTCTATTCTACAATGGAGTACCCATGACAATAAAGGATATTCTATTCTACAGGGTGGTGTATGAAACTGAATCAACAATATGCGACATGCAAGCCAATTCAATTAATGTTGTAATTTTTTAAAAAGTGTACTGGAAAAGCTCAGCACATTAGGCAGCATCTGTGGAGTGAGAATTAGAGTTAACATTGAATCCAACATTACTTTGTTCAGCTGCATGTTTCAGAACTCTGGCACTTGTTCATTTTACTTTTATTTTCCAAAAATACTTATTGTTTATTGTATTTTTCCATGTATTTTTAAAATGCAATTAATGACATAGGAGAAGGTTAAATTTTAGTGAAAGATTGAGCTTTAGCTGTTGAGATTGTGTAGTGTCCTGTCATTCAGATAAGGCCCTCACTGTGGTGTTGGATTTGTTTAGTGTGTGATATATTCCATTTTGAATTCAAGGTTATTTAATTCCAATTATGCTAATTAATTTTTATTGAAATGTATTTTATACTTTTTACTTTCTTATGTGTTACATCATTTAAATGATTGGATAATTCAATATTTTTTAATGCAGAATTATTTTGAATTATCAGAAGTAGACAGTAATTTGGAAATGTTCTCTGTGTTTCTGCTAAAATTGACAAAGTGCAATTCTCTGCATCATGAGTCAATCAATAGATTTTAATTCAGAAGCACAAGTTAGTAATTAGGTATACGATTGATGTACTGAATCAAGCATTGGATAGGAAGCTGTCTCATAAAGGAACCAGATATAAAATGGAATATTTCCTCCCCAGATACAGGATTGAAATGACAGAAATCTCAGTTGCTGTACAAATGTAACAGGCATTTTAAATACACACACTGCATGAGGATTATAAAACAGGGATTCTTTATTCTATTGGCAGTGAGCATTTATATACATTAATGGAAAAGCATAACTTGGAGAAACAAACTAATAACTATAGATATTCAAAGTTTGGGTGAAGATTTGTAGCTCGGGTGCTCGTTGTTGTGGTTCTGTTCGCCGAGCTGGAAATTTTTGTTGCAAATGTTCCGTCCCCTGTCTAGGTGACATCCTTAGTGCTTGGGAGCCTCCTTTGAAGCGCTTCTGTGGTGTTTCCTCCGGCATTTATAGTGGCCTGTCCCTGCCGCTTCCAGTTGTCAGTTTCAGCTGTCCGCTGCAGTGGCCGGTATATTGGGTCCAGGTCAATGTGTTTGTTGATGGAGTTTGTGGATGAGTGCCATGCTTCTAGGAATTCCCTGGCTGTTCTTTGTTTGGCTTGCCCTATAATGGTAGTGTTGTCCCAGTCGAATTCATGTTGCTTGTCGTCTGCGTGTGTGGCTACTAAGGATAGCTTGTCGTGGCGTTTCGTGGCTAGTTGATGTTCATGGATGCGGATCGTTAGCTGTCTTCCTGTTTGTCCTATATAGTGTTTTGTGCAGTCCTTGCATGGGATTTTGTACACTACATTAGTTTTACCCAGCATGAGCAAAACTAATGTAGTGTACAAAATCCCATGCAAGGACTGCACAAAACACTATATAGGACAAACAGGAAGACAGCTTACGATCCGCATCCATGAACATCAACTCGCCACGAAATGCCCCGACCAGCTATCCTTAGTAGCCACACACGCAGACAACAAGCAACATGAATTCGACTGGGACAACACTACCATTATAGGGCAAGCCAAACAAAGAACAGCCAGGGAATTCCTAGAAGCATGGCACTCATCCACAAACTCCATCAACAAACACATCGACCTGGACCCAATATACCGGCCACTACAGCGGACAGCTGAAACTGACAACCGGAAGCGGCAGGGACAGGCCACTATAAATGCCGGAGGAAACACCACAGAAGCGCTTCACAGGAGGCTCCCAAGCACTGAGGATATCACCTAGACAGGGGACGAAACGTTTGCAACAAAATTTTTCAGCTTGGCGAACAGAACCACAACAACTATAGATATTTATCCACATTCCAGCTCCACCAGATACTGTTGTAGACCTTAATTTGTAATCTCTAATCTGTCAAGTAGCAGCATTCAATTGGTGGAGCTCGTATTGCTAACTTTTGCAATTACTATGCCTCCCACACACAGGGGACATCTTTCTCTCCTCATAGACTCTGAAATGGGGAGTTTTGTCGAGATGGTTCATTTAAGTTTCCTGCAATTGCACCACTACTACTTGCCCAGCTCTCTCGCCACCATCAGCAGCTTCAATCTATTTATTCTTTGCTTTGTCTCCTTGATACAGTGACTCCCCAGTCTCAACGGCAACTCCAGCTTGTTGCTGCTTCCCTGCTTTTCACTCTCATTGTGAGGCTACTCAAGCGCAGGAATGCTGCCATTCAGTCTAATGAGATATCCAATAGCTGCATGCCTACTGCAATTCCTTATTTTGGTTCTCTTACTATCATCAATGGTTCCTGGCTGGCCCTAATCCGAGATTGCAGAATTCTGCTCCTTCCTGGTGGCATTTGATTCTGCCTCTTCAACTTGCCAAAACACAGTTTCCTGCAGGGAGGAGCCAATCAGTTTGCCTGCTTTGTGCTCTCTCGCAACAATGCCACCTGCTTTCAACTCAGATTTGTTTTAAATTAGAGGTTATCTCGGCTCCTGA
The DNA here is from genome assembly GCF_037043375.1 of Chiloscyllium plagiosum. Taxonomy (NCBI): domain Eukaryota; kingdom Metazoa; phylum Chordata; class Chondrichthyes; order Orectolobiformes; family Hemiscylliidae; genus Chiloscyllium; species Chiloscyllium plagiosum. Next base: position 13,116,404 of record NW_028270166.1, read on the forward strand.
TACACTGTTCAGTAGGATATTGGGGTTAGCAATGGAGGATTGACATTGGTGTAGTCTTTTTAATTATGTGAATTTCTGCTCTCTTTCAGAAGGTTGTGGTATGATTACTGATGTATTATTCCACCGATACCATTAAACCTCCTGGTGTATCCAACAAGTAAAATCAAGAATTTCCTAAATTCAGTACCGGACTTCTGTTGAGTCAAAGTTGTATCAAAGGCACAATAAATATCCATGTCTTTGGATTAGGGAAGGCAAAAAGAGCCAGTTTCCACTCTGTTTTTAAATGACCATTAATAGAACTTAAATAAGAATAGCAATGATGTTTCATACAGTTGAATAGTTCAGCAACTTTCAGCGTCCAGGCTCAGACATGAATAATGGTTATTGGTTGAGGTTGTGGAAGGTGCCAGCTGTGTTTGAAAGTTTGTGTTAATTTGAGAAGAACACCTTCAATAAAAGAAATAAAATGATGAGAAATCTTTTTGAAAACAAAACTGAATTACCTCTTACCATTCTTCCTCATGGCATTGAAGCCAACTATAGCACACTACCTACTGCCTCAACCTGTTAAAAAATTTTTCACTCAGTCTAATTTAGGAAATTAGATTAGATTCTCTACAGAGTGGAAACAGGCCCTTCGGCCCAACCAGTCCACATTGACCCTCCGAGGAGTAACCCACCCAGACCCATTTCCCAGTGACTAATGCACCTAACACTATGGGCAATTTAGCATGGCCAATTCAAGTGACCTGCACATCTTTGGACTGTGGGAGGAAACCCAAACGGACACAGGGAGAATGTGCAAACTCCACACAGAAAGTCGCCCAAGGCTGGAATCGAATCTGGGACCCTGGTGCTGTGAGACAGCAGTGCTAACCACTGAGCCACCGTGCCACCCATCTGTACTGGTTTAAAAAAATGTACTCTTACCACCCGCTTTTTATATCCACCCATTGAGCTTTCGTACTGGAGGGAGAGTCTCAGAAAATTAACCACTACATTTCTCCACGCTGCAACACAAGAATAACATTTGTTCTTCACTGCCAGTATAGTAGCACAGGACACAAACTTGGTACTGTCATAAAAATAGTGTGATCGTATATGAGCTAAGTTGCATTGTTGCCATTGACTGTGACACTGATGTAATTTAGCAAAGCTGCAAATAAAATATAAATGCTACAGGTTGTCAGTAATTTATATTCTGTGAGAATAACAGAAATGGAACAATTAAACAGAATGGTGATAATTCTGCCGTCTGTATACCCTTGATTAGAAACTCTCGGTTACAATAGAGACCACTGTTAGAATTCAGCTTCCTAACAGTATCCATGAAGTTTAATTACCTTCACAAAGTGTTTTGTTAAATTAATTTAGGCATTTCAGTCAACTGTTTTTCACCATGTATGTTAACATAATATTAGGCATTGCTACAGAAATATTATCAATAATTATAATTTGAATTGAATATAATTATAATAAAGCAATGCTTGGAGACATTTCATTTTTCACTTCAGGCTAATGAATCCATCTGGACAGTTTGCTGTTTTCATGACGTAGCCTTGTTTTCTTGTAAATTTTATGGATTTGTTTATTCTTTTCATCGTAAATGGAGCTGAAAATATTCAATTGAATTCCACCATTTTGAAACCTGTTGTGGGCATATGGCTGGGGACCAACAATAAATTATTAAAGCTACAGTGCCTTTTAATTGGGAGGATAAAAACACATTTCCTGTCACATCAGAAATAATTACATTTTCCTGCCTTTTATAAAAGGCTGACAACATAAAGCATCTGTCAACATCTCAAAATAAAACACAGGTTAGTAAGTCAAATGGATATATTGTACAATTTTTCCATTGATATTTGTGGTACGATCTTACATTCTCATGCTTTAATTCAATTGTAAACCTACTTATTTAAATCCTGACTGATCTACTGTATATTTTAGGGGCTGTCAGTCATTTATTTCAAATTTTCAGCATTTATTCTTATTTTATATATAATTGTTTTTTATTTCAAAAAGCCTCATTTCTTTTATCTATTCATTTTGTGGGATGTGGGCGTCTCCGGATGCCCAGCGTTTACTGCCCATCCCTAGTGGCCCTTGAGTGATGGTGAACTGCCTTCTTGAACCACTGCAGTCCACCTGCTGAAGGTTGACCCACAATGCTGTTAGGGAGGGATTTCCAGGATGTGACTCAGCGACAGTGAAGGAATGGCGATATATTTCCGAGTCACGATGCTGAGTGACTTGGAGGGGAACTTGAAGGTGGTCATGTTCCCATATATCTGCTGCCCTTGTCCTTCTAGATGGAAGTGGTCATGGGTTTGGAAGGTGCTGTCTGAGGATCTTTTGTAAATTTCTGCAGTACACCTTGTAGATAATACATACTGTTATGTCTATTGAGTAAATATTTCTATTGAACTGAACTTGCTATCGCATTTTGTTGTTTTTCCTATGCGATGCCTTCAGAAAACAACTATGTTTCCTATTGTTCATACTTGTAATATCAGTGTAATTGAGGAAGAATCAGCCTAACCAACGCAAAAACATTGTATGAGTTTTATCAAAAACAATTGCCTTTCTGTTCTCCATAATTTTTTACACTGATCTGAAAAATTGAAAGGCTTAAAATAGTCCACTCCTGCAAGATTGGCTGCAATATCAGGTTGCAATTCCATTGATTGTGCTGGCTCAGAGAGTGCTTGACAATAATTGTTGCTTAGTAACCAGTTATCCTAAAACCAACAAGGCTGCAATGTATAAGTACTATTTTGGTATCCTAACAACAGTTGTCCAGTCATATGCAGAGCTTCTACTACACAGAAAGGGGTATAAAATCATAAGGGTCATAGAGCCATAGAGATGTACAGCATGGAAACAGACCCTTCAGTCCAACCCGTCCATGCCGACCAGATATCCCAACCCAATCTAGTCCCACCTGCCAGCACCTGGCCCATATCCCTCCAAACCCTTCCTATTCATATACCCATCCAAATGCCTCTTAAATGTTGCAATTGTACCAGCCTCCACCACATCCTCTGGCAGCTCATTCCATACACGTACCACCCTCTGCGTGAAAAGGTTGCCCCTTAGGTCTCTTTTATATCTTTCCCCTCTCACCCTAAACCTATGCCCTCTAGTTCTGGACTCCCCGACCTCAGGGAAAAGACTTTGTCTATTTATCCTATCAATGCCCCTCATAATTTTATAAACCTCTATAAGGCCACCCCTCAGCCTCCGAGGCTCCAGGGAAAACAGCCCAGCCTGTTCAGCCTCTCCCTGTAGCTCAGATCCTCCAACCATGGCAACATCCTTGCAAATCTTTTCTAACCCTTTCAAGTTTCACATCTTTCCGATAGGAAGGAGACCAGAATTGCATGCAATATTCCAACAGTGGCCTAACCAATGTCCTGTACAGCCACAACATGACCTCCCAACTCCTGTACTCAATACTCTGACCAATAAAGGAAAGCATACCAAACGCCTTCTTCACTATCCAATCTACCTGCGACTCCACTTTCAAGGAGCTATGAACCTGCACTCCAAGGTTTCTTTGTTCAGCAACACTCCCTATGACCTTACCATTAAGTGTATAAGTGCTGCTAAGATTTGCTTTCCCAAAATGCAGCACCTCGCATTTATCTGAATTAAATTCCATCTGCCACTTCTCAGCCCATTGGCCCATCTGGTCCAGATCCTGTTGTAATCTGAGGTACCCTCTTTGCTGTCCACTACACCTCCAATTTTGGTGTCATCTGCAAACTTACTAACTGTACCTATAGACAAAGTCTTTTCCCTGGGATGGGGGAGTCCAGAACTAGAGGGCATAGGTTTAGGGTACGAGGGAAAAGATATAAAAGAGACGTATGTGGCAATCTTTTTTCATGCAGAGGATGGTACGTGTATGGAATGAGCTGCCAGAGGAAGTGGTGGGGGCTGGTACAATTGCAACATTTAAGAGGCATCTGGATGGGTTTATGAATAGGAAGGGTTTGGAGGGATATGGGCCAAGTGCTGGCAAATGGGTCTAGATTAGGTTAGGATATCTGGTCGGCATGGACAAGTTGGACCAAAGGGTCTGTTTCCATGTTGTACGCCTCTATGACTCTATTCAGGAAGAGTCTTCAAACAAGCTAAGTTTCTAAGTATCATAGACAGGAGAACACTGAACAGGAGCAGGATTTGATTGTATGTGCTGCTGAGCCTGCTTTGTTATTTAATATGATTGTGGCTGATCTTGGGCCTCAACTCCGCCCTCCATCCTGCTCCCCATATCCCCTGATTACCTCACCGAGACCAAAAATCTACCTTTAACAACCTGAAATGCATTGCTTTTAATTCTATTGTCTAACGGTTCATAAAAGAATTAATATTTGTAATTATGTAAATGTTAATTTGGATTACCTTGAACTGCAATCAAGCCAGCAAAACTTCCTGATTTGTTCCCAGAACAAAATCTCTACTCTAGTCATTTATTGCAGGTTTTCAGCACTGCCACCGATTTGGAACAAGATACCAGAAACTGTATTTTTGTCACTTACCCAGAATCTCTGCCAATGTTAGACCATTTGATAGTGAAAACCCCGTAGGATAATTCTCAGCTAGGTATTTTGAAAATTTCTAGCTTTACAACTGGAGGCACCACTTTGTTCAACCTATTCTTGGAGGGCAATCTTCATGCAGCAATCTCTTGTTTTTAAGATCCTGAATACTGTGGATGTTGCAAATCAGAAATAAAAACACAAAGTGCTTGAAATACTCAGCAGGTCTCGCAACCTCTGGGCAGAGCTAATCTCTCTGGTCTCTGGCTCAATGGAGAATTGTTTAAGGAAAGTCACTATTCCATTCTTAAGAGTGTACTAATTATGCAACTTCACTCTCTAGCTTTTACTCTGATTTGACAGGTTTGATAGTACCACCCTTTTGATTCTTATGATTCAATTTATTTCATAGTCATTTGCTTTAATTAAACAGAAATGCCTGTAGTCTAATAGTGATAATGAACTCAAAGTTGAGACTTTATCTGGGTTTACTCATATATGTTTTCTTATTTTGTTAATGGTGTCCCTAGAGTTTATAACAATATTGTGATAACAGAACTAGATGACAATCCAAGTAAAATTTGAGATTAGGATGCATTCTATTTTCCACAGAGTGGTTGCATAGAATAGACTGTCAGAAGAAGCAAATGATTGTGTATCAAGTATAATCTTTTGAGAAAAACTGGGAATCCACATGAAACAAAGTTGGTCATATATATGGTTAGATCTGATGGAATTTTTTTTGGAATATGATTATGCTGCTGGATCCAAGGAAATGGCATGGCATGCAACCAAAATAACAGGTCTCAAAGGTTAATGTCAGAGGGTTGTTATCATAATAAGGAGTTTGAGAATCCCATTTCTTCAAGGTAACCCTTGAAATCTCTGTCAAAAGACTCCAGCTGCAAGCTCAGTCACCGTGTGACATTCAAATCATGAAGGTTAGCAGACATCGTACACATTTTGACATACTGATGACAACAATGAATTAAAATTACAATAAGATCTTATTATCATCTGTACTCAAAGAGTTACAGGAGTACAATGAAAAGTATACAAAGTTGGTATTCACAGGCACATTCTTGGTTACAAAACCATAATTAAACAAAACACCAAAACAACAATAGTTAAAAACACATCAGTTTAAAAACAACAACTGAAATTAAAGAAAAAGAGCCAAAAATAAAAAGAAAAATGTCCAGATCTTAAAATCTTTGCTTGCAGTCTTGGACAGTCCACTATTTTCAAATTAGTTGCCAGAAAGAGCCACATTCCTGTTGCCATTGCCTCAGATCGCCAGGAGAAGCTTTGCCATCGTTGATGCTGCCACCGCCTCAGACTAACAACTAAAAGGTTCTGAAACCACAATCCCAGTCAGGTAAATTGTGAAAAGCTAACTCTAAATCCAGGCTTAAAATCCAAAGGATCATCCCACACACACATTCATACCCTGTTCACAGCAGATTAGTATTTACCCATAAAAATCCATGTAAACACTAAATTCAAATGGGAGTTTCCTCTATATTTGTTTGATTTACCATTTCTTATGTGAGACATTTTTATCACTTCTGTATATGAGATTGAGCTCAATGCAAGGTTTTGGTGTGTTTTCATCTCTGTGAATCATTTTGGAGCTAGAGGAAGAAACCTGCAGGTTGATTTCATATTGTGCCCAGAATAATCTTACATTTTTTAAAAAAGGCTAAATGGCACTCTTGCATGTTCTGCTATTGGCTGCATTAGGAAATATCAAAGCATTGTTCTACTATGTTGTTCTCTTGTTGTTGAACTCATTGTTTTCTTATTCTACTAACAGCTGAAGCTAAGTCTTTCTTTTTAGATTTGTGAGTTGGGTGATTACAACCTGAAGTTAAAAATCACACAACACCAGGTTATAGTCCAACAGGTTTAATTGGAAGCACACTAGCTTTCGGAGCGCCGCTTCTTCATCAGGTCGTTACAACCTGGTGTTTGATAGAGAATGTACCAGGTGAAAATGGGAAGAGTGGCAAAGGGAAACTGGTGCATTATCACTGCTCCAAAAGATTAATGAGAAAGTCAAAACACTTCGCTTTACAACCAGAAGAAAGAAGACCTTCCTCACATTGGGGTTGCAAGGAAATAAACTCAAATGTCATTGATTAAAATTCAGTGCCACAAAGGCACAATGCTCCGGTTTGAGAACAGGGAGACTAACTAGCTTTGCCTTGTGTCGGCCAATAAAATTATAATGTGAAAAGATACATCCTCTGATCTTTTGCACTGTAAATAATTGAACCGTCTTTCAGTTTCTCATCACATCCAAGCAGATAGCAATCCACATCTTTGATTAATACTAATTGCCATCTCTGTTTTGAGCCTACATTGTGGATAATTTGATTGATTTACCTCTCAGTTATTTTGATGATTTTGTAGTTCCAACTGGAGATTAACAATTCATGTGCAAAGTTATTTATTCCATGTTGTCAGTCTGCAAGATAGCTAATGGTACAAAGAATTTAACAATATAAATTTGTAAAATGGTTAACCTTCTGTGACGAAAGAAGCCACCTTCTCGAACTGCTGCCGTCCATGATCAATATGCAAGTTGCCTTTAAGAAACATGCTCATGGTGTTCCTATTATTATTATTATTATAACAACATGTGACCTACAGGTATAAAGATTTTGTACTCCATCTTAACTAACCTTAGTTCACCTGAAACATAATACTCCAGTAGAAGCATGCTCCCTTGTTTGCATCGAATGGCCTACTATTAGCCAAGACACTTGTGTGCCTGATGAATGTAATAGTTTTATATCATAGTTGTGCGTTGGATTATCTAGTACCATGATTTCTATGCCAAAATTCTTATGTCATAAATTATGTGTTGGATTATTTAATACCATGACTTCTATGTCAAGTTTCTAATGTCATAGGAGTGTTGCCACATCAGGAAGCAAACTGACACTAACCAATGTTTTCCTTTATATCAATGCATAATAATTTGATTACTTTTCTCCCTGATCACTTTCACACCAGCCAATTAAGTACTTTTAAAATGTGCTGGTTGTTCTTTTGTATAAGTCAACCAATTTGTACACAGCAATGAGATGAATAATCAATGCCACATTGGAAAACAGTTTGGCAACATACTAGAAGTGGACAGACTGAAAGATCAATGGGAAAGGACTGAAATAAAAGGAAGCAACGTGCAATGTGCCACAACAGAGAGAGAGGTACCTGAGTTTTTCAGGGGATAAAGGCTTAAAGAGCATGTCCTACTGGGGAAGCTGTTGATGATCTCTGCCATCTGATACAGCACGAACTACATGTAGGGCCTATCATCAGTACTGCATTGACTGTGAACATGAAAACTGGAAGTGGCTTTTAACACCTGTGCTATACTGCCCTTCCAGTCATCCAGAGAAAACATTTCTGAGATTAGCAAATTTGCTCTTCTCCATCAGAGGCCACTCTTACCCTCATTATGTGAAACATGATTTTGATTTCAAGACTGTTCATTTCCTCCAATAAATCCACTATTCTGTTTGCACTCACTTAATTGCAACAAAATTGATTACACTTTCGAACATATTTTTCCCACAATTTCAACCAGATGCACCTCCACATTTGCTCTCATTTACCAGAATCCAAAATCATTTCAAAACCATATTTTATCAACTTGGCTGTGAAAAGGAACAATAAAGCCTCAAGGCCTACTCAAAAGAATTGGTAAGTTTGATTAACTGTAATGCAGGTATAACCTATTCGCTACTTTGTCTAATCTGCTCTGCTATATTTAATTTTAGGTAAAATTTAATTTTAGTAGTGTCTTGCATGTTTGGATTTAGTTATTCACTTAAGTTTTTTACTTATAAAATCACTGTATAAATTGTTGTGATCCTTTAAAATTTCATCTTGCACTCATCGGAACTAAAAGCCTTTTCATCATGTCTCCCTTAACAGAAATATTGAAATTATAAAATTATACTAGCCAATTATCACTTGAAAATGCAGATAGTAGTATAATTTGCAGATCAGCTGTAAACTTATCTATTTTACATTTGTTTATCACCCAAAGTGCATTTCCCTCCCTTTTACAGTCCAACTCTCATAATTATCCATAAACAAATAGCACAATTGCAGAGTATGGATTGATGGTATGTAATTTAAATTGAATCATTTAGTCATTAGTATTTTATTGGATGCTCCCCTTATCAGCACATGTTCCATTGAAGAATACCTTAGGGCGAGTAATGACCTTCAAACTAATGTTCTTACAATATCAATAATTGGACAGATTTGCTTTACCAAAACTCAAGGCAAGGGATATTTGTTACCTATACTTATACAGATAAGAGATACAATAGCAAGTCAGGTAATGAACGGCCAATGGCAGCATCATCTGTTTTCAACAGAGAAATTGTATTAAAGTTAGCAATTATCGTTGGAGTTCCAAAAAGGAAGAAATAATGTCATTATGATGTAGCACTCTATATATTTCATTCCACTTTCACAGTCATTTCAGCATCTGTGAATATTACATATTATGTACTGAGATTCCTACCATTTAGCTGCTGCAAACTAAATACAACTGGGATTTGCAATGTTTACGAAAAGTTACCTTGGGGGTGATTTAAAACAAAAGCCTACAAATCATTGAGTTCAAGTAACAATTTTTAAAGTTTAAGAGCACATTAAAAAGGAATTAAACAAGATGTAATATTGTAGAAGGTCATGAAGAAAATTTAATAGCGTCAATGGCCTGATTATATGTATCTTATGTAGTCATTTAGCTGGAAGTAATCACAGTACTTGAGATCATGTTGAGCATAAATTATATTATTTTAAAATCAACTTATCCAATTATCAGGTAAATTTCAATCCACTCTCTTGCTCCCATGCTAACATTTCTGCCCTTGGCCTACTGTAGTGTTTCAGTAAAGTGAAACTGAAGCTGGAGGAACAGCACCTTATTTTCTACCGATGCTTCTTACAGCCTTCAGGACACAATATTGAGTTCAACAGCATAAAGAACATAAACCCTATTCTCTAGTCTGATTACACACCTCTCCTCCACTGGCAGTGTCATTTGCATTGGGTTTGCTCTCAGCAAAGCCAATCTATTGTTGACTATCCACAAATTTCACTTATACCTATTTTGGGTCAAAATATCTCCTTTATTACCACAACCACCTGATGAAGGAGCAGAACTCCGAAAGTTAGTGCTTCAACATAAACCTATTGGACTATAACCTGGTATTGTGTGATTTTTAACTTTGTCCTTTACTACTAATAGCATTCCCTTTATCTTTTGCTCTGGGTGCCCTCATCATCTGTTCCATTTACTCCTCCTACCCTTTTGTCAAAAACATAAATATTGTCATTTTCCAGCCCTGCTCAGTTCCACAGAAGAACCATGGGACATGCAACATTAACTGTTTGTTTCTTTCTTAACCATTGTTGCCAGACCTGCTAAGTTTCTCCAGCACTTTGGTTATACAAAACAAAATCTGTACTTCCATATTACATGAAGGCAATTGAAATCCATATTTTGTACCCAAACTTCCCAACAAGATTATTTATTACATTATTTTACATCGAATGCAAAGTTGTGATTCTTTATTTGTTAAGGGCAAATAGATATTACTTATAAGCAACAAAATTAGGCAGATTATCTGAATTAACACCAAGATAATTGATTTTTAGTTTTTGTGAAAAAAATGTGGAAAGCACTCGTAAACATCTAGGAATCTTGAAAAGTAAAAATAGAATTTGACCTGCACTATTTTTCAATTGCACTGATGTCACTTGATTTACTATTTGATCCAGAGTCTAGTATTTTCTTCTGGTGAACTTTAGAGATGTTTTGGGCATTAATTTTGCTGATTTTCAATTAATACACTCATGTCTTTTTACATTGTGTATACTGCAGTCTGATTTAGCAGTTAAAAAGTTAATGAACCATTTGCACCTTCCAAATTAGTCACTTGATGCTGATATTGATTGTAAACCCAAGAAGACAAAACTAAGTACACTCCAGAGAACCTGAACCGGTCTTGTAATACACGAAAGACACAATGTGGTACTGTAATAAGGTTGTGCAAACAGATAATTGATGTGGAAAGAATTTAATGCTCTCCCCCAAAGCTGACATTGGAGGCAATTAATTGGGTGGTCTACCCACTTAAGGGTCTCATTCCTAGTTATGGTAGAAGCCTAAAAAGCAAAAATGAGTTGAGGAGGTCCCTTGTTCAAAGGCAATCCTGATTGAGAGACCCTGCATTAGAAGGCATGGAAGGTGAATGGGTTGCAGAAGTGGCAACAGTGGCAATAAAGAGCCAAGCCCCACCCCTTGTTGACAGCAACCCTTCCCTCCCTCCTCTCCTGTGACCTCCATCCTCCTTTCACTGATCTGTGACATGGATCCCTGTTAATTTAATGCCTCTCTTCCTGTAAACTACTGACAGTAGCCACTGCCTCCTCAGTGGCACTACCTGTAGTACACACCTGCTAGCCTCTGGTAGGTCCACAACTCTCGGGTAAGGGGCAAGGTTTCAGCCTCTGATGTCCTTAATCTTGGGGAAAGCCCAATGCTTACCACCAAGGTACATAAGGGATGCTTAATTCCAGCAGGTCTTTCCCAAAGGAGATGATGTAGCCTCCACAACTGGATTTCAACCAGCACCTCATTCCCCCCTCATCAACATTAAATACTACTCAGCAAGTCAGATGAAGCTGCAAATGATTTGCTAATGCTATCCTAAAATAAAAATAAAAGTGAATAAATTTAGGACGTTTTCTCGTAACTTCAAAAGATTGGCAGGAAGAGATACCCTACAGTGAAAATCAATACTTTCTGCCAATAAGATTTCTATCAGATTACAACCTTACTAATCCTAAAAACCTTAATATTTCAGAAGAGAATTACTCCCCTATGAAAAATGGTTATAAAATTACCCAAATAAGTTGTAATTAAGTAGAATGGGTGAAGCATAAACATTAGCATAGATCAGTTGGGACAAATGACCAATTTCTGTGCTGTTGGTGCTATGAAATGTATCTTTTTTATGGGGATGATTCATGGCTCAAACTTAACTCTGCTTGCCAGATTGCCAATGTCCAAATCGATGCCTTGAGCATATGTGGAGAATAATAGTGCATAGAAACTGAGATAGATAGATAGATAGAAAGCGAATCAAGGGTTACGTGGGAAAGGCAGGAGTGAGGATATGACCAATGTTGGATCAGCCATGATCCTGCTGAATGGTGTATCAGGCTCAAAAGGCCAAACAGCTTACTCCTAATTCTATGTTCTAAACTTTGGGTGCTTGCACCAAGGGAGTGTGAATTTCCAAACTTGGTTCATGGAATCCTCTCCATAAAGTCAGACTCATCACCTAAAAGCAAAATACTGTGGATGCTGGACATTTGAATCAAAAACAGAAAATGCTGGAGAAACTCAGAAACAGAGATAACATTTCGAATGCAGTATCACTCTTCTTCAGGACCTCCAACTCATCAAGATAGGCCTATTCTAACCTGAGCCAAATTCTTTTTACTTATCACTCTCTCTGCCAGCTAACTTTGATTAAGCAACATATCAAATTCAAAATTCTGATTTTTATATTCAAATCCCTGTATGACTTCAACATTCACCATCTCTTTAATGAGGATTTTGTACTTAAAATCCCCATGAACAACCACAACAGGATGTTGGTTCTTACTCTGTCCTTTGGAAAATATCAACATCCAACAATATCAGCTCAAGCTGTAATTAGGCTTAGGCGTTGAGCTGGAATCCACTGTTTCTCACTGACAGGCAAAATTGCTTTGAATTAAGCCTAGTTGACATTAATAAGTTCTGAAAATTTAGTTAGAGAGAGAGGGCAAAATGAGATTATATTATTAAATAACAATTCCCAGAAGTATAAGAATTAACTATCTTGTTTTTCTTTTATTAATTTTATTTTCCAGATGGCTTTTTGGTTGATAATAGAACAGAAATACCAAACCAAGCTCTCAGTAAAAATCTCTGAATGTCCAGAAGGCAAAATTTAAGCATTATTCTCAAAATGCCCTTATTTAACCTTCCTCATAATTTTCCATCATGATATTATCCAGCCTAAGACCTTGCTTGCAGTTGATTTGTTTTTACAAAATCATGTTCAAATCTGCTTATGGATAATACCATGGCTAAATCTAAATATTGATTGCAAAACATTCACAATGACCAAGGCTTTAAAATGAAGTGTTATTTGTAACCATTTATTTAAGAAACCACACTAAAATTGGCCTGGAAATTTAGCCTCAAAATTGCAGTTTGTTCCGTGCTTTCCAGACCTCCCTTGCATTCAATATATGGTATACAAGGAACACGCACTCATCTCAAAGTGTGCTGTCCGACAAAGAGTTGAAGCCCAAAAAACCGGTATGCATTTCCCATGGCTGAGACTGATGCAAATGAGGCATGAGTGCTGCTATTTTTCAGCAGACTGATTTTCAAGCCCATTTCACCGCCAACCTACCTGCTCTAGTCTGCAGCTCACTAGCCCAATAAAGAATACATGTCATGAATCAGATATAGGAAAATTTGTTGCACTCTCCTCCCTAAAGTCCTAAACATGAGCAGATCCAAATTCTTAGATTATTAACAAGACCCAAATCATTCTTTAATACTAATGCAGGGTAAACAAACTGTCAGTGTCAGGGCACATGTGGGCTCACCTCTCACAGCCTGCCCCTTCAAGCCCAGGCAATTCAGTCCTTTTGTCCTATAATAGTCAATTTTCTTCTACATACACCTGATAAGAGGATGTAGCATACCTACAGATTTACGAATTGTTTGTAAACATCTGGTGAGGTTAAAATGAAGGTTAACACTGACAAAAGTATTTTCAACCAGTGCCCCACACTGGTATGATTGTTAAGTGACTGGTGGCTGATGTGAAAGTTGCATGAGCTGAAGGCCAGGAGTGCGCACATCCTAACAGCTATTACAAATGCAAGTCAGTGGAGTTTTATGATAAAGCTCCAGGGAATTACTGTCAGATAAAATGTGGGCAGAGACGTAGGTTTTAATTCATTGGCTCTGCCGAAGGTCAGGAACAGAGCCAGATGGGACCTGAAAATTGAGGCCAGCGGCATTCCAGTTTCCTAATCTTCCCAAGAGCAGACATTTGGTCTAAAGGATCATGGATTCAGCAAAACCCCTCCCCACCTTGCACTGAAAATGGAATTCTAGTTCAGACCAGTGCAGTGATTGTAAAAAGGTCAGCCAGGTGGATTTCATTGAATATGAGCTCCTTGATTGGGGTTGTTAACCTGGTCCATTCAGGGATCCCTGGCTGGCAAAGATAAACAGGAGTGGCAGAGGTTCTGCTCACTACCGGAGTTCTGCTCTGAGCTATCTGAGTCAGTGTCATTTATTTTGTGTGTGGGGCTCGGTGACAGGATACCAGTCTTTGTGGAGTTTTTTCAACCTGTACCAGTCCTTTCCAACTTTAACTGTGTTTTAACTTCCCGCCAAAAGATGGGCAAGCAATCAAGCTTCTTAAGAGCCAGGTCAACAATAATATTAAGGCCTGGCTGAGACCTTCCAGTCATCCTCCGATATTTACCCTAGTCTGTGCTATTTGAGTGTTGTGAGCTTGCACATTTGGCAAAGGCTATAACTAGCATTGTTGCCTCATTAAAGGATAAACCCTAAACAAACAGTTGTCAGAATGAAAAATGCTAATTAGTACCTGGATTCCACTTTGCATATTCCACTATTATTTCGTGATATATTCTAATAGGACCTGAGAAGATACACTCTTGGGCATCCCTCCATGAACAGGCATTCTCTTTCACCTTCTCATTCCAAATCTTTCATTTTCAAACTATCTTTTTACTATCCCATTAGTTTCTCTTTGTCTACCTCTGATTTCTCTCTTTTTCTTCCTCTGATTTTCGTATAGTTACTGAATTAAATTGTTCTTGATTCAGGTCGAAGGAGTGACCTGGTGTAATTTGTTTAAGCTATCCCACCAGAGACAAAGAATAACCTGAATACAGAGATAAAACCTATCTATTATATTTGGAGAAGTGGCTAATCTTACTCATGGGATACATGGTTATTTATAATCCTTGATGAGCCTTGTGGAACAGAGGATTGTACATTTCATCACATGAGCTACTTTCTTAACACAAGGCAGAAAAGCTTAATATTGTTGAGCAGCAACCATCATCTTGAGCTGTGCATTATGTAACTTAATTTGTAGGGGTACAGTCTGTTAATGAATCACTGAAAATCTGCTCATCTTGATTCTGGTGTAACTGTCAGATCATGCCCACTGCAACAATTATTTCCACCCTGAGCCATGACTTTGCAATATTGTCAGGAGAATATTTTATTTGCACATCAATGGATGCTGGAGATCTGAAATAAAAACAGAAAGTATAGAGAATCTCAGCTGGAGAAACTCAACAGGTCTGACAGCATTTGTGCAGAAATTCGACCACTCGTAATGACAGAAATATCTCCAGCGTTCGTGTACCCCACACAGTTGAATGGTTTGATATCCTCACCTACTGTTGAGAAATGCGGGTGCAGTTCCAATGTAGCTAAAATCCCATTCAATTTCTTTGCAGACCACAATAAGAAGTCAATGCAAGTATAGTTTCAAGGTTTACACCCTTTTAATAGGGTTTGAAATCTGCCACACTCATGTTGATTGTAAGTCTCAAACTTCAGATACGGAAAATGTGTTGCTAGAAAAGCGCAGCAGGTCAGGCAGCATCCAAGGAGCAGGAGAATCGACGTTTCAGGCATGAACCCTTCTTCAGGAATCCTGAAGAAAGGCTCATGCCCGAAACGTCGATTCTCCTGCTCCTTGGATGCTGCCTGACCTGCTGCACTTTTCCAGCAACACATTTTCAGCTCTGATCTCCAGCATCTGCAGTCCTCACTTTCTCCTCAAACTTCAGATACCCAAGTTTAAACTTGCTTTAACTTAGATTGGGTTTATACCCAAGCACTGAATTATCTTTAATTACACATAAAGCAATAAGTTCAGTTGTAGGTGGCTGCACTTGGTGAACTGTTTGATCAATATAAATTCAGTTAAGTTAACCTTTATTCAGTCACCAACCTTGTACAGGTCATCTGTTCTTCTAAATTACATAGATTGTCTCAACAAGATGGCTAAAGCATCTAAATCTTTACTGCCTGTCCCATGGCTTGATAATGATAACCTGTACTCAAAACACATTACTCAGATCAAATACAGCCTCTGAAGTGCCGAGGACTTTTTAATGCTAGCAGTATAATTTTCAGCTATTATAATTCTGCTTTAATATTTTTTGTGTTCTATCTCTCTTACTAGTAGGGATAAAAGTCTGACTGTGTACTTTTTCTATCAAAGCAGGAGCTGATATATAGCTTTGTAATGACAGGAGCACTTAATAACCAATCACTGAAGCACTTTTTTTAAGCCCACAAAGTCTAATTTAAGGTTGATTTAAAGCCAATGGAAACTTCTAAAAAAAGATGTTTGTCTCATATTTAAATATAATGGCAGAGTACTTTGTGAAATACAGTCAAAAAGTATAAGTAATATAATATAAGTATGTGAGTATTCACATGGTGTCTAGTTTTCTAATTGAAACTAATGAAAAATGGATTATACTATGTTAAGTCCTACTTCTTGAGTTTAACCCAATTTGAACTTTGTTTGCTATTTTTAACTGTATAACCTCATTTTCCATCATCTTCCCACAGTTCTCAGATACATAAATTTCAAAGCATGAATTATTATTGTATAATATTAGCACTGAACCTGTTGGCTCATTTATATTGAATTATTTTTACAATTAGGATCTCCGTTAAAATAGTTGACAAAAGAATTGCGCGCAGATACATCAGTCATTATTTGCAGAGTGTTACAAATGCAATTTAAACTGTTGGAAGGATTACATAAAAATATCTTTTAATATGGAAACATTGGAAATTGGTTTTCAAATAATAATTGATAAATATGTATTTCTGGGGGGAAAGATAAGAGAATAGAATATAACTCTGCAATAAATGACATGGGGTTCCATTTTCAGGGAACTACATGAAAATGTTTATTTTGTCTCTGGTGTTCAAAAGTGAAGAATATTGGTTCCTGTCCTGTCAATGGAAAATTGGATATGCAATTCATCCTCATAATCAAAGCTCATAAACTTTGATTAAATGATGAAAACAATGCTGTACTGTAATGAGGCTGCACAATGATTCTTATTGGTTTGGGATTATTTTCTTCTGGCTTTTCTTTCTGTCATAGGGGTGCGACATCTGTTGTGTACAGATGTCAAGAAAAGCGAACCCAGAAACAATATGCTGCAAAGGTCCTGCAGAAAACAGTAAGTAAAAGATTTAAACTGATAGTGTGCTTGTACTGTATTGGAGTGTCAATGATTGCAGGTCTTGGATTACTACTGACATTCACAAGGATTAGTGACCAAAACTTTGGACAGTCAATGCAGCAAGGTCTTGCAATCACCTCCAGAGTGATTGCCTCCTGTAGCCAAGTAATTATACTGAGTTGCTGCAGTATATAACTAACCCTGTATCACAAAGCAGAGTAATATTATGATCTGAGATTGCTGAAGCAAACACTATCTCACTGTCAGATTTCAGGACTGTGTGTGGCATGCACACATGGAGAATAACGGTCTTTCAATTTTGGAGTCAGCCTGTATGGAACTGAAACTAGATGGCTAAATGTAAGTGAGAAGTACATTGTTTACTATTTCTCTGAGATAGAGATGAACAAAATGATAGATACTTGGCTTTACACTGATTCAGAACATTTCACAGTAATTGCTGTAAATTTTATTAGCTTATCAATGTGGAGAATTGTGAGGTAACAAATTCGGGAAGACTGATAAGGTGAGGAAATACACAATAAATGACTGGATATTTAGAAGTGTATTGTAGTAGAGGGATCGAGGAGTGCAGATCCTGAAGGTGGCTGGACAGTTAAATTATGTAATCAAGAATGCATCCAGAATACTTGCCTCTATTAACCAAGTTGAAGGAAGATGAGAGGTTATGGTGCAACTTTATAAAACCTTATACGCATTTGGCAACAGAAAGAGACGTGCAGTTCCAGTCATTGCACTGAAGAAAAGATGTGATTGCTCAAGAGATGGTGTTGGGGAGATTTACAGGGTTGTTCCCGAGACTAGAGAACTTTAGTTAGAAAGAAAGATTGGACAAGATTAGGGTAGTTTTCTTTGGAACAGAGGAAGTTGAGGGAAGACCTAATTGAAGTGTCCTAATTGAAGTAATGTGGGTCCAGATAGAAAGGCCTTATTCCCAGTTTTTTATAACCAAGGGGAAAGACTTAGGATAACATAGAACAATACAGCACAATGCAGTCCCTTCAGCCCACAATGCTGTGCCGAGCACTTATCTTAATCTAAGATCAATCTAACCTATACACCCCTCAGTTTACTGCTGTCCATCTGATAGTCTGGACGGCATCAGGACTATGAGTCCTGAAGAAGGGTTACATCTGAAACATTCACTTCTCCTGATGCTGCCTGGCTTGCTGTGTTCTTCCAGCTTCCTGCCTGTCTACTTTGGATTCCAGAGCTGCAGGTTTTTTTGACTCTGTCCTTGTACCTGTCCAGCAGTCACTTAAATGTCCTTAATGTCTCTGACTACTACCACCGCTGACAGTGCAATCCACGCACCCATCACTCTCCGCATAAAGAATCTACCTCTGACATCTTCTCTATGCCTTCCTTCAATCACCTTAAAATTATGACCCCTCGTGACAGCCATTTCTGCGCTGGGGAAAGGTCTCTGGCTATCTACTCTATCTATGCCTCACGTTAACTTGTACACCTCTGTCAAGTCACCTCTCTTCCTTCTTCTCTCCAATGTGAAAAGCCTTAGCTCAATCAACCTCTCTTCATTAGACAAGACCTCCAATCCAGGCATCATCCTGTCAAATCTCCTCTGCACCTTCTCTAAAGCATCTGCATCCTTCTAAATTAACCTGACCAGAACAGGACACAATATTCCAACTGTGGTCTAACCAGGGTTTTATAAAGCTGCAGCAAAAGTTTATAACTGTTAAACTCAATCCCCCTGTGAATGAAAGTCAAAATACCATATGCCTTCTTAACAACCCTATCAACCTGGGTGGCAACTTTGAGAGGTCTATGTAAGTGGACCCCAAGAGCCTGCTATTCCTCCACACGGCCAAGAATCCTGTCTTTAACCCTGTATTCAGCATTCAAATTCAACCTTTCAAAATGAATCACTTCACACTTACCCAGGTTGAACTCCATCTGCCACTTCTAAGCTTAGCTCTGCATCCTGTCAATGGCTTGTTGTAGCCTGCAACAGCCCTCAGCACTATCTTCAACAACACTGACCTTTGTGTCATCAGCAAACGTACTAACCCACCCTTCCACTTCTTCATCCAAGTCATTTATAAAAACTACAAAGAGTATAGGCCCAAAAACTGATCCTTGCGGGACGCCACTGTTCACTGAGCTCCAGGCAGAATACTTTCCATCCACTATTACTCGCTATCCTATTTTGGCCAGCCAATTCTGTATCCAGACAGTCAAATTTCCCTGTATCCCATACCTCCTAACTTTCTGAATGAGCCTACCGTGGGGAACCTTATCAAAAGCCATACTGAAATCCATGTACACCACATCAACTGCTCAACCTTTGTCAACTTCTCATGTCCTCAAAGAAATCAATAAGACTTGTGAGGCATGACCTGCCCCTCACAAAGCCATGCTGACTATCTTTATTCAAACTGTTTTTCCAAATACTGCAATCATAAATCCTATCACTCAGAATCCTTTCCAGTACCTTGCTTACCACAGATGTAAGACTTACTGATCTTAATTCCCAGGGATTGCCCTATTCCCTTTCTTGAACAGAGGAACAGCATTCACATCCATGCAATCTGCCAGTACTTCTCCCATGGAGAGTGAGGATGCATAGATCATCACCAGAGGCACAGCAATCCCATTCCTTGCTTCCCGTAGTAACCTTGGATATATCTGGTCTGGCCCTGATCTATATCTATCTTGATGCTTCCCAGAATTTTCAGCACATCCACTTCCTTAATATCAATCTGTTCAAGTCTATTAATCTGGTCACTGGTGTTTTCACTATCAAAATGGTCCCTCTCTTTGATGAATACTGAAGCAAAAAACTCATTTAGGGCCTTCCCTACTTCTTCAAATTCCAGGCATAAGTTCCCTCCACTATTCCTGATCGGCCGTGCCTCTCTCTAATCATTCTCTTATTCCTCACATGCGTGTAGAACGCCTTTGGGTTTTCCCTAACCCTTCCCATCAAGGCTTTCTCGTGCCCCTTCCTAACTCTCCTCAGTCCATTTTTGAGTTGTTTCCTTGCTACCCTGTAATCCTATAAAGCTGTGCCAGATCCTTGCTTCCTCAACCTTGTTGTGAATGAGAACTTTGAGGAGCCAGGAAACAGGCTTGAACAGATTGAAATTGAAGAAGTTCATATGCTGAAAATTTTGGCAAACATTAAGATTGATAAGTCCCCAGGGCCAGACCAGATTTATCCTAGGTTCCTCTGGGAAATGAGAAAGGACGTTGCTAAGCCGCTGGTGAAGATCTTTGCTTCCTCACTCTCCACAGGAGTCGTACCAGAGGACTGGAAGCAGGTGAATATTGTCCCTCATTTCAAGAAAGGTAATAGGGAAATCCCTGGCAATTATAGACCAGTCAGCCTTACGTCTGTGGTCAGCAAGATTCTGGAAAGAATTCTGAGGGATAGGATTTATGACTACAGTATTTGGAATTCAGTTCTGGCCGCTCTGTTATAGGAAAGATGTAGAGGCTTCGGAGAGGGTGCAAAGAAAACCAGGATGCTGCCTGGACTGGATGGCTTGTCTTATGAAGAGAGGTTGACTAAGCTCAGACTTTTCTCTCTGGAGAGAAGGAGGAGGAAAGGTGACCTGATTGAGGTGTACAAGGTAATGAGAGGTATGGATAGAGTCAATAGCCAGTGACTTTTCCCCAGGGCAGGATTGACTGCCACAAGGAGTCATAGTTTTAAGGTGTTCGGAGGAAGGTATAGAGGAGACGTCAGAGGTAGGCTTTTTACACAGAGAGTTGTGAACGCAGTGGTGGTAGTGGAAGCAGAGTCATTTGGGACATTTAAGCGATTGCTGGATATGCATATGGATAGCAGTGAATTGAGGGATACATAGGTTAGGACAACATTGTGGCCAAAGGGCCTGTTCTGTACTGTACTTTTCTACGTTCTGTGTTCTAACCTTAAGTAAGCTTCCTTCTTCCTTTTGACGAGAAGCTCCACTTCTCTTGTCATCCTTCTCCTTCACCTTACCATTCCTTGCCTGTCTCAGTGGGACAAAGTTATCCAGCGCTTGCAGCAAGTGCTCCTTAAACAGCATTGGCAGAAGACCGTATGTTGGTTCAATGTCCCATCGGAAGGATGAACGCTCCATCAGTGCGACACTGAGTTTTGAACTGAAATGTCTGCAGTGGGACTTGACCTGCAATGTTCTGTCTCTGAGACCTTGCTACCCACTGAGCCACAGCTTTTCTGTTGTGCATTTCCCATAGAACAATTGATCCCAATTTATACTCCATAGCTCCTGTCTAATAGCAGTATAATTTCCCCTCCCCCATTTAAATACCTTCCCATACTGTCTGTTCCTATCCCTCTCCATGGCTATGTCTCCATGGCAGTTGTGATCACTGTCATCAAAATGCTCTCCCATTGTGAGATCTGGCGCCTGTCCTGGCTCATTGCCTAGCACCAAATCTAATATGGCCTCCCCCTTTGTCAGCCCTTTCTACATATGGCAGGAGTTTTAGAGTGAATTAGAGGGGAAATGTTTTCATCCAGAGTCATCAGCATCTGAAAGTCCTTCCTTATAACTCTTATAACATTTAAAAAGTAGTTGAATATGTATTTGAAGTTTGTAATCGACAAAACAATCCCGCCTCAGGTGACTGACTGTGTGGAGTTTGCACATTCTCCCCTTGTTTGCGTGGGTTTCCTCTGGGTGCTCTGGTTTCCTCCCACAGTCCATAGATGTGCAGGTCAGGTGAATTGGCCATGCTAAATTGCCCGTAGTGTTAGGTGAAGGGGTAAATATAGGGGTATGGGTGGGTTGCGCTTCGGCGGGTCGGTGTGGACTTGTTGGGCCAAGGGGCCTGTTTCCACACTGTAAGTAATCTAATCTAATCTAAGACGATGGACCAAAATCTGGAAAGTGGGATTAGGCTGGATGGTTACTTGTCAGTTAGTGTAGAGCTGATGAACCAATAGCTATATTTTACACTGTAGATTTCCAGAGTTCAATACCATAGTCTCGTAGATTTATAAATTATTTTTCTTTCTCCCTGACTTCCACTGTCCAAGCATCTGAGTCAGCATAAGGCTGCACAATTGAAAATGTTGAGTTTTACCTTCCTGCAATCTTGCTAGGTAAATCCTCTTTCCATATCAGGCCCTTGAGTTTTGAATATATTTATGGAACATTAAATATCCACAGCCAAGCCAGGCACAAAAACCACAAGATACATTATGCTATTTTAGTACTCCGGATGCTATGACTGCAAAATAGAACTGAGCTGAACTGAGACTAACTAGACGATAGCAAAAGAGAATGGAGGTGAAAAAGAAATAATCTCATTTGATTTTTCCTTGATGTAACAAATATAGTTTTGAAGTACTATTATTATTTAGACAAAGACAATAACCATTTGTGTACAGCTATATGCCACAAGTGAGAAGAATAGGCCCATTTTTGGGTAGTGTCTGTTCAGCATAACATTTCTGGACAAAGGAAGAACTCCCTGCTCTTTGAATACTACAGGATCTTTAAAATCCACTTGAACCATTTGAACTGGTGAACAGGATGTTGATTTTATATTGTAAATAAAACATTTGGTTTTGAATCTCTATAATAGAGCACACCCTATGTGCAGTACTGAACATATTAATCAGGATTATGAGCTAAAATGATGGAGTGGGACTTAACTCAAAAATTAGGAGAAAGTGAGGACTGCAGGCTAAAGGCGTAGCCATGGGCACCTGTATGGGCCCCGGGTATGCCTGCCTCTTCGTTAGGTACTGGAACAGTACATCTTCCGCAGCTACACCAGCACCATTCCCCACCTTTTCTTTTGCATAATAGATGACTGTATCAGTACTACATCGTACCCCTGGGGAGGAGGTTGAACAGTTCATTAACTTCATGAACACCTTCCACCCTACCTCAAGTTCACCTGGACCATCTCGGACACCTCCCTCCCCTTCATTGACCTCTCCATTCTCCATTTCCAGTGACCAACTCAACACTGACATCTACTTCAAACCCACCAACTCCCAGCTATTTGCACTACACCTCGTCTCACCCTATCCCTTACTCCCAATTCCTCCGCCTCCACTGCATCAGCTCCCAAGAAGACCAATTCCACCATAGAACAACCCAGGCGGTCTACTTCTTCAAGGATGACAATTTCGCCTCCCACGTGGTCAGCGATGTCCTCCAGCGCATCTCCTCCACTTCTCACACCTCCTCCCTTGAACCCCACTCCTCCAATCTCAACAAGGACAGAACTCCCCCGGTCCTCACCTTCCAACCCACCAACCTTCGGATACAATGCATCATCCTCTGCCATTTCCGCCACATGCAAACTGACCCCACCAGCAGACATATTTCCCTCCCCACCCCTATCAGCATTCCGCAGAAATCATTCCCTCCGTGACTCCCTTGTCAGGTCCATGCCTCCCACCACCCCACTGTCCACTTCCCTTTCCACCACAGGAAGTATAAAACCTGTTCCCAAACCTCTTCCCTCCCCTCCATACAAGGCCCCAAAGAATCCTTCCACATCCAGCAGAGATTTTCCTGCACCTCCACACACGTCATCTTCTGTGTCTGTTGTTCTCAAAGTGAGCTCCTCTATATTGGGGAGACAGGACTTTGCTGAACGTTTCAGAGATCATCTCTCGAACACACAGACTAAACAACCCTGTGGCCGAACATTTCAACTCCCCCTCCCACTCTGTCAAGGACATGCAATTCCTAGACCTCGTCCACCATCAGATTCTTGCCACCCAACGCCTGGAGGAAGAATGCCTCATCTTCCACCTTGGGAACCTCCAACCACACGGGATCAATGTTGATTTCACCAGGTTCCTCATCTCCCCTCCTCCCACCTTATCCCAGATCCACTCATCCAATATGGCACACCCTCTTGATCTGCTCTACCTGTCCATCTTCTTTCCCACCTATCCACTCCACCCTCCCCTCTGACCTATCACCATCACCTCCCACCTTCAACTACCTATTGCATTCCTAGCTACCTTCCCCCCAGCCCAACCCCTTCCCATTTATCTCTCAACCCCTTTGGGCCACCCACACATTCCTGACGAAGAGCTCATGTTCAAAACGTTGACTCTCCTGATTCTCGGATGCTGCCTGACCAGCTGTGCTTCTCCAGCACCACGCGTTTTGACTTAAAATCCAAAAGTTGTCAACTTGGAGTATTGGCTGTGCTGAAATAATATTTGAATGCTAAAATTTGTTTTCCATGGAATATTATCATGAGCTGAAAAGGAAATCTTGTTCATTATCTAGATTTTCTAAGCATCCAGTCCCAGTAGTTGGTGACAGTCAGCCAAAATGTTGGTATCACAATTATCACACATATTCCTCACCTCCACACGACCGGTTTCAAAATTTTGGGATTTTCATGTTAATCCACTATTACGTACTAAATAAATTGTGCAGAACATGAAAATTTGGGGAAAGATTTTCTTTAAAAGTCCAATGGCTTTATGCTGATTCTAGTTCTCTAATTATTGCCAAATTACTATTTGTATGCTGTAAGTGAGTGGGAATTAGCCATGTCAGATTGTGTTTTGAGTGAGTTCATACAAATTTTATGTACCTGTAAAAGCAAAACATTTAAACGTAGGTTACCAATCAAACATCATAGTTTGATTAAATACTTGTTATTCCTCCTCTTATGCCACAAAGTCAAGTGTGAAGACACCATTCCATAGATATGATAACAGCTTGTCTGTGCAGTATATCAGCCTTGGCAAAATTCTGCAGACAACAGTTACCAAAAGTAAAGCTGATTGACAAGTCATTTGCATTCTATGCCATGGATTTTTAAAAGTGATGTATAAAAAGCTGAAGTACATTTTCAAACCAAAAACCTCTGTTGATAAATTCAAATGAGTGACATGAACTACAACTGCTGCTTGGAGCTATTACTGCCAGGAGGCATACAGTCATGGTATGCCACTCTGATCTATCCTGACCACCTACTCTCTGATAACTGCTGTAGCAACAACTGTGTGACATGTGTCATCCAACCAGGCCTAAATCCACCTACCTTTCTGCTGCTGTCCACTTTGCTTCATTGAAGAGGTCTCCATAGTTTTCAGCTGATTAAATTGCCAAAATACTGATATTTTCTTTTATCATTCTTTTTGCTTTTGCAATTTCAAGTGTTAGTCTAACTATTACACATTTATATGATCATTTAGTATGGTTACATGTTTTGACAGTGCTGTCTATTTTTAGTTACTGCTAAAAGTATTCTTAAATTGCATCTCTCACATAATTATTTTACATAAAATAACATGCGTGGAGGGAAAAGCTGATCTGGATACCTGGTTTTCCCAAAGATTTTTCAGGCCTGCATTTCCAAATAAATAAGGTAATGCTCATTGCCACCAGAAAAATTCTGAACCCAGTAACATGAAATTTAAAACATTAACGTTGAAAGCATCTTGTCCAAATCCTTGTAGACAAAGGTGGTAATTCTAATGACCCTAGAACCATAAACTGGGAGGAAGATTAACCAGTAAATTGTCAGGAAAGTTCCCTGACACAATGGTGCTGAGGTTGTTTCCCAGCAGCAGTTTGACTGCCGGCACAGACGAGTGTCAGGTTGGTGGTGGACAGGTGTAGTGATTGGTACTAGGTTGACCTCATTAACTACAGTGTCCTTGATTGGTCCAAGTTAATAATTCCAATCAGGAAAGCCTTGGCTGACCAAAATAACCAGGAGATTAGAATCTCCTCAGTCGCCTTGACGTGCCCATTTGCCACCGAGCGATGGGGATCCCCAGTGGAGAGGTCGCTACACAGAAGTCCTCCCCCTTTCTCTCAGGGATCTGAGGTGGAGGGTGCTGCACGCAGTAGTCCCCTGCAACCGCAGATTGCAGTTGTTCACAGACTCCCAGCCCAACTGCTTGTTCTGTGCTGCTGTGGAGTCAGTGGACCATGTATATATTGGGTGTGGGCGCTTGCTCTCCCTTTTTGATTTTCTAAAAAAAACTTCTCTGTTTTTGGTTGCACTTCAGTCTAACACTCCTGATGTTTGGGCACCTGGTGCAGAGGGGGGAGGGTAGGTCAGAGGATCTCCTCGTTAGTCTGCTCCTGGGCCTGGCCAAACTGGCCATAAACAGGTCCAGGCAGTGGGCCATGGAGGGGGTCTTTAGGACCGATTGCCTGCCCCTGTTCCGTGGTTATCTCCAGGGTGTCCCTGGAGAAGAAGTACGCTGTGTCTACCAAAACCCCTTGAGATTTTCAGGGAAAGGTGGGCACCGCAGGGAGTGGAGTGTATTATTTCCCCCTCCAACTCTATTTTGATTTAATCCCTGCGCTCCTCTTCCCTGTTTGATCATGCAGTATTGCCCTTTGATGTGAAGGGCACTGCTTGTCGCTGGCCACTCGGGTGTTTTCTTTCTTCCTGGTGCTGGAATATAAATAAAGGTTTACACACTTGTTGCTTTTCACTGTGTCCGACACCTGCACACACACGACAAAATATAGAATCTCCTCAGAAGAGGATTGATTCTGAGCTGGCTGGTCACAGCTGGTGTACTGCGCGCTAGTAAATAAAGGGTGACTTGGTGATGGGACCCTACCTCTGTGCAATTATTTCAACAGGCAATTTGAATAACTAATCAAATAATTCACGAAAGAACTGCAGATGCTATAAATCAGAAACAAGAACAGAAATTGCTGGCAAAGCTCAGCAGGTCTGGCAGCACCTGTGGAGAGAAATCAGATTAGATTAGATTCCCTACAGTATGGAAACAGGCCCTTCACTGACCCTCCGAAGAGTAATCCACCCGGACCCATTCCCCTACCCTATATTTACCTCTGACTAACGCACCTAACACTGTGGCCAATTTAGCATGGCCAATTCACCTAACGTGCACACCTTTGGACTGTGGGAGGAAACCAGAGCACCTGGAGGAAACTCACGCAGACACAGGGAGAATGTGCAAACTCCACACACACAGTCATCCAAACTGGGAATTGAACGCGGGTCCCTGGCGCTGTGAGGTAGCAATGCTAACCACTGAGCCATCATGCCAGAATTAACCTTTTGGTCCAGTGTACCTTCCTCTGAACTTGCTGAACTTTACCAGCAATTTCTGTTTTTGAATCACTAACAGTCGAATTAACCACCATTTTCCAGTAGCCAGAGTGTCTGCCAGCTGCATTGAGATGGCTTCCCAGGGGTTAGGGAGGGAAATGGCATCAGAGTGTAAAGCTCAGGGAGGAGCTGGCTGGCAGCAAATTCTGCCTCACGGCCCTAAAACAACCTTTGTTGGTATTTTTCCTTTCACCAGCCAAGTCAACAGTATTTTTTAAAATATAAATTTTAAAATTGCATTGAATTAGATATGGATACAGTTTCAGTGTTTAAAAGACATTTAAATAAGTTATTTTAATTTATTCATGTGGTGTGGATATTTAACCACATTGCTAGGGATCTGGACTCTCATGTAGACCAGACCAGGTAAAGATGGCAGATTTCCTTCTCTAAAGGACATTAATGAGCCAGATGGGTTTTTCCTGATGATCAACAATGGCTTCATGATCACCATTAGACCCTTTAATTCCAGATTCTTCAATGAATTCAAATCCCACCATCTGCTGTGGCAGGATTTGAACCTGGATCCCCAGAATATTAGCTTAGTCTAGCAATAGTAGCAAGATAATGAATGAGAAATGTTTGGAGGGATATGGCCCATAGGCAGGTGAAACTGGTTTGGGATTATATGAACTAGCTGGACCGAAGGATCTGTTTCCACGTCGTATGACTCTCTAAATGACCTCATGTCTTCCAGCCTGCCTCAGCAACAACCACCTTTCGCAATGGTACTGCTCAAGTTCCAGAGCTGCTGGCCTTCTCATAAGGCTTGCAACATGGAGAGCCTGTACACAGTCCAAATTGGATGGCAGGCCAAAAATTGGCCAACTAGGAGGCGGATGTGGTTCTGCTGTGCACCTCTGTGGAAATGGATCATGTCTGCCTCCAGGAATGCGAATTCTCATCATCATTGTACCCCACCCTCTGCCAATTTGACCACCATAAACCCCCTCCTTAACATTTTTGTATAAGAGTTTAAAATGTTGTTTCAATTGTCCTTTTTCTACCAAGTTCCATCCTTTCCTGAAAGTATTGGTCTCTTGCTGGGGCATGGACCAAGAGGACTCAGACACTTGTAACTCCCTCATCCAAGCTGTATTCATTAATTGCTTGCAAACAGCCAATGCTTCAATTTCTAAGAGAGCCACTTTTGTACCAAAAGATGTAAGGCATTATCCAATTTTTCATTTTCTAATCAATGGATACTGAACTGAATATCATTATGACCAACAATTTTAGCTTAGAAATTGAGACCTTCAAACTCTGTGTGACTCATCTTCTAAAGTAATAAATTCATTGAGGCAACATAAGATATTTTATTGAAACCTTAGAACCATTTTAATGTAATTAAAAATCCTCAATTTTATTACAGATTGATAAGAAGATTGCAAGGACTGAAATTGGAGTTTTGTTACGACTTTCTCATCCAAACATTGTAAGTGTGTCATTTATTGAACATTTATTGAACGGAGAATTCAAATGTATGTTTCCTTCAATTTCTGTAATGTTGACTATTTAAAGTCAGTTCCTGATGTTTAAACTGATGTTAATCCAATTTTGACCTTTTAAAGCATCAGCATTCAGTATTTTCAGTGAGAGGGAATAAATGGATTCTGTATACTCATAGACTTATTCAGTCAAATGGCCTGTTTCTGCATTGTAGATTCTGCAAGGGTTTAGTCAGAAAATCTCAGATACCTCTCAAGTCAATGGAACCATCTCAAACCCCAGATTTGTTGTTTAATTGAAAATGATTCTAGCCTGTGATTAATCCTTTTCTCAATTTATCTATCAGTGCAAGACAGTTGGAAAGTTTCAGCGAAGATGGTAATCAGCAACAGCTTCTATAATTAGTCTCAATATTTCTGGTATGGGTATACTGTTGATTGCTATGAAACCAGTTTTGCTTCAAGCACATATGTAGGTGTTTAATGTTAGAATCCCCATTGATTCTGATAATTTTTAAAAGGAATAAATCCCACGATGCAAATGGAAAGAAACCCATCATCAAAATTTCAATTCTTCAAACATTTGCTGTAACAAAGCAACTAAAATAATATCATTTAAACAATCAAAGATTATTTTGAATACAAAGGTCAATATCACTTTATATAATTGATACAACAAATATGTAGGTAACATAGTTACAAACACACACAACACTCCTCACCATGTGCAATCTCAGTCTTTCCAACTCAGTCTCCCATAAACAGAATCTTCAGTAGATTTGGCCCTTGATAGCAGTACTTTATCTGTAGTTCCAGATATGCTTAACACTGAAGAGGTGCATGTGTCCGAATTCTGTTATGAGAAAACTGCTTATGTTTTGTGCAAATATTACTTAGCACTTATTAGTCTAAGACTGGATGTTACCTGGTCTTGCTGCAAATGGACACAGGCTGCATTCATATCCAAGGAGTCACAAATGGAGCTGAATGTTATGTGAAGCCCTGTTTCTGACCTTAAGATGGAGGGATGATAATCAATAAAGCAGCCTAAAATACTAACTTGAAGAACTCCTGCAGTAATGCTTCATTTATTCCAGTTCTGTTAGTGTTCCTTGGTGTCATACTCAGTCAAATGTTGCCTGGAGGCCAAGGGCTAAAGGTCAGCTCTTTTGTCCATGCTTGGACCAAGGATGTAACATGGTCAACAGCTGAGTGGCCTGCATGGAATCCAAAGTCACACTACTAAGCAAATTATCACTGAGCAATTGTCACTTGACAACATAGTCAATGATCCCTTCCATGGTGGCACAGTGGTTAGCACTGGTTAGCAGTGGTTAGCACTGCTGCCTCACAGCGCCTGAGACCCGGGTTCAATTCCCGACTCAGGCGACTGACTGTGTGGAGTTTGCACGTTCTCCCCGTGTCTGCGTGGGTTTCCTCCGGGTGCTCCGATTTCCTCCCACAGTCCAAAGATGTGCAGGTCAGGTGAATCGGCCATGCTAAATTGCCCGTAGTGTTAGGTAAGGGGTAAATGTAGGGGTATGGGTGGGTTGCGCTTCGGCGGGTCGGTGTGGACTTGTTGGGCCGAAGGGCCTGTTTCCACACTGTAATCTAATCTAATCTAATCTAATCATCACATTACTAATGGTTCAGATGATGATTGGAATGATCAAAGTTGTCAAGAAACTGCCACAGCTGTTGAAATATTATCCCAAAATATGTGTAGATATTAGAGGAACAGGTGTTTCCAATGTTCTTGTTTACAGAAGCCACTTTCAATAATTGTGTCCTATCTCTGGACCAAGAGGCTCAGGTTCAAAGTCACTTAAAGAAGGGCATCTTGTGATGCAGTGGTAGTGTCCCTATCTCTGAGCCAGGAGGTCAGAGTTCAAGTTACGCCTGCTCCAGAATTGTGTAATAACAATAATAAGATAAATATACACAAAACATCACTGTAATATCCTGCCACAAGAATGATTTCCAAAACTACTATTTTTACAATGAGGTGACTATGAATGAGCAATTTGATTAACTGTTTGATTATATAAATGATTTGTCGAAGGAATTTTAATGTATTAGTGTTTTGTTATCAATTAATGTTTCTTTCTCAGTTGTGAAGTTGTCAGCAGACAAGCATATAAGCAAACAATAAAACACAACCTTTTCTGTCAACATGTTCATGGTTGATGCTAGGTGAATCGACATGGAAAAAGAAAGGCAAAAGATGAGGTTGATGAGTTGACTTTGGGAGATGCTAAGAGCCTATGGAGATGACAGAGAGGATAGGGAGTGTGAGGCACCATAGAAGGTAGATATACCTGACATGGGATGCAAAGGACAATGAAGGATGGGCATAGAGGATATGAAGGATCATGGAATATGGGAAAATGGGCAGAGGTTGGCACGGCGATTATGGTGGTGGCTACACAGGCATAGGTTGGCATGAAGGAGATATAGTCATCTGGTGGGTTCAGTGGTGTAGGCAAAAAGAATTGGTATGGATAGGGCATCGAGTGTGAGAGTAGTGTGAGTCATAGTCATACAGCATGAAAACAGGCCCTTTTACGGTCCAGCCAGTTGATGCAGAACATAATCCCAAACTAAACTAGACCCATCTGCCTCCTCCTGGCCCATATCCCTCCAAATCTTTCACATTCATTTACTTATCCAAGTGTGTTTTAAACTTTGTAATTGTGCCCACATCCACCACGACCTGAGAAGTTCATTCCACATGTGAACCATCCTCTATGTAGAAAATTTGCCCCTCTCTTTTTTAAATCTCTGTCCTCTCATTTGAAACTCCCCAGCCTAGGAAAAATATTCCTATTACAGAAAATAGGGAAAAATTAACCCTATCTATACACCTCATGACTTTATAAACCTCTATAAGGTCACCGGAGGAGACATGTCTAGTTTTGATCTTTAATTTTAAAAATTAAACAATATCCAGTAGCATCAGGAACTGGCACCTCTCTCCATTTTTCTTGGGTTGCTGGACTGGCTCCCAAATGAGACCGCTGCCCCTAGAATGGCTACCTAAGTAAGGCGTGTGAAACAGAATAAATAGAAGCAGGAGTGATCAAGTCTACTCCATCATTCAGTACAATAATGGCTGATCTTGGGCTTCAACTCCATCTTCCTGACTGTTCTCAGTATCCCTTGTTCAGCCAAGAGAGCCAAAATCCATCTATCTCAGCTTAAATGTATTCAACAATGGATATCCATAACCATCTTCTGAGGAGAATTCCAAAGGCTTCAACCTTTGAGAAAAGAATTGTTTCCTAATCGCATTCCAGTATGATTGGCCTGTTATCCTGAGACTGGGACCCTGTGTTTTATATCGCCTAACCAGCAGAAACCATCTCCCTACATCTACCCTACAAAACCCCTTCAGAAACATGTGTGTCTCAATGAGATTACTTCTTAGTCTTCCAGACTCCAGAAGTCTGGAGTTTTTTTATTCGCTTATGGTGTTTGGGCACCACTGACAGGCCAGGATGTATTGCCCATCTCTAGTTGCCCTTGAATAGGTGGTAGTGAGCTGCCTTCTTGAACCGCTACAGTTCATATGCTATAGACAGGGAGCTAACTACTGTGAGATAGATATCTCCCATTGACAATTCAAAGTACACAAGGGAGGTAGAGGACTTGGTGATCTGATGCAAAGATAACAATCTCTTTCTCAGTGTTGGCAAAACTAAAGAACTGATCATTGACTTCAGAAAGAAAGGTGGAGAATACACCCCCATCTACATCTGAGGTAGAGAGGGTGGATAGTATCAAGTTCCTCAGGGTGACGATAACGGACAATCTGTCCTGGACTTCCCACGTAGATGCGAAGATCAAGAAGGCACAACAACACCTCTTCTTCCTCAGGCGACTCAGGAAATTCAGCATGTCCATAAGGACCCTCACCAACTTATACAGATGCACCATTGAGAGTATACAGTCCGGGTGCATGATGGCCTGGTATGGCAACTGCTCTGCCCAGGGCTGTAAGAAACTGCAGGAGGTGGTTTGCACAGACCTGACCATCATAGAAGCCAACCTTCCATCCGTGGTGACCATTTACACAGCTCGCTGCCACGGAAAGGCTGTCAATATCATCAAAGACCCAGCACAGCCTGGTAATGATCTCCTACAACCTCTTCTGTCAGGCAGAAGGTATAGAAGCCTGAACACATGCACCAGCTTCTTCCCAGCCATTATTAGACTGATGAATGGACTCTGTAGCCTCAAATAATGCTAATCTTGCTAATGCTGATTTAGTCTAGCGCACAGCCTGTGCAATGTAATCTATTTGCCTCTGTCTAAGTCTTGTTGATTGGTACATCTTTGCTTACTATGATTTGCTTGTACCGCTCATAAACAAAGCTTTTCACTGTACTTCGGAACACTGTCAATAAATCAATCAATCACTTATTGGAGATGGTCATTGCCTGGCATTTGTGCAGTGCAAATGTTACTTGCTACTCGTCAGCCCAAGCATGATATTGTCCAAATCTTATTGCATTTCAACACTGACTGCTTCAGTATCTGAGGTGAATGCTGAATGCTGTGCAATCATTGACGAACATCCCCACTTCTGACCTTATGATGGAGAGGTCATTGATGAAGCTGCTGAAGATGGTTGGGCCGAGGGCACTACCTCAGGAACTCCTGCAGAGGTGGCCTGGAGCTGAGGTGAGTGACCTCCAACAAACACAACCATTGACCTACGTGCTAAGCATTACTCCAGCCTGTGGAGCATTTGCCCCATTACTTTCAGTTCTGCTAGGGCTCCTTAATGCCACACTCAGTCAAATGTGGCCTTGATGTCAAGAGCTGTCACTTTCACCTGACTTCTGGAATTCAGCCTTTTATCATGCTGGTTGGCTTACAAGTAGTCCTGTTTGGTGGCTGGGTTTCTTCTTTACCAAACTGGAAACAAGATATGACCTTAGCATGTTCCTTACCATACAGAAGCTGAAGAAACAAAGTATTTTTGGAATGGCAACTCTATGATTTCAACACAATCATTTGAACACGTTATTAGTTTTCATGTATAAAATTTATCATAAAGATAATTCATTGACTGCTTATGAGACATGGTTAGATTTTGATAAAGTTAAAAGGATAACATGTGAAGATACATAATGGAATTCAGTTGATTATATGTAAAACTGCTGAAATTACACCTGTAAATTCCCCAAACTCTGCTAGCGTTTAAGTTAGTGTGTCAAGTATCAAGGTCTGCACAGATTTCTACTTTTGACATAAGTTAAATTCGCAGATAAACATGCGCTTGTGGAACAAATGTCAGAAACACAAAAAACTAGAAAAGCATTATTCATCGTGCAAAGGGGATCATTCATGAGACAAGAGAAAATGGAGGACACCATGCTAACACATTGGCATGTCAATGCCAATTGACATGTGTAGAACCTTGGAACAGCTTTGTGCATATAGTCAACATCAATTAGTTTTTGGAGGGAAACTTAAGGTTCCCTCAGGAATGTAATCAGTTCCCAGCTTGGGAAAAACTAGAATTGAGTGTACTTTGCAACACTTGAATGCACTACATGCAGAAAGAAAGGCTTTCACTTGAAGCCAAACTCTCAGAATTTGGTGAACCTGAAGATTAAGATAACCGGAAATCTCACTTGGAGAAATGTGGTTTAGTATAAGAGGGAGAGAGAGGCTTGAAGAATGGAGAAACTCTAGCGGGGATATTGGTAAAGATGGAAAAGTAATAATGGGACAACATGGGGTGCAGGTACACACTTGAAGGTTGCTTGGTATGGTAACAAATTTACAAATTCTGAAGGAATGATAGACAATAACAAGGAGCCAGGTACACCTCGTACCCAAATGCTACATAGCTATGAGGATCAAACTGCTTCAATGACCGTTGTCTGATGATAGACGGATTAGTCCTAATGGACAATATGAGGCCGTTGGTCTCAAAAGTGTGTACTAAAGTCAAATGCTTTCCAGGATGGGCTGGTCCCTCCAGAAATGTGATTATTATTAGAGCTTGGAAGACCACTGGACAATGTAAAAGTAAGATAGGTACGTAGGATTAGGAGCAAGAAGTTAGGTTCCTAGATTGGAAATATGACACACAAAAATGGAAGGCAAGAAAGTGCAATGTAAACTTAGTGGGTCTGGGAGAGAACATGATCCCAGAAAGAGATCAGGAGCCATTTTTTTAAAATCCTATTAATAGCTGGGATGAAGTCAAATTGTTGCAGTCCAGATAGAGGAAGAGATAGAGGCAAGATAGATGGCATAGTTCATCAAGGACTAGAAATACAACACAAACTAGGAATATTTCCACAGAAGCCTGTGTGATGGAGACTTTTAGTGTAACTAGAAGATGAGCTGAGTAGGGCAGCACAGTGGCTCAGTGGTTAGCACTTACAGTGCATTCCAGCCTTGTCTCGGGTGACTGTGTGGCATTTGCACATTCTCTCCCTATTTGTGTGGGTTTTTACCAGGTGCTCTGGTTTCTCCCACAGTCCAAAGATTTGCAGGTTAGGTGGATTGGCTATGGGAAATGCGTGGTTATGGGGAGTTAAAGGACACTGGATTGGAAATTAGGTAGAATGGATCAAGGGTTCCTTCGTATTGGCAATCTTAATTGGTAAATGTTAGCCTCATTTCTATTAATCAAAATTGAACCTCACAAAAGATGCAGCAATGTCCAAACTATACACATAAATGGCATCTTTTTTCTTAGTGAAAATATTGGAAGAACATCGACAACCACAGGTGAGTGCTGGAAGACAGGAGGTTGGCTAACGTGGTGCCACTATTTAAGAAAGGTGGTAATGAAAAACCAAGAAACTACAGACTGTTGAGCCTGACATAAGTGGTGGGCAAGTTGTTGGAGGGAATCCCAAGGGACAAGATTTACATGTATTTGGAAAGGCAAGGACTGATTACGGATAGTCAACATGGCTTTGTGTGTGGGAAATCGTGTCTCACTAATGTGATTGAGGTTTTTGAAGTAACAAGGAGGATAGACAAAGGCACTGCAGTGGACATGATCTATATGGACATCAGTAAAGCTTTCAACAAAGTTCTACATGATAGACTGGTTAACAAGGTGAGATCACATGGAATACTGGAAGAACTTGGCTTGGCAAATGCGTGGTTACAGGGATCAGTACTTGGAACTATGATGTTATAGCCATCATGGAGACATGAATTTCACAGGGACAGGAATGGTTGCTGGATGTTCCAGGGATTATACACTTTAAAAAGAACAGGGAGGAGGTTAAATGATGATGGGGGAGTAACATTGTTAATTAGAGAGTGCAACACAGCTGCAGAAAGGGAGGTTGTTGAGAGGATTTGTCTACTGAGTCAGTATGGGTGAGAGTCAGTAACAGGAAAGGAGAAGTATCCGCATTGGGTATTTTCTATAGATCCCCGGGTAGCATCAGAGAGGTGGAAGAACAGATTGTACAGCATATCTTGGAAAGGTACAGATGTAATAGAATTGGTATTATGGGCGACTTCAACTTCCCCAATATTGATTGGAACCCCTTTAGTGTAGATGGTCTGAATGGAGCTGATTTTGTCAGGTGTGTCCAGGAAGGATTCCTGTCTCAATATGTAGATAGGCCAACTGGGGGGAGGCCATATTGCATTTGGCGCTAGGCAACGGGCCAGGCCAGGTGTCAGATCTCTTGATGGAAGGGCATTTAGAACATAGAACTTAGAACAGTACAGCACAGTACCAGCCCTTTGACCCATGATGTTGTGCTGAGCCCTTAACCAAAGATCAACCTAACCTATACACCTCTCAATTTACTGCCGTCCATGTGCTTGTCCAGCAGTTGCTTAAATGTCCTTAATGTCTCTGACTCTACTACCACCACTGGCACTGCATTCCACACTCCTGCCATTCGCTATATAAACGACCTTCCTCTGACATCTCCCCTATACATTCCTCCATTCATCTTAAAATCATGACACCTCGTGACAGCCATTTCTGCCCTGGGGAAAAGTCTCTGGCTACCTACTCTATCTATGCCACTCATTACTTTGTACACCTCTATCAAGTTGCCTCTCTTCCATCTTCTCTCCTGTGTGAAAAGCCCTAGCTCACTCAACCTCTCTTCATAAGGCAAGACCTCCAATCCAGGCAGCAGTCTGACAAATCTCTGCTGCACCCTCTCTGAAACATCTACATTCTTCCTGCAATGAGGCACACCACTGTGTTGTGCACATGCGTGCAGAGATCGCTGTTTCCAGGAACAGCGTACCACAATGTTGTGTTCGACAAGTATTTCTTCTTTAGTTAGTTTCTGTTTTCAGTTCCCCCTTGTAGTCCAAGACATGCAGCAGCATGACGAACAGACCACCTACATCCAGTATTCTTCAGTGGAGTCAAAAAGAGGGTAACTCCCAGGCAACTCAATGTGGAGGCTAGTATTGGGCATAATTCTCGCTGTCAAAACATTACAACATGGGTTAAGGATAGCCATAACAACGCAACAAGCGATGACAATAACAATGAACATGATGAAGGCATACAAAAGGTACGAACCCGAAGATTCTAGCCATCCTAGCCACCCTGGGGGATTATAATCATGAAACTGTTTCCCTTCCTGCTGGATCTTATCAGCCTCCAAGCAGATGTGATCTACTCGGTTAGTTATATTGTCCGAGGCATCTGGAATGTATGTGCAGCACTCGGGGCCACTAACAACATAGGTGCCACATGGTGCTGCTAGCAAATAGTCAAGGGCCAAACGGATTTGCAATGCAACAGTACAGGTGGCAATAACCTCAGCCGATACCTCGGAGCTGGCCGTGCTGACAGCTGCAAAGCCATCGGTAGTCTCATTAGCCAGCCTTTCCAAGGTCAAGGCCATATTGAACAGTTCCCTAGCAGCCTTAGCAGTTCCATAGGTGGGGAAGGTGATCATAAAGAATCGCTCAGTGATGGACCGTTTGGATCGAAGTAGGTTGGGATGAAGGCAGAGGGAACGCTAATGGCAAACAAAAGGGACCACGTAAGCAAGGTAGCAAGATCCGAACCAATCTGGAGGGAGCCAAGGGTAGGCCTTGAGACCACAACAAAATAAGTACCATTGTAAGTCCTCAGGTAATCAGTCTGAATTGCGGTTCAAATGGTTTTGAACCTTTCACCTATAGTCATGTTGACAGCCTCAAGGTTCAGAATACTTCCAGAAAGGAATTATCAGCAGCCGGACAGGGTAAGGAGCAAGGATTAGGAACATTTGCTGGTTCTGGCATTCCACCCTGACGTGCGATTACATTTAAAACAAATAGACCCTGTGTGCGTTCCTTCACCTGTGGTGCTTGTGAGGGACAGAGCCGGGGGTGGGGGCCTCCATCTATTCTCCCTGTTCGGACAGCTCGTAGTTCCGTGTTCACTGCTGCCTGTCCCATTCATGGCAAACCGTCTACATAATCCCATGAATATGGTCTGGTTCCTCCATGGTGCATCCTTTACCCCACTTGCCTCTACTTCATCATCCACATTCCCACACACGTGGTTTACCATCGCCTAACATCTCTTCCACTGGGTTTTCCCAGGTATCTCCGACAATGGTAATGGATTTGTTTGGTGGCAAAAGAACAGCCTCCCATTTTGCCGTTCTCATGTTAGATTAGATTACTTACAGTGTGGAAAGAAACCGTGCATAATTTTCCCGTTTTTAAAATTTCTACGAGGGTGTGTTTGGTGTGCAAGACTGTATTCCCTGTCATCACAATAGGCTCACTGACCTTCACAGCCCACACGGCACAGTCTAAAGTGGCTATACATCTGGGCAAGCGGTTCACTATGGAACCCTCAGCAGTAGAGTAGTACCCTATAGGTCGCTGTTTATTGCCATGGAGCTGGGTTACTACAGCTGAGTAAAAACCTCCGTCTTCGTTGCAGTTAACATGGAAGCCTTTACTAGCATGTGGTAATCCCAGTCCCTGTGCTGAGATTAATTCAGCTTTCAGTTTTGTATAGGAGTTGTCTTGCTCCGATCCCCAGTCAACATGGTCCGTTGCAGGTTTCCCCCCTTTTACCAATGATTGTATGGGCTTGACAACTTTGGCAAACTCAGGGATAAAATTCCTACAGTAATTAAACAAGCCCAAGACCTTTCTCACAGCACGGACTGTCACAGGCCGTGGCATCTGTTGTATAGCTGTCTTCCTGTCTGCAGGCATTTCTTTCATGCCTTGGGAAATTAAATGTCCCAAGTAAAGGACTCTAGTTTTCTCAAGTTGAGCTTTCTTTGGGCTGGCTTTTGACCCTCTGTCCTGCAAGTGCTTCAGGACTAAGTTTAGCACCTCCTGATGTCTTGGTTTGGATTCAGAAGCTAGGAGGATGTCATTGACATATTGGCGTATCGCACTGCTGTGGGGCAGGTCGATCTCCCTGAGTACCTCACTCATTACACGGTGAAAGATGGCTGGACTGTTATGGAATCCCTGGGGAAGACTGGTCCAGGTATACTGTATATTCCTGATGGTAAATGCAAACTTATCTTGGGAGTCATGGTGGAGGGGGATAGACCAGAATCCATTCACGATATCCAATAAAGATTTTGTGGGTGGGGGACAGCCCATTTATGATTGTGGATGAACTGATGATTATAGGGTGTAATTTAGGAGTGACCTTGTTTAGGGCTGTATAATCAATTGTGAGACGGAAACTTCCATGAGGTTTACTGACCGGCCATGTTGGGGAATTAGTAGTGCTTGTAGTGTCTCGGAGAATTCCCATGTCCACTAATTCTTTCACAATTTCCACAACCGCCCTTCTGGCTTCAGATTTTATGGGGTTTTGGCAGTGCAGCTTGTGTTTCAGACCCTCCACGATTACGGGGGCAATTTTAATCAAGCCTATATCTAATTTAGTCTTTGGCCACACCCCTGGGATAGAGGCACAAATGGCCCCAAAGCCATTATCCTCTAGCTGCCAGTCGCGAGCTGCAGAGGAGGCGATTTGGACAGTGCTCAAGTGGCTCGCATAAGTCTCCATTCTTTCCTTTCTCCCATCGGGACAGGGCCAGATTAATTAACCCTTCCCACAGTCTATAAGGACTTTGTACTCCTTCATTAAATCATTTCCCATATTAGTTCCTTCATTGTTTTTACATACATAAAATCATATCAGTACATACAGGATACTGATTTCTACTAGAATGGTCTCACTCAAGTACGCAGGGGTTCGTTGTCCACTAATCCCCTTCACATAATCATTTTGTTAGTTGTGGGCAAGGGTAGGTCACTAATAGATATGGAGGCTCCTGTGTCCACTAGTATCTCACACTGTTCTGCCCCCTACCAGTGCAGACATGTAAATCCTTCCCTCCTTATCACCCGTGCCCATGGGGGCTGCCGGACATCAGTCCGATGTATTCTCGGTGTTTGTTGATTTGCTGTGTTTTTCCCAACAAGTGTCTTCAGAGTGGCCCCTTTGGCCATAGTACTGACAGGCACAAGTGGGCTTCCCGTTGTTATGTTTCCTCCTCCTACAATCCTGGACAAAATGCCACAATTGTGACACGTGGGTCTGGATTTTGTCTTTGTAACACTGCATAGGTTTTCCTGTTTTACACGCACGGCGCGGGGGGGGGGGGTGCTTCCTTCTGTGTCTTCCTTTGCGCCTGTTGCCCATTCTACCAGGGTGTCATAGCCTTGAAGAATGACAACCCTCATTTTGAGGATGGCCTGGTGAATGGGAGACAGCCCGTCCTTGAGAGCCTGAATGAATGCCCAGTCAGAGCGATGTGTCTGGGCAATCCCTGAGCATTCTTGATAGACCCTAAACTGTGTCCCCCATATTTGGAAGCGCCCTCCCCCTTCTGTAGTTTGGTGTTTGTTATTTTTTCCCAATGGGTGGGCGGTTTCCCCAGAATATGCTGGTTTTCGGCCTTAAATATGCCGAAGAGCTCCTGCTGATCCTCGATATCTGCTTTAATAGGGGTGCCTTGGGTCAACCTGCCTTTCCCATAATCTTGACTTCGTTGCTGTGCGGCATCGGCTATGTCAGGCCCGTCAGATACGAGATGTCACTTGTCCTGAGGTGCATACAGCCCGGACCAGTTGGTGGATATCACTTAAATGTAGGTGGTGGCCCAGCCAGTTGGTATCTAATTCAACCCAAAACTTTGCATTATTATTGCAGGAAACTGTCTTTTGCGGGCTTTTTGTTGTACACGCCATCCAGACTATAAAAACTGATGTACCTCTTGATCGGGGAGAGATGGTGTGGTCAAGTACCGTGGTTAGGGTCAGAATCACGCTGCCCCTCTCAAAAGCTTTTGATTTAATAAATGTAATTGACTTGCTTCTAAATTTGAGTTTTATTAATATTACTACAACAAATTGCAGGAAGCCACCCAGGAAAGCTGAGATCTGGTGCAATTCACCTGGTGTAAACAGCTTATATTTTAGTTACCAGGGCCGAGTTAGTTCCCTGGGAGGGTGGTCCGTCGGTTCAGGCGGTGTGACAAGGGCCTCCCGGGTATTATAAGGTGGCCATGATTCCCACTGACTATCCTCCAGGAACTGAGGTTTCTTTTCCAGTTCCCTTTGTCGGGATTGAAGCATTTGCCTTTCCTTGGTTCATTTCTTTATGGACTCCAAAGTTTGACCTATAAGGCCAGCCAATTGGTGGACCAAAAGGACACCTATTTTCTTGGTCTTATCTTTCTCATTGTGCATGAGCCAATTTTGCTGTAGATCTAGGGTCTGGGATGGCTCCCATCCGCTCTTTCTCATCTGTCTGATGAGTGAATGTCTATCTATCATATACATATACTGGTTAATGAGAGACCCCTGGCAGTCCCCTTTGATCTCCCTGGCCTGCCATAACACTGATAGGATTATACTCACAGATCCTCTGTCGGTCGATCGCGTTTACCCATCAGCCATGCATGTTTTCCCACCGGCTGCGTCTCACCTGAATCGTTCCTATCAGAGTCCAGCAATACCTGTTTTAGGGAGTGATCATTTCCCTGTGTCCCACTTATTTAAATTAGGCATTTATCTCAGGCAGGAACAATCACACTGGCGTCTGAGTATGACTTAACTCAGAGGCCACAAACAGACAATCTCTCCTTCACTCTTACCAGATCTACAGCTTCTGTAGTTTGACCTGCTTTTGTCCGATATCCTGCCCCGATTTCTGGGATGTGGTCACCCTATCCAGGACCAGGAACATAACCTTGCTCGCTGTGTCAATTTGTTGTAGTAAAATTAATAAAACTCAAATTTAGAAGCAAGTCAATTACATTTATTAAATCAAAAGCTTTTGAGAGGAGCAGCGTGATTCTGACCCTAACCACGGTACTTGACCACACCATCTCTCCCCGAACAAGAGGTACATCAGTTTTTATAGTCTGGATGACGTGTACAACAAAAAGCCTGCAAAAGACGGTTTCCTGTGTTCTGCGCATGCGGGAACAGCGTACCACGCCATTGTGTTCTGCAAGTATTTCTTCTTTAGTTAATTTCTGTTTTCAACCTTGGGGTGCAGATTCATGGTTCCTTGAAAGTGAAATCGCAGGTAGACAGAATAATGAAGAAGGTATTTGGTATGCTTGCCTTTATTCGTCAGTGCATTAAATATAGGAGTTGGGAAGTCATGTTGAGGCTGTCCACGACAATGGTTAGGCCACTTTTGGAATACTACATTCAGTTCTACTCTCTCTGCTATCAGAAGGGTGTTGTGAAACTGGAAAGTGTTCAGAAAAGATTTGCAAGGATGTTGTCAGAGTTGGAAGGTTTGAGCTCTGAGAGAGAGGCTGAATAGGTTGGGGCTATTTTCCCTGGACCATTGGAATTGAGGGATGACCTTGTAGCAGTTTATAAAATCATGAGGGGTATGGATAGAGTGAATAACCAAGGTCTCCCCAGGGTAGGGGAATCCAAAACTAGTTTAAGGTGAGAGGGGAAAGATTTCAAAGGGATGAAAGGAACAGCAGAGGATGATGGGTGTAGGGAATGAGCTGCCAGAGGAAGTGGTGGGGGCTGGTAAGATTATAACATTTAAAAGGCATCTGAATGGGTATATGAACAGGAAGGGCTTAGAGATATGAGCCAAATGGGACTAGATTAATTGAAGATATCTAGTCGGCATGGACAAATTGGACTGAAGGGTCTGTTTCCATGCTATACAGCTCTATGACCCTAATTCAAAAGGATTCAGCAGTAACATCTGTACAGTACTACAACAATATCAGTCACCAGGAAAACATACACAAATCAAAATATGTGAATGAAAAAAAGACCAGATCGATAGTACAGCTTTAAAAACAGATACTGGAGAACAGATTTCCACATTGAAACAGCAGGCTAGCAGTTGGCAGCTACCTGATTTCTTTGTTCTTTGTTATTTATTCATGGGATGTGGGTGTCACTGGCCAGGCCAGCATTTATTGCCCATCCCTAATTGCCTAGAAGGCAGCAAGAGTCAACCACATTGTTGTGGATCTGGAGTCATGTGTAAGCCAGACCAGGTAAGGACAGCAGATATCTTCCCTGAAGGACACTTATGAACAAGATGGGTTTTTTCCAACAGTTGAAAATGGTTTCATCATCATTAGACTCCTAATTCAAGATATTATTGATTTCAAATTCCAGCATCTGCCATAGAAGGGTTTGAGTCCAGGTCCCCAGAACATTTCCATGATCTCTGGATTAATAATCTAGCAATAATGCCACTAGGCCATCACCTTCCTTTTGAGGGTAAAGTATGTAATGTATGTAAGTAAAAAGTATGATGTGTTGTGGTTTTGTTCATTTTGTTTAGTTTGTTTTTATTATTAATTTATTTATAAATATTGTTACGAAATGGGGTAAACCCTCCTGCTTAATTTAAACCAGCAACATAGAAAAGATTTATCCCGTGCAGTAATCTGTGAAAATTGGAGAGGCTAAGAACTATTTAAAGTAAAAATTAACAACTCTATTTCTTGAAGTATAACAGAGAATAATTAACTAACAACTATTTACAACTCCTTCCTCTAACCTATCTTTTACCTTCCCTTCTATAATACTAGTTCGATAAAACTCCTGATTTACAAAACAAAACTTCCTATCTCAAAACCAGGCAGCTTTTGGTTCTTCTCCGTATTCCTGTCTTCTTTTCTTCTTGGGGATTCTGCTTCACAGGTTACTGTTTGATAAAGGTATCTTTAAGAGAGATATTTTTCAGGTAGTCTTTACATGCTGGTGGCTTAGCAGTTCTCCTCTCAATTATCCAATCCTCCCCAGTCTTATACCCCCAAAGCATTAGATTGTGTCATTGGCTTTTAAAATTGTCAATATACTAAATTCAAACTTAATTGGAGTTTGGTATTTTTCGGGGTGTAATTTAAACTGATTGGCCTAATTCAAACCTGTTTTGTCATTTCCAGCAACCCAGATAATCTAGTTTACGACCAAGTATTACATTATTACCTTATTGAGAATACTTGGTGCTGTGTCAGGTAGTTTTGCTAGCTTCTAACTCTATTAAAGATACAGTACATCCACATCTTCATAACAATATAAAGTGGAATCTGTTATCATTTATTAGGGTCTGATGGGATACTTGAGATCTAATTAAATCAGGGACGAGGGAATGAATATATATGAATTGTTAATTAATGTGAATTAGTTGTATAAATATGTGGAGCTAATAATCAGTGAGGTGTGAGTTTTATAACATTTGGTTAATTGAAATAATGCTCTCATGAAAAGTGCGGACTTGGATTCTGTTCTAAAGCATTTATCATTGAGTGCAGAACACCGCTCACACAAACATCCTATCCACAGTGCTCTATGGCTGCAGAGCAGGCTATCTTTTCATTTGTTGAGTTACTGCCTCCCTCTTAAACCTCTGCCTCATCTGAATTAGATCTGAATCACTTACCTCTATTTTTGTCACAAGTTCACTTATTTCTCATGCCTTCAAATAAGAACATTTGATTTAATTGTTTAACCTCAATTTCCTGTTGTGACCTTATACGCTTGAATTGCAATTTTTATTCCTGTCCTGCTCTGCTTGTCTTTACCCAGATTGCTACACCATTCCAATGCTTCAACCTCTTACTTTGGATTACTGAATGTTGCTTCACCTAAACCTTCCACCACCTCTTGTTCATTTAAAGTCCAGTCCATAGCCCAGGTTACACAATTGCCCAGGAAATTGGTCCCAGCATTGTTTAGATGTAGTCTATCCCAGTGGAAAAAAAACTTGCTATTCCCTGACTACTGATGCCATTGCGCCATGCATCCAATCCTTTTCTTCCCACTGCACTCTGAGTTACATTCATTAGCTTTATATTCTGCTTGACTCTATGCCAGTTGGCATGTAGCTCAGGTAACAATCCAGCG
This sequence comes from Chiloscyllium plagiosum, assembly GCF_037043375.1. Lineage (NCBI taxonomy): Eukaryota > Metazoa > Chordata > Chondrichthyes > Orectolobiformes > Hemiscylliidae > Chiloscyllium > Chiloscyllium plagiosum. The sequence continues at coordinate 13,161,210 of NW_028270166.1, forward strand.
ATGATTTGATTCTAATTTTTGAAGTTCTGCGCTTTAACTTGCATCCTAACTCCCTTGGTTTTATCTATGTTGTTGGCTCTCACATGGGCCATGACCACCTGATCTCTTCCCTCCTTCCCCAACAAGACTACCATCTTTGTTTTAACTGGTTGGAAATTTGATGTCAGTTGCAGCTGCAGAAAACATCAGTATCTACTCCATAAGAACGTTACCACCCACAGAGTTTACATGTGAGCATGAATCACGCCTTAAGGTGAATAAATTCAGAGTGGTGATAGTTGCATTTATATTGCTTATGCAGCTTTTTTTTTGAAGCGCAAGTTTGCCATATGTAAAATGCCAGCAAAATCTTTCAGCAATACAGACAAGTTATGAAACTTTTTCATACATAATTGACATAAAGTCATTAGGAAAAACAGAAATCACTTTAATCCTCCTTGAAAAGTGCTACAGAATCTGTAACATTCACCAAAGTGAAACATCTTCTCAGCAGTGTGACACCCTAACAGTTAGTGCACTTTCTCAGCGCTCCACTGACTGCTAGCCTACCACAGCAAAATTAATATTTTATCGGAAGGAAGTATTATGGAAGAATTTGTCACATCTTTCAATCTGAAAACTTAGAAATGGATATACACCAGAAAGTTATTCCAGCAGAATTCAGTGTCAGTATATTTCATTAAACATCAGCTGTTTTACAATAACTAGATTATGGCTGCATTTTTTAAAATTTTTAAAAAAGAAAGATATTTACCAAGAAAGAGGGTTGTTTCTGATGTATGTTAATTGTGTGGAGCAGCCCAAACTGCAATGCCTCAATGATAATCTTATGATACTGCCCCAGTGGAAATAATTTAGCTCTATGTGCTTTCAATGAGGCTGACCTGGGGAGGGTGCAATGTTACTATGTTTTTTGACCTTTTGAAAATTATTGTGTGAATGATTTTCCCTGGTTTGTGAATATAAATGGAAAAAATATTAAATAATAGTCTACTAATAGAAACATGGAAATGTGTATGAACTGTTAAAGTATAAAAGTAAATGAAACAATGCAGATCCCAATTTATAATTTTGCCTCATTTATGATGCCTCACTTATGATGCTTCAGTAAAAGTACTCAACCAGTTACACCATCCATGTTTAGAGTGGGGGAAGCAATTATAATATATAATTGAAATAACAAGAATGATACAACATTCTTGACTGGACAACATCTCCGCTGATGAACTCAGCGGTCCCTCTCTGATGCCATCCCTATCCTGATCAACACTTTGAACCAAAATGTTCAATTGTAATCTTTTCACCTTAGGTTCCTTCTTGACACAAAATATAACCTTATTTAAACACAATGAAGTGATCCACTTCTCCCTGAGTCCAGAGAGCAATCATAAGAGTCAATACAAAATGTCTCATCTTTTGGCATTCAGCAGACTCAAAATTCGATGAAGTAATTAATATCTGTAGGGTTTCCATGATCAAGCATCAACCTGAAAAAGCCTTGAGAATCTAATGGGGAGATGTTGCATGAAACATTTAGGTCACGTTTAATTCCTGTGAAAGCAACTTATGTTGCAGCTGTTCCAAATGTATTCCAATTTAATATTTAAATTGACAATTTCAGTCAGAATCTATAGGGCACCAGTGAAAGTATTTATGTTGTAGGTGTTTATGAGTGAAGTCCTATTCTGCAATGGATAACGATGATGTATGGTCAAAATTGTTTTAGATTCCAAAATTAACTGCATGTATATAGGACAACTGAATGTTTGGCCATTAGTGCTAAGAGTTTAATTTCTTCTGTAAATTATGCAATGAAATTTTAGTTAATTTCTTGTCTGCACTGTTAAAATGCAGTCATCAATTATTTAATTGTTAAATGGGAATTTGAAATGAACATTTTTAGCCAGTGGAGTTGGGGGGGGAGATTAAACTACAGTCAGCACGTATTTTAAACAAAACAGACACTATATGTGTCTGTCATATTTGATTTAAGCTATCCAAAGGACACTAAGTTCAAGCATATGAGAAATGAGTTGAAACTTTATTGCTGGAACAGCACAGCAGGTCAGGCAGCATCCAGGGAACAGGAGATTCGACGTTTCGGGCACAGGCCCTTCTTCAGGAATGAGCAGAGAGTGTTCAGCAGGAGAAGATAAAAGGTAGGGAGGAGGGACTTGGAGGAGGGGCGTTGGAAATGTGATAGGTGGAAAGAGGTCAAGGTGAGGGTGATAGGTCGGAGTAGGATGGAGGCGGAGAGGTCAAGAAGAAGACTGCAGGTCAGGAAGGCGGTGCCGGGCTGGAGGGATCCGGCTGAGACAAGGTGGGGGGAGGGGGGATGAAGAAACTGGTGAAGTCCAAGTTCATCCCCTGCGGTTGGAGGGTTCCCAGTCGGAAGATAAGACGCTCCTCCTCCGACCGTCGGGTTGTTGTGGTTTGGCGGTGGATGAGTCCAATGACCTGCATATCCTCGGTGGAGTGGGAGGGGGAGTTGAAATGCTGTGCTACAGGTTGGTTGGGTTGGTTCGTCCGGGTGGCCCAGAGGTGCTCTCTGAATCGCTCCGCAAGTAGGCGGCCTGTTTCCCCAATATAGAGGAGGCCACACCGGCTGCAGCGGATGCAGTAGATGATGTGGGTGGAGGTGCAGGTGAATCTGTGGCGGATATGGAAGTTTCCTTTGGGGCCTTGGAGAGTAGTGAGGGGGGAGGTGTGGGCGCAAGTGTTGCACCTCCTGCGGTTGCAAGGGAAGGTGCCGGGAGTGGAGGTTGGGTCGGTGGGGGGTGTGGATCTGACAAGGGAGTCGCGGAGGGAGTGGTCTCTACGGAAAGCTGATAGGGGAGGGGAGGGAAATATATCCTTGGTGCTGGGGTCAGTTTGGAGGTGGCGGAAGTGACGGCGGATGATGCGCTGTACATGGAGATTGGTGGGGTGGTAGGTGAGGACCAGTGGGGTTCTGTCCTGGTGGCGGTTGGAGGGGCGGGGCTCAAGGGCGGAGGAGCCCACTTCGGGGGGGAAATTGCGGCTCCTTCTTCAAGGACCGCAATTTCCCCCCCGACGTGGTCGACGGTGCCCTCCACCGCATCTCCTCCACTTCCCGCTCCTCCGCCCTTGAGCCCCGCCCCTCCAATCGCCACCAGGACAGAACCCCACTGGTCCTCACCTACCACCCCACCAATCTCCATGTACAGCGCATCATCCGCCGTCACTTCCGCCACCTCCAAACAGACCCCAGCACCAAGGATATATTTCCCTCCCCTCCCCTATCAGCTTTCCGTAGAGACCACTCCCTCCGCGACTCCCTTGTCAGATCCACACCCCCCACCGACCCAACCTCCACTCCCGGCACCTTCCCTTGCAACCGCAGGAGGTGCAACACTTGCGCCCACACCTCCCCCCTCACTACTCTCCAAGGCCCCAAAGGAAACTTCCATATCCGCCACAGATTCACCTGCACCTCCACCCACATCATCTACTGCATCCGCTGCAGCCGGTGTGGCCTCCTCTATATTGGGGAAACAGGCCGCCTACTTGCGGAGCGATTCAGAGAGCACCTCTGGGCCACCCGGACGAACCAACCCAACCAACCTGTAGCACAGCATTTCAACTCCCCCTCCCACTCCACCGAGGATATGTAGGTCATTGGACTCATCCACCGCCAAACCACAACAACCCGACGGTCGGAGGAGGAGCGTCTTATCTTCCGACTGGGAACCCTCCAACCACAGGGGATGAACTTGGACTTCACCAGTTTCTTCATCCCCCCTCCCCCCACCTTGTCTCAGCCGGATCCCTCCAGCCCGGCACCGCCTTCCTGACCTGCAGTCTTCTTCTTGACCTCTCCGCCTCCATCCTACTCCGACCTATCACCCTCACCTTGACCTCTTTCCACCTATCACATTTCCAACGCCCCTCCTCCAAGTCCCTCCTCCCTACCTTTTATCTTCTCCTGCTGAACACTCTCTGCTCATTCCTGAAGAAGGGCCTGTGCCCGAAACGTCGAATCTCCTGTTCCCTGGATGCTGCCTGACCTGCTGTGCTGTTCCAGCAATAAAGTTTCAACTTTGATCTCCAGCATCTGCAGACCTCACTTTCTCCTCATATGAGAAATGAGAATAACTCACTAACTCAAGACGTTTAAGGCCTTTTTTTTCCTGGGATTGAGATTAACGTGCATGTCAGGCCATGAATCTGTTGCTTACTTTAGTTTCAGAGTGGCATATCTTCCATAAACATGTGCTGTGACAGATTGCTGGCTAAGGTTGCAATTACATTACCATCTCATTGACAGGGCAAAGCTGCTTCTTGCTAAGTAGTCATAATGTAAACTTAGGGTGGAGTGGGGGAGGAGGGGAAGGAGTCAATGCATTGTTGTCAAATCATGGCAGGAAAGGAACCGGGTTGGTCACTGGTGGATGCAAACATTCAAAGGTGAAGTCAGAAATAACAAAGCATCAAATAAACTTTGACTAAAATTTGAATGAGCATGCACGGGTCCCAATCTCAATTTTATTGCATGGATTATCAATTCTTCGTACCCCCTCTTACTCCTAACCTTCACAGGCTGCACCAGTGTACAAGGAGGTATTCCTGGTCACTTAAAGTCATAAAGCTGTACAGCATGGAAACAAACCCTTCAGTCCAACTTGTCCATGTGGACCAAATATTCTTGATTAACTGAGCCCCATTTGCCAGCATTTGGTCCATATCCCTTTGAATCCTTTCTATTTGTCATACCCATCCAGATGCCCTTTAAATGTTGTAATTGCACCAACCTCCGCCACATCCTGGACCAGCTCATTCCATACATACACTACCCTCTGCATGAAAATGGGTTGTGCCTTAGGACCCTTTAAATCGTTCTCCTCTCACCTTAAACCTATGCCATCGAGTTTTGGACTCACTTACCATGGGGAGAGGACCTTGGCTATTCACCAAGGTCCTCATGATTTTATAAACTTCAGTAAGGTCACCCCTCAGCCTCCAATGCTCCAGGGAAAATAGCCCCAACCTATTCAGCCTCTCCCTTTAGCTCAAACCCTCCAATCCTGACAACACCCTTGTAAATCTTTTCTGAACTCTTTCAAGTTTCACAACATCCTACCTATAGCAAGGAGACCAGCAATGAATACAGAATTCCAAAGGTGGGCTAACCAATGTCCTGCACAGCCACACCCAACTCCTATATTCAATGCACTGACCAATAAAGGCAAGTATACCAATACCTTCTTTGCTATCCTGTCTACCTGTGACTCCAATTTCATGGAACTGTGAACCTGTATTCCAAGATCTTTTTGTTAAGGAATGCTTCCAAGGACCTTACCATTAAATGTTTTAGACCTGATTTGCCTTACCAAAATGCAGCAACTCACATTTGTTTAAATCCATCTGCCGTTCCTTAAACCATTGGCCCATCTAATCAAGCTCCAGTTGTACTCTGACGTAACCATCTTGGTAGTCCACTCCACCACCAATTTCGGTGATATCTCCAAACTTACTAACCATACCTTCTATGTTTAACTGGAAGGATATGAGTGTTGGTTAGCTTAGTTGGCTGGACAGCTGCTTAGTGACTCACTGTGATGCCTACAGTGTGGTTTCAATTATCACATCAGCTGAGATTACCATGGAGGATGTTCCTTCTCAACCTCTCCCTCACTTGAGGTGTGGTAACCCTCAGGTTAAACCACAACCAGTTATGTCTCTCAAGACAGAGCAGCCATATTGTCTGGTAGGACTATATTGGCTTTACCTTACATACTGATTGAACATATATCTAATTGCATCACCATACATGTTTGATTTTAATTTGTTCATGTGATGCAAATGTCACTGGCAAGGCTGTATTTGTAGACCACCCTTAATTGCCCATCAGAAGTTTGTGATGGGCTGTATCCTTGAACCACTGCAATTTGTGATATGAATATGGCTACAGTGCTTTTCAGAAGGGAATTCAAAGTTTCTGACTGAGCAACTTGCTTGAGGCCATTCATCTCTCCCTCAGGACATCCCTACAGAATCCTCGGATTTGTCCTAGCCCAAAAGGCCTTAGGCTGATTTATCAACAACATTCTGTCGATCTTCAATCAGAAATGCGAATCGCACAGTAATCGATCCCATTTGTAACTCTCCAAATAATTACACAGTTCTTGCCTCCATGCCACAAAACATGAATCATGTTAGGGATTGTGAGAAACAAAGCTCACTCACTTCAATAATTTCAGTCCGAGACGAGATCTGAATCAGTAGTGTCATTTATTTCACACTTGCAAGTAGGTGTGATGTCCCGTGCCTATAAGGCAGAGGACATACACACCAAATTCAATTCATACACAATATTTATATAATTTGGTATCTTTTGTTTTACATTGCTCCTCCCCTGTTTACATCCTCCACTTCCCTAAGACTGGCCCCATTACTCCTGTCCATCTCTTGCCTTATCCGGCCTTGTCTGTGACAAAATGCTTATTTCTGACCTCACAAGGCCGTTTGACCTCATCCCATCCTTTGCTTACCATTATCTACTCCCTCCATCTGTGCTGCCCCTCACAGCATCTTATCACTAAGCCCTTTTAATTGGGGTTTGTTCCTGTATTTCTGTAGAAGTGGGAAACAGATGTTTATACCTACTGTTTATACAGGCATATCTAATTTAACTGCCTCTCTTCACAGCATTTTATCTATTCGCCCGTAATATCTACCATTGTCTTGCAGTCCCGTTTCTTTCTTGCATACATTTTTAGCTAATACAAAAACAATTATATATTTCCTCCACATCGTTTCCATTCTTGTTGACTCAGCTCTTGGCTAAAACAATTACACACTGGTGTGAGTTCATTTACTTTGTAAAATGGAATTGCAAAAGTAACATTAATTTACCTATATCCCACAATTTCCCCTTTTTCTTTAATTACCATTTGTTATCTTCTGCATTTTTCTTTTAAGCATCACCCCCGAAATTCACAAGCATCATTCCGGAGATTTCATCCATCTTGGTCTCACTCATCTCCTCATTATTTAGTTAATAAAGTTCTTCTCCTGATTTCCTTTTAGGGGCACCTGTTTCATCAAGGCTGTTTCAATCAGTCTTTGGGTGAGCCCTCGTATACAGGGTATGATACAACAGCCAATGGCCACCAATACCCTGACTACTACTATCAGGGAAGTAAGGATGGAAACCACCACCCCCTTCTACCTTCCAAACCAGGATTCAAGCCATCCTGTGAGAGATGTGTCTACTCCTGAATTCTCAGCCAGTTCCTCTGCTAAGGTAGTCAATCCCCTTAAGGCCCGAGTAATTGAACCATCAGGTGCAGTGTTATTAGGAATAAAGGTACAACAGCTTCCTCCTAACATCACACACACACGCACACCCTTTTTCTGCTAAAATCATATCAAGGGCCATTCTGTTTTCCCATGCCATCCTACTTGTCACATCAAGCTGTTCTGATATTCCTTTAACCGCATCTCTTGGATAATTTATAAATCGCTGTTGATTATAGAAAATGTAATTTATCCAATCTACATTTTTATTAATTGTTACCCACCAAAAGAGTGCTGACTCAAAGCCTGCTGCAATCTGGTTACGAGCCTTGAATTCATCAGGCACTCCCCTAGGGACTCCTACTGAATCGAGATAAATCCTGTCATCAAAATAAGTGTCTAACAGTAATCTCTTACCCCTTCCCTTTTTCCCTACTATCTTTTCCTTCTCAAATGCCAGGGTAAATGGAATTGCCAATTGTACAATTGCACATATCCCTCTCCAATCCGAGGGAGGGTGGGTCTCAGTATTTTGCCTCCACAGTACCACCACAGATCCACTCGGGGAACCTTTAGTGCTGAGTAGTTCCCTCCCTTCTCCGTTTCGGAAATATTCTTAATCTCTGTACATAATTTCAGCTCCCCTAAATCTCTCGACCGACTTGTACCTCGTCTGCACACACACGACGTGTGATTTCCGACTGCGGCGGAAAATGTGGGGGGGACTTTTGCATCTTTCTTCTCCAAGGGAGGCAACATCAGAGATAGGGAGGTACAATTCCTATCATTCCATGCAGTCTCATCCTGATACAGGGCTATCATACATTTCATGCCCTTCCTGTCTCACTTCCACCCGAGCGGAAAGGGAACCACCTGGGCCACTGGCCTACCCGAGGCACATGCATAGCAATTGCTCTTGTTCAGACTTTTTACAGTATACTTTATCCATTCAACCCAGGCATTTGCATCCCCGTACCCAGTTTCTATTTCGATTGTCTGTTTCAAGTCCTTTACCTCTATAATCTTTACTACTTTAGGATCATCGGGAGGGGTGAAAGGTTGTATCTCATTATCCAGTAATTCCACCCATTTTCCCTGTCCTACGCTAATTCAAAAACAACAGCCCAAGAAATCCTTCCCATTTGCTTTCATTTCTATCCCAAATGTTTCATTTAATTGTATCTCATAGGTGCCCCCCTTCCCAGAATTGCTTCATGCCATGTGTCAGGTATATTGGGTTACACTTATTGTCAGGTATATTGGGTTACACTTTTTATCGTGACAATCGAGAGCTGGTCAGAAGGGGGCTCAGTGTACTGTGACGAGACCATTATACCAAGTACCATCCCCAAGGCCATCCCCATAGGACTTAAGATGTATCTCTGAGCTGCGGTACTGTCTCTGATTATCTACATCCCCACAATTCACTAAGCTGCATGCATCAGGGTCTATTTCTTGTGGATTATCAGACTCAGGAACCATTAATAATACATATGAAAATGATATTTGACAAAATCCCAATACTAAGAGGGCTAGCATCATAACTCTAAGCATTCCCAGTACTTTAAACATCATGCTGAAGCACAAAAAGACTTAATATACAATCTTACAGAAATAATCCCACGCTCGCGTCGCCACTGTATAATCAGTTACTCAAAGTCTCTTTAGTCTGAGTTTCAGTGGGTCTTGCGTTGATTCGGCTGTCCAGACTTCTTCCTCAACTGGAGGGTCCACTGGCCCTTTGATCCGAGTGTAATGAGTCCAGCCTTTCTCCGCCATCTTTATTGCCATTTCGGTAGTCAAAAGAGCCTGGTACGGCCCTTCCCAGTCCAGCTGCAATTTAATCTGTCCATGATTTTACTAAGACCCAATCTCCCGGCTGGATGGGATGAACGGTGAATTCAAGGGGTGGAGTCTGTGCCAATAAACCCTGTTTCCTGAGGAAAGACAAAGAGGAGGACAAGCCCAGTATATACTTCTTTAAAAACAAATCTTTATTTTCGGGAATTGGCAATTCTCCATTCGTTCCCAGATAAGGTAATCCAAATAAGATTTCATAGGGGGATGGTCCCAAATCTTTCCTCCGCCAAGGGACAAGCCCAAAAGGCATCCTTTAAATCTATCACACGAAACCATTTGTGGTCATGGGGGATCTTACTTAATCTCTAATCAGTCCCTCAATTACTGGCTGCAGTCCTCGTGTACCTTCTATGGAAATGGGATATTATCACTCACAGACAATGTCCCCTTTCCTTTTTAAATTTATTAGAAGGGGAGGGATCTGTAGTTTTCCATGATTCCCTTCCCTAGCCCATACAATAGGGTCTATCTCTCTCTCCACATCCTCTGTCAACATTGCTATTTGTACACCTAATTCTTTTTCCTGAATCCCAATCTCCAGTCCTAAGAGGATAATCAAGTCTCTCCCTAGTAAGTTACTTCCTATATCAGGGATATACAACAATTCCCCTGTGACCCTATCCTTAGGACCTTCTATCATCATAGGTTCAAATACTGGAACAGTAAATCCTTCCCCTTTTACCCCCGAAACAGTAATTGACCGTGCCGACATTTCTACTTTCTTTGGTTTAAAATTCAGCGATGACCGTGCTGCCCCCTTGTCCTCTCCCTCTCCCCTTTCCTCTCTGCCCTACATGCTGCCACCCGCTGCTCCGGTTGCTCAATATTGGTTCCATTCTTTTCTTAACTACCTCATCAACCGTAGCTACCATCATTTTCACCTTCTGTTTTTGTCTCTCATCCTCTCTCTGTACCACTTTCTGTGCCTCTCTTAACAATTCATCTAATGGTTTTTCACTACACCCTTCTATCTTCTGTATCTTTGTCACAAAATGGACTTTCAAAAGACCCTGGTGCCACTGGGTCCTCAGGGTTCATTCCAGAATATTTCCACATTGAGTTTCTTAATCTTTGCAAGAAAGCTGAAGGAGTCTCATTTTTCTCCTGTCTAACTTCAAAGGCTTTAGTCAGATACTGCGACTTCGGAACTGCCTCTCTTATTCCTTTTAGAATCAGGTCTTTCAATTCCCTCATTTCTTCTCTATGCTCCGGGTTTTGTTTTTTTTTACTGGGGATCTCTGAGGGGAAACTTCGTCTCTCCCTGTCCAGCATCCCCATCTCCAATCGGGTGTTCCCTGTCCCATATTTTAATGGCTGCTCCTCGTATAAGTCCCCTTTCCTCCCCAGTAAATAGTATATTCATAATAGACATTAACTCAGCCCACGTATACAGACTGGGCCCCAAAAATTGATCAATTGGTTCAGACAACCCCACCAGATCCTCAACCAGGACCTTCATCTCCTTTTTAAATGTTCTGACCTCCCCACTGGTGAGGGGGACACTCACAAACCCAATCTCTTTGTCCCCTATTGGTACCTCCCGAAGGGGATAAGTCGTTACGTTCTTCGCTGTTTTTTCTTTCTTAAAGAAATACTGCAATATTTCTAGCTCCCCATAACTTCAAACACCAATTCATCAATTCATGCTAACTTTAAAGCCTGTCCCTAACTTGTAAATATATTTATATATTTACGTTCATTTATTCAGTATTTAATATTTAAAATGTAAAATGCATACAGTTCCCAATTTTGAAATCCACTGTAATCACCCAGTTTTAGTCCATTAATTTAAATCCAAAATTAGTTTTCTTATGTAGTCCTGACCAATCATTGCTCAATTACAATACTATAGGTCGTGAAATAATCAGAGCTGCCTTAAAAGAATTTGTCTATTCAAGTTAAAAAAAAACTTCTAATGCATGAACAATGGCCGAATCCAAGGTCACAGATATTAAGCATAGGAGTTTCGTTTTTACTACAATCTAATGTTGAACTGAAACTTCAACTGTCCTCCATAAATCGCTTTTATGTAAAGATAAAAGAGATCAGTTAGAAACTGATAATAAAGCAGTCATGACCTGTAAAAAGAACAGGAGTTATCATTCTTTTTTTCATAATCTCTATAGAATCCTTAACCTTAAAAGAAATCATGTTAAGGTTCCATAATTAAAATCAGATTCAAAACAGTCCTGGAACTTAAACTCCAGGGAATAAAACGCAAACATTCAATCACCAACAAACAAATGTGCATTCAAACCAAATCACAAAGGGTTAAACTTTCTACCAGCTGTACAGCTCTTTTCATTCTGTCTCTCTCACTCATTGACAAATAAATTCAGATATTTACAAACCCAGTCTTCGTCCGACCTGTACTTTGGCCAGAAGATGGCGGGACGAAGAATGGATTCCTTAGTCCATACAGAGCAACAATATTTAATCATCTTTTTCCCTTGTACAAGTATTATTTTGCCAATTCCACAACATCCTGCCCAAAGGGCTTTCTGGAGGTATGTTGTAAGGGACCCCGCCTCCATTTCCATTGCCTTTTTCTTCTTTTGTTTTCCCGGAGGCTTTTTCCTTACCCACGGCACAACCCATATTGAGTTCATTCGTTAGTCCCTTATTAACTACTAAAACTCAATCCCGGCCACCAAGGCAATACTTAAAAGTCAATTTTCTTACCTTGGTCTGTGCACAGGGTTGCCTGGCCCGTTTTTGCCATATTTTCTATTGAGCTCCTCTCACTGTCTGATTCAGATGTCTCTCTAGTGGGATTCGTACCAGTCGCCCAAGGGAGCGGACCAAACCGGGACACGAGACCGCTCCGCAATGGGAAACGGGACGCATCTTCCCAGTGTCCAGGGCCAGCCACTCCCCCTGGCGATGGAAGAACATCCCGGACAGCCCCCAATTATGACAAACAAAGCTCACTCACTTCAATAATTTCAGTCCGAGACAAGATCTGAATCAGTAGTGTCATTTATTTCACACTTGCAAGTGGGTGTGATGTCCCGTGCCTATAAGGCAGAGGACATACACACCAAATTCAATTCATACACAATATTTATATAATTTGGTTTCTTTTGTTTTACATTGCTCCTCCCCTGTTTACATCCTCCACTTCCCTAAGACTGGCCCCATTACTCCTGTTTATCTCTTGCCTTATCCGGCCTTGTCTGTGACAAAATGCTTATTTCTGACCTCACAAAGCCGTTTGACCTCATCCCATCCTTGGCTTACCATTATCTACTCCCTCCATCTGTGCTGCCCCTCACAGTATCTTATCACTAAGCCCTTTTAATTGGGGTTTGTTCCTGTGTTTCTGTAGAAGTGGGAAACAGATGTTTATACCTACTGTTTATACAGGCATATCTAATTTAACTGCCTCTCTTCACAGCATTTTATCTATTCGCACGTAATATCTACCATTGTCTTGCAGTCCTGTTTCTTTCTTGCATACATTTTTAGCTAATACAAAAACAATTATATATTTCCTCCACATCGTTTCCATTCTTGTTGACTCAGCTCTTGGCTAAAACAATTACACACTCGTGTGAGTTCATTTACTTTGTAAAATGGAATTGCAGAAGTAACATTAATTTACCTATATCCCACAGGATTAAACAAAAAACTTGGACGAAAAACTGAATGCAAGAGCTTTGGGGCAGGGAGCTGGACAAATGTTGTTTTGCATTGACGATTATCAGGCTGTGGAGTGCACTATTAGTGACTGAAAGAGACTTTACTGTTTAAAAATATATCAGATGGCTGGTTCAAAGGAAATGAGAATAAAGAAATCTAAAAATAGGATGAGTATATTGTTAATACTACTATTCCTACAGCACACAAACCTCAAAACAGACTGGACAGGCCTGCTTCCATTTCAAGGAATCTTCCATTTCTTTCAGGAGGAAAAACATTTTCAAATGCACCTTAGCAGCAAGTGTGTTCAAAGTTCGGGTGAAGATTTGTAGCTCGGGTGCTCGTTGTTGTGGTTCTGTTCGCCGAGCTGGAAATTTTTGTTGCAAACGTTTCGTCCCCTGTCTAGGTGACATCCTCAGTGCTTGGGAGCCTCCTGTGAAGCGCTTCTGTGGTGTTTCCTCCAGCATTTATAGTGGCCTGTCCCTGCCGCTTCCAGTTGTCAGTTTCAGCTGTCCGCTGTAGTGGCCGGTATATTGGGTCCAGGTCGATGTGTTTGTTGATGGAGGTTGTGGATGAGTGCCATGCTTCTCGGAATTCCCTGGCTGTTCTTTGTTTGGCTTGCCCTATAATGGTAGTGTTGTCCCAGTCGAATTCATGTTGCTTGTCGTCTGCGTGTGTGGCTACTAAGGATAGCTGGTCGTGGGGTTTCGTGGCTAGTTGATGTTCATGGATGCGGATCGTTAGCTGTCTTCCTGTTTGTCCTATATAGGACAAATTTATGGATTTCTCCCCTGCCCTTCTCACTTGCCCTAAAAATGGGGTTGGGGGGCTTCTGTGGGAAGAACGGCTGATTGAATCTTAATAAACTGGTCACAGGACTTCCACTCTTCAGGGACAGGAAGCCTCCCCTTGGAGGCTGGGAGATGTCCAGTAAAACAGCACTGCCACAAGCAGTGGCCATTTCTAGTGAACTGTGCTGAATCTGGCTGAGCAGATGAGTAAGGGATCTTTTCACATATTAGGCTAGTCAGCAGCCAGACTGCCCAATGCCAGCCATGCCACTATTAAAACTGCATCAGAGTAAGTGCTGGGCACTGTACTTTATATGCTCGTGCCTTTAAACTCGCGAGCAGGAGAATCTATAATCCACCCCTTTGATCCTCAGAAGCTGTTAACCCATTTAAGAAAAATGTCAACATTCTGTTTATGTGGCAGTATCAACAAAAGAAAGAAAGAAATTCCTGATAGATTGGCTCTGACACTGTTCCAATAGCATCTTCTGATAAATCTGGCTTTGACAGACTTTGGTCCCACCATCTAATCTATGCCTGAATGTTTCTGACAGCTTCCAGTCCCACCTTTCAACAGATCTAATTGTTTAATACTGATGAGTCCAAATCCAGTGTAAAAAGTTGGATTTTCTAGTGAATTGCCAAACTGACACATCAGTTGAAACACTGAGAGTTTAAAATGCTGACAATTGGTGTAAGTACTGACTGAGTACTCAAGGGAATTAGTTTGAGAAATGCATTAACTTTGCAACAAGAAGGAAGACTGCTATGCCTTGCAAAATCCTGCAAAAGTGTAATATTCACAAGGTTGCTTTCTGTCACCTTGCCCACCTCAAGGCAGGCAAGGAAGCACTCTTGTGGGCTTTAAAAAGATTGAGATTGTTTCAGCATTTAAGAAAAATAACCTCTGGTATACTACAGTGTAGAAGGCAAAAACAATGTTCTAGGATTACTACTATATTATGTGCATTTGAGGGCGAGCATATAAACAAAAGGGCAAAATTGGTTTAAGACATTTTCTCAGCAGAGTGCTGTGCACAGGATGCACACTCAATCTAATAAGGCCTCAAATTGGTCCATCTGACTAATTTAAATACATCATGTGAGCTGTCAGCATCGCTTGTGCTGTTCATTGTCAAGTCACCAAATTGGAGGAGAGATCAATATCATGCTGCTGGCACTACTTAAAAGCAGGCTGTAATATTTAAAGAGAATGGGCACATGTAGTGCTGATAATTGTATCTAGCTGAAAACTGCTGATAATAATGGGCAAAGGAAAAACTACAGCCCAGCCTACACCCAGCTAAAGAAGTGTTTTAAGACTGCAATGGTTTGCTATTGGATGTGATTACATTGGTTCTCCATACCTGTTCCAAGATTGGTGAGGGCATATCCATTATCCCACCCACTTGATAGTCTGAGTGAGAGCATTGAGGACTGACATTTTGAAAGCATCATGACAACTACCAGGAAATGTGCACCACTGTGGTTACGTATTTGTATTGCTTTTATTCAAGAAAAACAGCTTCCAGTTGCTCATATATTACTGTTTCCTAATGGGAAGCACTACAACTGAGTATTTGATGGAATCCTGAAATATGGCAAATCATGGATGGTTACAGCACACAAGGAGGCCATATAGCCCATCATGTCTGTGCCAGTCAACAAAGTTCTGACACACTATTCCCATTTTCTAGCTCTGGAAGCTGAGGCAACACAGGTAAATGCATCTCAAAGGTTACAAGAGTTTCTGATTTAACCACTCTTAAAGGCAGCGAGTCCAGTCTCCCATTTTAAATCCCAGTGTGTTTTTTTCCTGCTTGTCAGCCTGTATGGGAAAGCTAGTGAACAGTGCAGGAAGAACATTCTGAAATGCCATTTTCACAGTAATTGACAGGTGATACTGACTTTACAAAAAGCAGCTTGCAAATGTTGGAGGTATAAAGGCTTACAGCCACAGTCAATTCCACTGCCACTGGCAGTGCAATGCTTACCTAGCATTGGGCTCTACTCCTTGCTCTAATAGGTGGCATTGGGAAGTAATTTGTCCATGTTGAATATAGTTGCCTTACACACACTTCCTCAATGAAATTCCAATTCACATTCCATTTCTGAAGACCCACTGCCTTATAATCCCTTTGAAACCTTCCTTCCATCAACTTCTGCAGATTAATGTTCACCTTGGCTGGTGCTTTTTCTCCTCATTTGGGTGCCTCAAAGGTAAACCAGCATCATTCCAATTTCAACAATTAAAAAACAGGAAACTCCTGTAAAACAGTTCAGCATCTCCACAAACCTTTCTTCCTATTTCAGCCAAACTATGGCCAAAGCAGCCAAGAGCATTGCCTCAAACACCATAGCAATCAAAAATAACCAGGAATCTACATTGATAGAATTGAAGATCTTTTAACTAGCATGATTTTTCTTGCCAGGATTTACAAGGCAGCTTTAGTAACATTTCAGGCACTTACAGCCATCAATTTATCAAAGGAGTACTCTTCGGGCATTTTAATATTTTAACAATGGCTACACTTGTTTAAGACAATCACTATAGTTACTTAGATTACTGCCAGTGCCACGTGCCAGTGAGGCGAGGAACAGGGAGTGAGTGCAGCTAAACACATGACTGCAGGGCTAGTGCAGGAGGGAAGGCTTCAGATATGTAGACCATTAGGGTACTATCTGGGAAAGGTGGTACCTGTACATGAAGGACGTTGCACTTAAACTGGAGGGGCACCAATATCCTGGGCGGGAGATTTGCTAGAGCACTTCGGGAGATTTAAATTAGTTTGGCAGGGAGATGGGAATCAGAGCTACAGATCAAAGGAGAGGATAGTTGCTGAATGCGTAGAAATAGAATGCAAAGAGTCTGTCAGGAAAGATACACAGTTGTTAGGGCAAAGGGATGGGTTAAAGTTTATCTGTTTCAATGTAAAGGGCATCAGAAATAAGAGTAATGACCTTAGAGCATGGATCAGTACTTGGAACTACAATGTTCTGGCCATAACGGAGACATGGAGGATACGGGGGCAGGAATGGTTGCTGGATGTTCCAGGGTTTAGATCTTTTAAAAAGAACAGGGAGGGGGGTAAAAGAGGAGGGGAGTAGCATTGTTAATTAGAGAGTGCATCCCAGCTGCAGAAAACAAGGTTGTTGAGGAGGGTTTGTCTATTGAGTCAGTAATGGTGGAAGTCAGTAACAGGAAAGGCGCAGTCACTTTATTGGGTATCATCTATAGATTCCCCCAATAGCAGCAGAGAGATAGAAGAACAGATTGGACAGCATGTCTTGGAAAGGTACAGATGCAACAGAGTTTTTTTAGATTAGATTAGATTACTTACAGTGTGGAAACAGGCCCTTCGACCCAACAAGTCCACACCGACCCGCCGAAGAGTAACCCACCCATTCCCCTACATTTACCCCTTTACCTAACACTATGGGCAATTTGTGCCACCTGAATGGCACATCTTTGGACTGTGGGAGGAAACCGGAGCACTCGGAGGAAACCCACGCAGACACGGGGAGAACGTGCAAACTCCACACAGTCAGTCGCCTGAGGCGGGAATTGAACCCGGGTCTCTGGTGCTGTGAGGCAGCACTGCTAACCACTGTGCCACCATGCCGCCCACGGTGTTGTTGCTATATTGTTGCTATGGGTGCCTTCAACTTCCCCAATATAGATTGGAACCCCTTTTGTGCAGATGGTCTGGATGGAGCCGATTTTTGTCAGGTGTGTCAGGAAGGATTCCTGACTCAATATGTAGATAGACCACTGGGGGGAGGCCATATTGGATTTGGCACTAGGCAACGGGCCAGGCCAGATGTCCGATCTTTCAGTGGGAGAGCATTTCGATGGCAGCGACCATAACTGTCTCACCAAGTGGTATAGGAACAGACAGTATGGGAAGGGATTTAATTGGGGGGGGGAGTGGAATTATACTGCTATTAGACAGGAGCTGTGGACTATAAATTTAGAACAATTGTTCTGTGGAAAATGCACAACAGAAATGTAGAGGCTGTTTAAGGAGCACTTGTTGCGAGTATTGGACAACTTTGTCCCACTGAGACAGGCAAGGAATGGTAAGGTGAAGGAGTCTTAGGTGACAAGAGCAGAGGAGCTTTACCAGGATGCTGCCTGGATTGGAGGTCTTGTCTTATGAAGAGAGGTTGAGTCAGCTAGAGCTTTTCACACTGGAGAGAAGAAGGAAGAGAGGTGACTTGATAGAGGTGTACACGGTAATGAGTGGCATAGATAGAGTAGGTAGCCAGAGACCTTTCCCCAGGTCAGAAATGGCTGTCATGAGAGGTCATAATTTTAAGGTGGTTGGAGGAAGATATAGTGGAGATGTCAGAGGTAGATCCTTTTCGCAGAGAGTGATGGGTGCATGGAATGCACTGCCAACGGTGGTACTAGAGGCAGAGACATTAGGGACATTTAGGCGACTGCTGGACAAGCACATGGACGGTAATAAATTGAGGGGTGTGTAGGTTAGGTTGACCTTAGATTAAGATAAGGGCTCGGCACAACATCATGGTCTGAAGGGCCTGTACTGTGCTGCACTGTTCTAAGTTCTATGTTCTAAATTGCTGGAAGTGCTCTACAGATCTGGCAGCATCTGTGAAGAGAAATCAGAGTTAACATTTCATATCTGGTGACCCTTCCTCAAAACTGGTGACAGCTAGGAAAATGTTGGTGTTTATGCAGAAAATAGGGTGGGGAGAGGGGGTAAGAAGTAAATAATAGATGGGAATAGTACCCAAAAAGAGAGAAGAACAGTTGGACAGACAAAGGGGTGGATAATAATGTGGCTAGGAGGGTAAATAGCTATTAATGGAGACTGTTATTGGCTAACGATGGGTTGTGTGTGATAGCAGCTATATGATAATTGCCTGTTTTGTGTGATTGGGAGCTAGGACGTAGGGGAGTTCAAGTCCTAAAGTTATTGAACTCAATATTGAGACCAGAAGGCTACAGGGTATTGTTCTTCCAACTTACACTGTTTTACTGGAACACTGCAGCAAACTTGAGACAGAGATGTTTGGCCATGGAACAGGGTGATGTGTTGAAGTGGCAGACAACTGGAACCTCAGGATCATTTTTGCTGGCAGAATGTGGATTTTCAGTCTACACTTTGTTTTCACAATGTAGAGGAATCCACATTGTGAGCAGTGGACTTGATTGTGTGTGTTACACACTGCTTCACCTTGAAGGTATGTTTGGGCCCTTGGATACTGAGGAGGGCGATTGCAGGGAAAGATGCTGTGAAGCTGTGGGGTGGGAAGGGGGGAGTTGGGAGGGGGGGAGAGGTGTATTGAGAGTGAAGGAAGAATGGACCAGGGTGTCCTGGAGGGAATAGTCCCTGTGGAAGGCGGATAAGGGAGCGAATGTGTCTGGTGGTGGCATCTCGCTGGAGGTGGTGGAAATGACAGCAAATGACTTTCTGGATGTGGATGCTGATGAGATGGTAGGTAAGGACAAAGGGAACCCTATGACTGTTGCGGGAAATGGGTCGAACCCAGTTGAGAGCCCTGTTAACAATGGTGCTAGGGAATCCTCAGTTACCGAAGAAGCTGGACATTTCGGAGGCTCCCTTGTCGAAGTTGGCATCATGAGAACAAATGCAACAGAGATGGAGGAGCTGGAAGAATGGAATAGAGTATTTACAGGAAGAAGGGTGCAAGGATGTATAGTCTAGCTAACTGTGGGAGACAGTGTGTTTATAGTGGATATTAATGGCCAGTCTATCCCCAGAAATGGAAACTGAGATGTCGAGGAACGGAAGGGAGGAATCTGAGATAGACGAGGTGACAGTGAGGGTGGGGTGGAAATTGGAAGTGAAATCGATAAAGCTTTTGAATTCTCGACAAGAGAGGGAAGCAGCAGTGATTATGTTATCAATAAATTGGAGAAAGAGTTGTGGGTGGGGGCTGGAACAAAGAATGTTCCATATACCCCCAAAGAGACAGGCATAACTAGGGCCCATGTGTGTACCCATGGCCTTCCCTCTGACCTGAAGAAAATGAGAGGAGTTAAAAGAGAAGTTGTTTCGAGTCAGGACGAGCTCAAGCAGAACTTTCTTCAGAACTGCTGGTAGCAAGGAAAAGATGATACATATGCTGAAGACAAGTGGTGGGAAGGTAAAGGGGTAAGCAATAGGTGGACAGAAGCCCTGAGGGAGAGAAAAACAGTTTCAAAGACAAGAGGATGGATAATGGTAAGCCAGGGAGAAAGAAGAGCTGATAGTGGGGACCACAAGTAGGTGGAAGTGTGTTAGCTGTTCTGAAAGCAGCCAATGTGATGACAAAGCCTGCAGTGGGTAAAGGTCATGAGAGAAGGTGTTCAGGCCGTAAAATTATTACACACTACTGAGTCCTGAAGGCTGCAGGGTCCCCAAGCAGAAAATGAATTGTTGTTCTTCCAGTTGGTGCTGTGCCTTGCTGGAACACTGCAGCAAGCCTGAGGCACAAATGTTGGCCAGAGAACACAACTGGAAGCTTGGGGTCACTCTCTGTAAACAGAAGAAATACATCCAGCCTTGTATCTGTTTTGAATTGCTTAAAGTGTGGAGAATCAATGCCTCCCTATTGCTTTCTCCATGTCAATGCCTCAATCAGCTAACTTGCAAATTAATCAGCATGATTTACTCTGATAGGATAAATGGTGATCATTTAAATTTTAACATGCTTCCATTTGTTGTGATGAGTGAGACAAAAAACTTCTCCAATCTGTCCCTCTTTTCAGCAGTATTCAAGTTCTGTACTACCAAACAATAGATTATAGTTTGACAGTAAAACAGAATTCAACCTGTTATAACGAGGCAAGCACTTCAGGAACTGATTGAAAAACAAATTAAAATATTAGATCAAGTGAGCAGATTCGGCACACTTCTCATGTTTAACCTTTTACTTTTCAGATGCTCATTTAAAGCTTCCAGCACTCTCCAAACCTCCAGATTCAAATGTTAAAATGTCTTTAAGTATATCAATTAATTATTTCAGGGAAAGCGGAGGATTCGGTCAACAATGAAGAAGATGGTATTCAAGAAGCAAAAGTGGGACTCATTTATTATTTTGTGTTATAGATTAAACTAAAGGAAATCTTTGAGACACCTGCAGAGATCATCCTGATTCTGGAATTGGTGACTGGTGGGGAGCTTTTTGATAGGTATGTACAGACATTAAACAGAAAATGATTGATTATGTAATGTGTGTTTGTGTCTGTATGTATGTGTCATTTCCTTGAAACTCTAGGGAAAATTGACTTCAGATATCAAAATAAATAAAAAGCAGTGGAAAATAAAATTCTTCTAAAACGTTTTATCTTGAAAAGATAATAATGGCACAGAGCTTGTTAGTTCGCTGGCCTTGAAACATTGACTCCACTTTCTCTCTCTCTCTCCTAATGCAGCTTCTCCAGCAATTCTTTTTTGCCTCCTAAATATATAAAGTCAAGAGTTAGCAGAAAATTATACTGCAGAAAGAGAGAACTCCATTAGAACATAGAACATAGAACATAGAACATAGAACAATACAGCACAGAACAGGCCCTTCGGCCCACGATGTTGTGCCGAACATTTGTCCTAGCTTAAGCACCCATCCATGTACCTATCCAATTGCCACTTAAAGTTCGCCAATGATTCTGACTCTGCCACTCCCACAGGCAGCACATTCCATGCCCCCACCACTCTCTGGGTAAAGAACCCACCCCTGACATCTCCCCTATACCTTCCACCCTTCACCTTAAATTTATGTCCCCTTGTAACACTTCTTTTGTTACTTCAAGAAGTGACAATGTCCAGAAGAAATTAAATTACCACAGGCAGATGACGTGCGTTTAAAAAAAAGTAAAGTTGCCATAGTTCAACCAGACATAGGCTCATCTTTCAATAGAGAGCGCGCGGTGGTTTAACCCAACTGTCATCATGCCTCAGGTGAGGGGAGACATTGAGAAGGAGAGTCATTCATGGTTACCTCCGCTGGTACTGGAGTTGAACTCACGATGCTGGCATCACTCTGCCTTACAAACTAGCTGTCCAGCTAACTGGTCTCTTGATGTTATTATATGGACATGATGTGCAATTGTTAAATTGATATGCCAAAGATGGTGTACACTGCTGGCAATATGGAGTATGTAGCATAAAAGTGCAAATAGCAAAGACATAAAATTACCATTCTATTGTCTTTCTGAGAAAAATAAGATGCAACACAAAGACTAAATAATCTTTCTCAACACTTCTCAAAGTTGTTATTGTCTCATAGCAAGTTTGTCATCAAATGAGTGAATTGTATAACAGGAAACAACACATTTGAGCACCCATTATTTGATTAATTAAGGAGAATTTGCAAATCAGTTGGAGGGAACTATAGGACCAAAAAGATCTGGTCATATTTGGAGACCTAAAGCCTGCATTTTCACAATGACAGAAAGGGCTTCCAACTTAATCAAAATAGCCCACAGCACTGACTCTGGAAGCCTCCATTGAGCTTTTTTCACTCGGGTTGAGGTGTAGAAAGGGGTGGGTTGTGGAATGCACATCTGTGGATCACATAAGCAACTGCACATGTAAAAGTGCAGCTTCCTTCAGTCAAATCCAATTTCGATTAATGGAGTATCCAAAACCCAATTGTAGGCTTTATACTTTTCAAGAGAACAATACCCTTTTCTGGAGAGGTAAGATACCTTTTCTGGATAGATCCAGTGACCTATTTGGGAAAGGTTGTTCTGTTTTGGGTTGTTAGAGTTAGACATGAATATATATAAAAAGTGGGTAAATCTATTGGAATGCTCAGGCTATTGAGGCATTTAAATTTCATGCCCTTTGAATTATGTCTTTTTTAAATAGGATGTGACATGGATGCAGCATGAAGAGTGTGTTGAGATTCTGGAGAGCCTTTTACTTTTGTTTATTGTTTTTTTTTCCTACTGCTACGACAAAGCTCCAGATCATCAAGGTGGGCATTTCAGAGATCCGACCTCTGCAGTCTGTAATACTCTTGAAACTCTTTCCAAGGGCAGTGAACTGGACTGCTCCTGCCCCACCCCACCCCATAGTCCAGAGCATTCTCTTCCCCAGTTGGATTTGCAGAGTTACGAACTTTCCAAGATTTCAAGCCAAAGTAACCAATTTGTATGCTGTCAGCAATCTCCCACCCAAAAGCAGTGAGCTGCTTTCCCCACCTTCCCCAGGATTGCCTAAAGCTAACAAGGTCCAAAGTGTCTCTGTAAACAGGAGGGTTAAGTGAGCTGATCCTTTTCTAAACCACACTCAGTTCAGGGGAAAAGGCAAATAAAACTGACTTCAGGAAGTTTGCTGGATTCTAGAGCTTGAGATTACATTATATGAATATCTATGTGTGCAACATATTCAATTGTCTTGAACAAAAAAGGCCGTTGGCTTTATTAAAATAACTTTATCATTCAAGCCTGTATCATAGTCCAATCTCAAGGTCTAAGTCTTTATAGTTAACTATATTCAGTGGTCTTCTTTAAATATCTGTATTGAAGCATGATATGCCATCATCATGGTTACTGTGCAATGCTCATAAAAATGTAAGGACTAAGCAAGGAAACTCCAAAATAAATTAAAACTTTACAAAAAAAGCACAATTTTAGCTCTGTTTATTTGTATACAAAGTTGATGTTAGTACTGAAAAATGGATTTTTACTCATGTCAGCCACCCTGTTATATCAAGCTCTCCTAGTTCAATTATATAACTATGTTTGAATGATAAATCTTTTGACTTTACTACAATAACATGCCCCAGCCCCATCCTTGCCTTTTGAAGAACACTCTTCCCCACTACATTCTTGCCATCTTCTCACAGAAATCAATCTGTGATTGTTCTGATCTGAAATTGCCAAATTAATGATTGCTTTGTGCTGGACAATTGTGCAAACTCAGTTGGAAAGCTTACAGACAGGAAACCAAGAGCTTCAGTTCAACAATGAAGGTCTGAACCTCAATTCCAGAAGTGGAAAGGTCTAAGCTTGTGCAACCTTTTTCAGTAAGAATATCTTATTGGCTGAGTTGCTAAAACAAATCAAATACTTTGCTAAGTTGGTAATATTTTGTAACGTTACCTCTTTAATATACAGGATTGTAGAGAAAGGATATTACAGTGAGAGGGATGCAGCTCATGCTGTTAAACAGATTCTGGAAGCTGTTGCGGTGAGTCATGCTGATCATCTTTCACTCCCATTTAAGTTATTCCTCTTACTTCTTCCCCCTCCCACTTATTAACTTTTCTGTGCATGAAATAATTTGATCAATAACATTTTGACCTGGAAAGTCTTTTGTTCTGAATCAGCATTCCACTCCAGTCGTTAGATTCGCATTTTCTCCAATTTTTGTTGGACTTCAGTTTATCTTAGCATTTCATAACACACACATAAGCTGCTGAGAATGCACTCAGGATTAAATTTTATTTTTATGTATCTGAATTAGCTTCTATTTACTCTTAAATAAATAAGGCTAAAAAGAGGAAAGCAATCCCAAAACTGAATTAAATCTCAATGATTCCTGAAGAAAGGCTTATGCCCGAAACGTCGATTAACCTGCTCCTTTGATGCTGCCTGACCTGCTGCGCTTTTCCAGCAACACATTTTTAAGCTCTGATCTCCAGCATCTGCAGTCCTCACTTTCTCCTAAATCACAATGAAGCCTTATGAAATGCTCAGCAGTAATGTAATGCAGAAGCATAAAGGAACAAGAAACTTCCTCCTATGCAGTACAATTCAGTTATTCCATGAAAGCAATCAGAAATGTTATAGAGTCATAGAAATTTCCAGCACGGAAACGGACCCTTCAGTCCAACTCGCCCATGCCGATATTCCAACCCAATCTAGAGCTACCTGCCGGCATCTGGCCCATATCCCTCCAAACCCTTCCTATTCATATACCCATCCAGATGCCTTTTAAATGTTGCAATTGTACCAGCCTCCACCACTTCCTTTGGCAGCTCATTCCATACACGTACTACCCTCTGCATAAAATGGGTTGCCCCTTAGATCTCTTATATCTTTTTCCTCTCAACCTAAAATGCCCTTTAATTCTGGACTCCCCCACCTCAGGGAAAAGACTTTGTCAATTTGTCCTATCCATGTCCCTCATGATTTTGTAAACCTCTATGAGGTCACCCCTCAGCCTCTGACACACCAGGGAAAACAGCCCCAGCCAATTCAACCTCTCCCTGTAGCTCAAATCCTCCAACCCTGGCAACATCCTTGTAAATCTTTTCTGAATCCTTTCAAGCTTCACAACATCCTTCCAATAGGAAGGAGACCAGAATTGCTCACAATATTCCAACAGTGGCCTAACCGATGTCCTATACAGCCACAACATGACCTCCCAACTCCTGTACTCAATACTCTGACCAATAAAGGAAAGCATACCAAACGCCTTCTTCACTATCCTGTCTACCTGCGACTCCCCTTTCAAGGAGCTACGAACCTGCACTCCAAGGTCTTTTTGTTCAGCAACACTCCCTAGTGTTTAAGTATATAAGTCCTGCTAAGATTTGCTTTCCCAAAATGCAACACCTCATATTTATTTAAATTAAATTCCATCTGCCACTTCTCAGCCCATTGGCCCATCTGATCAAGATCCTGTTGTTATCTGAGGTATCCCTCTTCGCTGTCCACTACACGTCCAATTTTGGTGTTATCTGCAAACTTACTAACTATACATTCTTAAACTCACATTCAGATCATTTATATAACTTACAAAAAGCAGTGGACACAGCACCGATCCTTGTGGCACTCCACTGGTCACAGGCCTCCAGTCTGAAAAACAACCCTCCACCACCACCCTCTGTCTTCTGCCTTTGAGCCAGTTTGAGCCAAATGGCAAATTCTCCCAGTATTCCATGAGATCTAACGTTGCTAACCAGTCTCCCACTGGGAACCTTGTCGAACACCTTACTGAAGTCCACATAGATCACATCCACCACTGCCCTCATCACTCCTCTTTGTCTCTACTTCAAAAAACTTAATCAAGTTTGTGAGACATGATTTCCCATGCACAAAGCCACGTTGACTATCCCTAATCAGTCCTTGCATTTCCAAATACATGTACATCCTGTCTCTCAGGATTCCCTCCAACAACTTGCCCACCAGCAACGTCAGGCTCACCAGTCTAATGTGCCCTGGCTTGTCCTTCCCACTTTTCTTAAATAGTGGCACCACATTAGCTAACCTCCAGTCTTCCAGCACCTCATCTGTGACTATCGATGATACAAATATTTTAGCAAGGGCCCAGCAATTACTTCCCCAGCTTCCCACAGTGTCCTCAGGTACACCTGATCACTTCCTAGGGATTTATCCACTTTTATGTTTCAAGAATCCAGCACTTTCTCCTCTGCAATATGGACATTTTTCAAAATGTCACCATCTATTTCCCTACATTCTCTATCTTCCATGTCCTTTTCCACAGTAAACACTGATGCAAAATACACCTTTAGTATCTCCCCCATCTCTTGCGGCTCCACACAAAAGCTGCTTTGCTGGTCTTTGAGGGGCCCTATTCTCTCCCTAGTTACCCTTTTGTCCTTAATGTATATGTAAAAACCCTTTGGATTCTCCTTAACTCTATTTGCCAAAGCTATCTCATGTCCTCTTTTTTTCCCCTTCTGATTTCCTTCTTAAGTATACTCCTATTGCCTAATATGCTTCTAAGGATTCATTCGATCTATCCTGTCTATACCTTACATATGCTTCCTTCTTTTTCTTAACCAAACTCTCAATTTCTTTAGTCATCCAGCATTCCCTACACCTACCAGCCTTTCCTGTCACCCTAACAGGAACATACTCTGGACTCTCGTTATCTCATTTCTGAAGGCTTCCCATTTTCCAGCCGAACCTTTACCTGAAAATATCTGCTCCCAGTCAGCTTTTGAAAGTTCTTGCCTGACAGTTCTTGCCTAATTAAAACCTTCCTCCAATTTAGAACTTCAACTTTTCGATCTGGTCTATGTCGTTACATCACAACATATAATCCCAATTTCCAACAGTCAAAATGTGAAAACACCATTCAGAATTATGTTTCCAGGGTTCAGAATTGTCCTAACACCTTGATTTCTTGTCAGTAAAAATAAAACTCTTACCTGGTCAAAATAGTTTGAGGGATGCAATGCAACTTAATTAGCTGCTCCCTTTTCTTTTAGACACTAATTGAATGTAACAGGTGTAAGGATTGTTGAATCCTCTCAAGAATCAGGGCAATGGGAGAGAAGCCATTGAGTCCAACTTGTCAGAATCGATTAAAACACAGAAATACTTCCAATTTTAAAATACAATAGAGAAGTTATGAACTTTTCTTAACCAGAGTTTTATGGATTCTGAGTAATGCATCATCCATTCTGGAGGGACATTCCATTATAAGTCGGTTATTGAAGCTACACATGAACAAGTATGCGGTGTTTTCTGTTGCAACCACTAGGCCTCTGAGATTTTTCTGATGACCTTGCTTTGGTAGTGGTGTTTACAAGTTGTATCTAATTATTCATTTTTTTAATTTTACTCGAACCAGATCAGATATTACAATTGGCTGTGAGATATCTAAGAGAGAACTTGGGTGACAAGATCCAATCGTTCACTCTGTAGAGCTGCACAGAATTAGTATGAGGGCTGACTGTCATGGCTTTGCACCACACTTATTGCTTTAGCTGAACACAGTGAATACCAAAAAACGTTCAGCACACTGAAGTAGGGGTTGAACCCAATGGATCTTTCTTCCATTAAATTAAAGACTTCTTTTACATATGTGTGCACTACCAACCCAACATTTCTATGTGCTGTACAATGCAAGATGACTTAAAAAGGACAGTGTTTTAGGGCATGGGAGAAGAGAAATAGTAATTATGGGAATTACAGAGGAGGAAGTGTTGGATGTCTTGAAATGCATAAAAGTGGATAAATCCCCAGGACCTGATCAGGTGTACCCTAGAACTCTGTGGGAAGCTAGAGAAGTGATTGCTTGGCCTCTTGCTGAGATATTTGTATCATCGATAGTCACGGGTGAGGTGCCGGAAGACTGGAGGTTGGCTAACGTGGTCCACTGTTTAAGAAGGGTGGGAAGGACAAGCCAGGGAACTATAGACCAGTGAGCCTGACCTCGGTGGTGGGCAAGTTGTTGGAGGGAATCCTGAGGGACAGGGTGTACATGTATTTGGAAAGGCAAGGACTGATTAGGGGTAGTCAGCATGGTTTTGTACATGGGAAATCATGTCTCACAAACCTAATTGGGTTTTTTGAGGAAGAAACAAAGAGGATTGATGAGGGCAGAGCAGTAGATGTGATCTATATGGACTTCAGTAAGGCATTCAACAAGGTTCCCCATGGAAGACTGATTAGCAAAGTTAGATCTCACTGAATACAGGGAGAACTAGCCATTTGGATACAGAACTGGCTCAAAGGTAGAAGAGAGAGGGTGGTGGTGGAGAGTTGTTTTTCAGACTGGAGGCGTGTGACCAGTGGAGTGCCACAAAGATCGGTGCTGGGTCCTCTACTTTTTGTCATTTACATAAATGATTTGGATGCGAGTATAAGAGGTACAGTTAGTCAGTTTGTAGATAACACCAAAATTGGAGGTGTAGTGGACAGCGAAGAGGGTTACCTCAGATTGCAACATGATCTTGATCAGATGGACCAATGGGCTAAGAAGTGGCATATGGAGTTTAATTCAGATGAATGTGAGGTACTGCATTTTGGGAAAGCAAATCTTAGCAGGACTTATACACTTAATGGTAAGGTCCTAGGGAGTGTTGCTGAACAAAGACACCTTGGAGTGCAGGTTCATAGCTCCTTGAAAGTGGAGTCGCAGGTAGATAGGATGTGAAGAAGGCGTTTGGTGTGCTTTCCTTTATTGGTCAGAGTATTGAGTACAGGAATTGGGAGGTCATGTTGCGGCTGTACAGGACATTGATTAGGCCACTGTTGGAATATTGCGTGCAATTCTGGCCTCCTTCCTATCGGAAAGATGTTGTGAAACTTGAAAGGGTTCAGAAAAGATTTACAAGGATGTTGCCAGGGTTGGAGGATTTGAGCTATAGGGAGAGGCTTAACAGGCTGGGCCTGTTTTCCCTGGAGCGTCGGAGGCTGATGGGTGACCTTATAGAGGTTTACAAAATTATGAGGGACATGGATAGGGTAAATAGGCAAAGTCTTTTCCCTGGGGTTGGGGAGTCCAGAACTAGAGGGCATAGGTTTAGGGTGAGAGGGGAAAGATATAAAAGTTACCTACAGAGCAACCTTTTCATACAGAGGGTGGTACATTTATGGAATAAACTACCAGAGGAAGAGGTGGAGGCTGGTACAATTGCAACATTTAAGAAGCACTTGGATGGGTATATGAATAGGAAGGGTTTGGAGGGATATGGGCTGAGTGCTGGCAGGTGGGACTGGATTGGGTTGGGATATCTGTTCGGCATGGACGAGTTGGCCCGAAGGGTCTGTTTCCATGCTGTACATCTCTATGACTCTGAATTGTACACAATATTTCTTGGTTTGGTTACAGCTTATTCCCCCTAAAATAAACAGGACCCATCTGGCATTTGCTTCATTGGTTGTTTTATCATTTGTATGATTTAGCCTTGTGAATCTCTGCACAATACCAGATTATTTTTAAAATGTCACTACTTTTTAATCGAAAACAAAGTCCTAATGATTCTTTGAAAATGAATGCAGCATTATCAGAAAGACAACTTTAATATCTTATGTAACACACTACATATCCCTTATGTTGGAGCCTGATTAGTTTGAAACTAAATAGAATTTGCCTAGATTAAGGCTCCGTCCAGCCACCCACCCATTGTGTATCTTCTTTTCTGTAATTATGCAATGAACTTGCAGTGACATTGCACTGTTCTTCCAGATATCCTAGTCTCCCTGCTGAATTTTAATAGCCTATAATTTGAGGATGTCTGCTACTTACAAAATATAGCCTGCAATGAAGAGGCATAACAAAAGATCAACCTGTGTCTAACCTGTTTCTTTTTAGGCTCAACCACACAGAGAAAAAAACCTAATTATCGTTAGAGAGCCATGGACCAACTCAGCGTGAATGTCAGAAACTAGTTGGTGAATTCATTAAAACAGATTCACCAGTAGTCACGAACAGGATCTGGCATCATAGAGTTACATCAAAATTATAGTGCAATACACAAAACCTTGACTACACATTGCTCTCTGGATAACTAAATAAAATGATACACGTTGATTTTGCTTAAAATCCCGACCACTCACACCATTCCCTTTTCCGGTGGCTGTCTGTAGTATATTAGGAAGATGCACAGACCATGTGCCATTGTGATAGGCAATAGCTACAAAAGAAAGAAAAACAACAAATTGCGTATGCTAAAAATCTGAATCAAATTGCTATAGAAACCCAGCAGGTCTGACAGCAACTGTGGAGAGAAAGCAGAGTTAACATTTTCAGGTCCAATGATCCTTCTTCAGCTACAAGAGCATTCCTTGAATTGTACTAACTATGCTGACTCTTTAAGGCCATTCAACCAGCTGTTTGTACCTTGTTAGAGTGCAATGATCTGTTATTTATTTCCAAGTTCCACTCCCCCATAGCCTCCACAATTCTTGCTCCTTCTGTGAGCCATTCTGCTAACCTAGGTCAGCATGGATGGGTTGGACCGAAGGGTCTGTTTCGATGCTGTACATCTCTATGACTCTATTGAACAAGGCAACATGTTACTCTGTTATCAATTAAAATGACAGTCTCACCACCTCTTAAATGTATCCATATTTTTCATCTAAAACACAAGTTGATGACAAAGTGCTGATTGAGTTTCAAAGCCCTCAAATTGCTCAAAGCCTTTATTACCTTAAAATCCCCCCATGATCCATTTTTCTAGATGATTGGTATCATCTTTTTATCTGTTGTTATTTAAATATTAAGTATTGGAAGAGTAAACGAACATAATGTGGGAAGTGAAGGAACAGAGGAAGAAGATTTCCTCTGTGCTATTAAAAATTAACAACATTAATTTTAAAATTCTTAAATATAACCTAATCTTGACACTTTTGTAACTCTATATCCTGCTGTATCATTTGATTTCCTCTTCACTATCTCCAATTCTGCCAATTTTGGTGTCATCCATAAACTTACAAATCAGACCACCTACATTTTCCTCCAGATCATATATATAACAAAGGTTCCAGCACTGATCCCTGCAGAATACCACTAGATGCTGATTTCCATTCTGAAAAGCAACTTTTCACCACAACTGTCTGTCTTCTATGATAAAACCAGTATTGTGTTCATCTGGCCAGCTCAGTTTGGATCCCATGAGACTCTGTAGCAGACTGCCATGAGATACTAAAGTCTCTGTAGATAACATCCACTGCCTTTCCCTCATTAATCATCCTTGTCACCTCGTCAAAAAACTCAACCAGTTTGGTCAGACATGACTTTCCCAATACAAAGCCATGCTGCCTATCACTAACAAGTCCATTTGCTTTCAAATATGAATAAATTTGTCTCTCAGTATCTTACCAACAGCTTTCCCAATGCTGAATCAGGCTCAACAGTCTATAAAGTACTTGGATTATCTCTGTTTCCCTCATTAAACAAAGGGACAACATTGGCCATTCTCCAGTCCTCTGGAACCTTGGCCTGAGGCCGAAGAGCATGCAAAGATATTTGTTAAGGCCCTAGCTATTTCCTCCCTTACCTCCCACATATCCTGGAATAGATCCCACCTGGCCCTGGGATACTTGTCTACCTTAAAGTATTTCAAGACTCCCAACATTTCCTTTTTCATTATGTTGACTTGCCCAAGAATATTCAGACACCTTTCCCTTCCCTCAACCTCCCTTTCCCTTACCTCAACCTCCCCCCCATCCTTCTCTTCAGAGAATACTGATGAAAAGTACTCATTAAGGATCTCATCCATTTCATCTGACTCCACATATAATCTGCCTCCTTTGTCCTTGAGAGGGCCTACTCTTTCCCTAGCTATCCTCTTGCTCCTAATATATGTATAAAATGCCTTGGGATTCTCCTTATCCCTGCTGACCAAGGACATTTCATAGCCTCTTTCAGCACTCTTAATTCCCTGTTTGAGCTCCTTCCTACTTTCTCCATATTCTTAAAATAGAATAGAATCCCTACAGTATGGCAGTAGCCATTTAGCCCATCGAGCCCACACCAATCCTCCAAAGAGCATTTCACCCAGACCCATCCCCCTACCTATCCTCTGTAACCCTGCATTTCCAATGGCTAAACCACCTAGCCTTCACATCCCTATAAAATTCACACACCAGGTTGTAATCCAACAGGCTTATTTGGAAATACCAGCTTTCAGAGCCAAATAAACCATCGGTCTGTAACCTGGTGTTGTGTGATTTTTAACTTGTCCACCCCAGTACAACACCTCTACATCATGATTTAGATCCTGGGCAAATTAGCATGACCGATCCACTTAACCTGCACATCTTTGGACTGTGGGAGGAAACTGGAGAACCGGAGGAAACCCAAGCACACACATGGACAAAGTGCAAACTCCACATAGTCTCCCGAGGGTGCAATTGAACACAGGTCCCTGGTACTGTGAGGCAACAGTGCTAACCACTGAGCCACTGTGCCACCTATAAATCTAATTCTCTGATCGGGAATCGAAGACGGGCCACGGCAGTAAAAACATCAAATCCCAACCACTAGACCTCCAGGGATTATTCTTCTTCAAGATCTTTGTCTGGTTTTAGTTGGCAAAACATTAGGTATACTCCTTTTTTTTGACTAAGTTAATAATTTCCCCTGTCATCCGAGATTCCCAAGTCCTGCCATTCCTGCCCTTCAGTTTCTCAGGAGCACTCTAATCAACTGGTCCTTAAAAGACTCCCACGTGTCAGATGCAGATTTACCCTCCAACAGTCGCTCCCAATCCACATCTCTAATTCTTGCCTTACTCAGTTATAGTTGGCCTTCACCCCTATTTAACAACTTCATCCGAGCTCCACTCTTGGCCTATCCATAAGTATCCAAATTTGTACAGAATTATGGTCACTATTCTGAAAATGCTCCCCCATTGATCACCTGGCTGGGTTTATTTTCCAGTACCAGGTCCAGTATGGCTCCTGCCCTTGTTGGACTATCCACATACTGTTTCAAAAAACTTGTCTGGACCCACCTAACAAATTGGTCCCCATCCAAACCCCCAGCAGTAAGGCAGTCCCAGTCAATATGGGGCATGTTAAAATCAACTACCACAACCACAGTTATTTTCACATCTTGCCAGAATCTGAAGACATGTCTCTTCCTCTATTTTCCACTGGCAGCTGTGATGTCTGTAGTATAATCACAGCATTGTGATTGCACCCATCCCATTCCTGAGCTCTCTTCATAATGACTTGCTGCAATATCTCTCTAACACAGCTGTAATATGATCCCTAACCAGTAATGCAACTCCCCCACCTCTTTCACTTCCCTTAAGACATTGATATCCCAGAATGTTAAGCTGCTATTTCATATTTACAAAACAGCTTAACGCTTTTTGTACATCCATTGTCCTTAAAGTTGTTATCTGCAATACCTTTGAGAGCCCAGGAGGACAGTGGGTGATTGATTTGGTTTTCACTAAACAATTAAGATGTAATTAATTCTGCAGTTTGGGTTTAAAGAGCTTGGTAGTTGTTATTTGGGTGTCTTGTACCTGGTTGGAATTTGTATCCAATCTTGGTTAAGAAAACTAACAGGAAGCAGAGTTTTGGGTCATTCTGGAAGGATCTAACAGGGTTAACCATTAAATGAATGCAAAAGCAATATCTGTTGTCATGACCACTTGATGGGAAAATATAATTAGGTTTTGTGGGAGAGAGATCTGAGGCCAGGTCCTCCCAATAGTCTTTGTAGTAGTAGAACATAGAACATAGAAGAATACAGCGCAGTACAGGCCCTTTGGCCCTCGATGTTGCGCCGATCCAAGCCCACCTAACCTATACTAACCCACTATCCTCCATATACCTATCCAATGCCCGCTTAAATGCCCATAAAGAGGGAGAGTCCACCACTGCTGCTGGCAGGGCATTCCATGAACTTACGACTCGCTGAGTGAAGAACCTACCCCTAACTTCAGTCCTATATCTACCCCCCCTTAATTTAAAGCTATGCCCCCTTGTAATACCCGACTCCATACGCGGGAAAAGGTTCACACTGTCAACCCTATCTAACCCCCTAATCATCTTGTACACCTCAATCAAGTCACCCCTAAACCTTCTTTTCTCTAATGAAAACAGCCCCAAGTGTCTCAGTCTATCCTCATACGATCTTCCTTCCATACCAGGCAACATCCTGGTAAACCTCCTCTGCACCCGTTCCAGTGGCTCGACATCCTTCCTATAGTATGGCGATCAAAACTGCACACAATATTCAAGATGCGGCCGCACCAGAGTTTTATACAACTGCATCATGACCTCAGGACTCCGGAACTCAATTCCTCTACCAATAAAAGCCAGTACGCCATATGCCTTCCTCACCGCACTATTTACCTGGGTGGCAACTTTCAGAGATCTGTGTACATGGACACCAAGATCCCTCTGCTCATCCACACTACCAAGTATCCGACCATTAGCCCAGTACCCCATCTTTTTGTTATTCTTCCCAAAGTGAATCACCTCACATTTAGCTACATTGAATTCCATTTGCCACCTTTCTGCCCAGCTCTGCAGCTTCTCTATATCCTGCTGTAACCTGCCACATCCTTCCTCACTGTCAACAACTCCTCCGACTTTCGTATCATCCGCAAACTTGCTCACCCAACCTTCTAACCCCTCTTCCAGGTCATTTATAAAAATGACAAACAGCAATGGTCCCAAAACAGATCCTTGCGGAACACCGCTAGTGACGGCACTCCATGAAGAAACTTTGCCATCAACTACTACCCTCTGTCTTCTTCCATCCAGCCAATTCCTAATCCAAACCTCCAACTCACCCTCAATGCCATATCTCCGTATTTTCTGCAGTAGCCTACCATGGGGAACCTTATCAAACGCCTTATTAAAATCCATATATACCACATCTACCGCTTTCCCCTCATCAACCTCCTTCGTCACCTTTTCAAAGAATTCAATAAGGTTTGTGAGGCACGACCTGCCCTTCACAAAACCATGCTGACTATCCTTGATCACATTATTCCTATCCAGATGTGCATAAATCCTATCCCTTACAATTCTCTCTAAGACTTTGCCCACAACAGAAGTGAGACTCACCGGCCTATAGTTACTAGGGTTATCCCTACTCCCCTTTTTGAACAAGGGAACCACATTTGCTATCCTCCAGTCTTCTGGCACTACTCCTGTAGACAAAGAGGACATAAAAATCAAGGCCAATGGCTCTGCAATCTCCTCCCTTGCTTCCCAGAGAATCCTAGGATAAATGCCATCAGGCCCAGGGGACTTATCTATTTTCACCTGTAGAGTAGAGTACGTTCTTATAACCTGTAACTAGTTGCAGAGGTACAACAAACTACATTTGTTTATTCAAACAAGACTCCTATTGTTCAACTAAAACATAGATATCCTCATCTGCACTAGACTATGCAGGCACTGGAGAAACATATACGTATAAGGTTATTAATGTAAGCATATAACACTCAGTGAGCAGTGATGTTGTTCAGAAAACATAGTTTCACTTCACCATACAATGTGGTGATCTGACGACTGATCTGCCTGCTTATATAGTCTGATGAAGATAATAGATTGAGATATGAAGACCTAATGAATCCTGGAGAAGAAAACCTCAGGGCAAGAACACTTCAAAGAAAGACATAAAGCATTAATGCTGTGGTAAGAACTGGAAAAGAAGAAATCAGCCTTAAAGCAGTGGTACAGGCTGCAGCTTGAGGCAATGATATGTAGTGGGAGCAGTCCCACACCCAAGTCCAACAACACTCAAGAAGAGTGACACCATTCAGGACAAAGTAGCCCACTTGATTGGCTCCACATCCTCCACCAACACTCAGTAACAGAAGTTTCTGTACCTTCTACAATATGCACTGCAGAAATTCACTAAGACTCTCACAGAGAGGAACAAGGGTAGTAGACACATTTGAATACAGCACCTGCAGTTTCCATCCAAGCCACTCACCACCTTGATTTGGAAATATTGCCATTCCTTCAGTCCCACTGGATCAAAAATCTGAAATTCATTCCCTAACAGTATTGTAGGTCCACCTACAGCGCATGAACTGCTTCAAATCTGTGTGATTAGCAGGCCAATCCACCACCTATTTTACCTCCCCTCCACTCCTCTTGAAACATCTCAATTTTTATGTCACTTTATCTGCAATATTATTGAGGCATCATGTTTGATGCAGATGTCTGCATGCAAAATCTTACAATTGCCTTCCAAAGTTTCTTTCAGTCCATAATGTTATTTAGAGTACCAATGATGGTGAGATGGGAATATTTCTGGGAGTTCCAATTGTGCTTCTAGATTTTTAGAGCAGGTCCTAAGGGCATAGAATAGCAGGTACAACTCATATGTTGTATGTATATCTGCCCTTATCCCAGGATTTACATTTACCTTAGGATTTACATTTGCTGGCTCTTCCATTATAAAAGAAGATCTCTGTTTCTTTTTTAAGCTACACAAAGGAGGGCATTTATGGCTATGCCACCTCTTGGAAAGGCCAACTCTTCCTTTTATCTCTGAAGGTCGCGACTGCATTACATTTTTTGCCAAGCTGAAATAATTGATCAAGTACAAAATGTAATAGCCATCATCACTTTCCCTCTAGAAAGGCAGCACAAACTTCCTTAGCTGACATTGCAGGCGGCACCCAGGAATTGTAAAGATTGTTGAGCTTGGTTAATATCTTCTAGCAATCATGACCACCCTCCACCTGGCCATCCTTACTCAAATGGATCAGGCCAATATGCTGTCAACATCACTCACTTGAAGACTCTGTATCTCAACACTGGTTTTCCTTTATTAAAACTTAATTGTTCTCTGGTTTAAGCAGATTTACAATGGCATTTATTGCCCATCTCATTTTTTTCAAAGAATGTGATAGTGGACCTTCTGTTTACACTGCAAAACTCTGTGAGGAAATTTGAGTATATTCACTCAGCAATTGTAGTTCATGGGCAGCTTGTGTCCAAAGCAGGTTGTTGTAGACTGAAATGTGATGGTGTTCCTGTAACATTGGGACTCTAATCCCTTTGTGTGCCTGAGACACTATTGAAGTAAAGTTGGTGAGATTTGCAGTGCATCTTGTGGATCACTTCATTTTTATCTGGCAATTTTTTTCCTGTCTATCATTCATCTCTAGATTCCTTTTATTTTAAGTTTAATAACTAAGACTTCAGAGACCCAGTCTTTAAAAATAATCTCTGAACTCAAATATATAAGATACTATATAAGTATACCCTCCTGTGGTGCTAGTGGAAAACCTGAAGGAATCCACACCCATATCTGCAACACAGTATAGGGATGATATGGAATTATGTTAATAACACCCAAATCTATGCACCCTCAAGACAACAGTAAAGCAAGTTAAAAATCACACAACACCAGTCTATAGTCTTACAGGTTTGATTGGAAGCACTAGCTTTTGGAGTGCTGCTCCTTCATCAAGTGATTGTGGAGTTTAAGATTGTAAGACACAGAATTTATAGCAAAATTTTACAGTGTGATGTAACTGAAATTATACATTGAAAAATACCTTGATTGTTTGTCAAGTCTCTCATCTGTTAGAATGATCATGTTAGTTTCGCTTCTTTCATATGTAAATCGCAGAACATTTTTTAAAAAGTTACATTCTCAAGTGAACTTTAACAATTGGTGTAAGTCCAGACAATGTATTGGGTATTAGCACCCCTCTGTGCTGCTATCTGTGCCATAATGTTTAGACTGATTCTAATCTAAAAAATGAATTAACAGAATCTTACATGGATTCATGCAGTTTTTGAGCAAAGTACAATGTAATTGTGCAAGTACAAATTCAATCTTATACTCCACAATCACCTGATGAAGGAGCAGTGCTCAGAAAGTTAGTGCTTCCAATTAAACCTGTTGGACTATAACCTGATGTTGTGTGATTTTTAACTTTGTACACCCCAGTCCAACACCAGCATCTCTATGTCATCAATAAAGGGACTAAGGGAATTTATTGCTATTGGTGCATCACTAACTGCAGTTCCTATTAATGGGCTGAAAAACATCAGGGCTTACCTTGAACTGATGAATGGGCTCTCAACCCAGTCACTAGCCAAATTCCATCATCAGCCTTAGTCAGCTGCAACATCCAAATCATAGTAAACTAACATCACTTCAACCCCTCAATTTTCAGCATAGGTTGGAGCTTCTGGTCTGGGCCTGGATTAGGTTGAGTATCTAAGTAAAATGACACTAGACTGAGGTCCTTTAAAGACATTAACTTAACTGAGAAGAGCACAGTGTTTCTCTTTTGAGATCTCTGTCGATGTAATCTTGATTAAAAACCTCTCGACCTCCTGACAACATTATAGTATCGTGTCGGACTAATAAATGAGGTCAAGAGTTTTAGTCTCAAAGGGATAAGAGGCAACAGAGCAAAACGAATGGATAACATGGTCGCAAATTGGTAATTTTCAAGAAAGGCCTTTTTAAAAAAAATTGCAATTAATGTTTGTAACTGTTCAGTCACAAATTAGTTGAATAGTTGATTGCGAGCAAGCCAAGGAAGCAAGCCAAAGGATTGACTTCAAAGGAAATAAAACTTGCTAGCATCATTTTACACCATTGTACAGTGTCAATATCTGCCTCAATGAGTGAAATGGAGGATGCAAATGAATGTGGCATAAACAAGACAACTTTTCCTGCAACATTCCAAACAGGGACAAGTAAAGATTTGCAACAGAACATAGCAAAGTGTTGAAATGGTATTCTGATTAAAGATGGAATATTCATAACCAGAAATCCATTGTTTGGTAACAGGGCAATGTAAGCTTGCATTTATTTTCAATTTATTAAATATCAGTAACTTCAAAGCTGCTTAAAACTCCACAATTAAGAGTCTAACGCTGACCATGAATCCATTGCTGATTGTTCGAAAAACCCATCTGGGTCACTAATGTCCTATAAT
Source organism: Chiloscyllium plagiosum (assembly GCF_037043375.1). Lineage (NCBI taxonomy): Eukaryota > Metazoa > Chordata > Chondrichthyes > Orectolobiformes > Hemiscylliidae > Chiloscyllium > Chiloscyllium plagiosum. The sequence goes on from NW_028270166.1 coordinate 13,199,834, forward strand.
GAAGGAAACTGCAATCCTTACTTGGTCTGGCCTACATGTGACTCCAGACCCACATCAATGTGGTTGATTCTTAAAAAACTGCCCCCTGTGGACATGCAATAAATGACAGCCTAGCCAGCGACACCCTCATCCCATTAATGAATTTTAAAATGATTATGTAAAAAATTACATATCCCAGCATTGGTATCTGCCGGACAATACAGGACGTTGCTAAGCAACTATTAGTTGCAGAGGTGAAGGAGACTGAAGGAGGATATGCAAGTACAGAATTGAGCATATAAAGACATTTTAAATGTTATTTCAATAAAGGTTTTGCTTTTATTTTGAACAATTAAATGATTTTACTATTTCTGACAAAATATCTGGACATGGACAACTTGAAAGAAACCACCCATTACAAAGAAATGGGCTCAACCTCAAGTCTTAAATATAAACCTGTAACTTGACAGATGCTGCTGTGATTAAGTGTCATATTGACAAATACTCAGTGTCCCTGGCATGCTTGAAAGCACTACTTTCACAGCTAAACAATAAGATTTCTGTGGGTTCCTCGGCACAATAAAAATTGAGGCAATTATTGAGGTTTTAGAGTTCTTAGAAACTTTTCCAGCTAGAATCTTGCACATGGGCAGATTAAATCCATTCCAAGTAGATTTAGAAGATGGGAAGGTAATAAGATTTTACAAAAGGGAATCAATTGGAATTGGAGAAGAAAAAATAAGAAAAAAGGATAGGGAAAGGAGGAAGCAAGAAAACGGGGACACTAATGGAAGGCAAGAGAGAGAAATTTAGGAAGTGAGTTATATTGCTTTTTTTGTTGTGTGAAGGCAGGGTACAATGAACTAAGGTTGATTTTCTTCATAATAAATAAGTTAATAGAGGGGATAAGTGGATGGCTATCTTCCCAAACTCACCTTACCTTTGTATATCGCATTCTCCCACTCACCACAGGTGGAAGTGTTGGCCACTGGCAGACCCTCCAGGTATTCCTGGCAATGGTACCATTTTCAAAGCCCAGCCATGCACCCTGTCAAGCATTGGTAGTCCACAGCTCTCCTGCACAGATCCTGTCAATTGCCCAGACATGTCAGACAGAGGAAAATTGGCATCCCACTTTGTGGATGGACATCTGGAGACCCTGATGGATAGGACATATATGTTTTCACTGTCCTTGGAGCATGTCCTAAGATTTTATTCACTTATGGAGTGCCAGAGGAAAATGTGGTGAGCTGGAATCACCAGGTTATAGTTCTGACTTTCAAGTAGGGTATTGTTGTCATCTAATTTTCTATCCAGCAGTTGGAAGAATAGGAAACTACGTATCATTGAGGTGAGATAACAAAATAGAGTCACAGAGATGTACAGCATGGAAACAGACCCTTCGGTCCTACTCGTCCATGCCGACCAGATATCCCAACCAAATCTAGTCCCACCTGCCAGCACCCAGCCCATATCCCTCCAAACCCTTCCTATTCATATACCCATCCAAATACCTTTTAAATATTGCAATTGTACCAGCCTCTACCACTTCTTCTGGTAGCTCATTCCATACATGTGCCACTCTCTGTGTGAAAAGGTTGCCCTGTAGGTCTCTTTAATATCTTTCCCCTCTCACCCTAAACCTAAGCCCTCTAGTTCTGGACTCCCCAACCTGAGGGAAAAGACTTTGCCTATTTACCCTATCCATGTCCCTCATAATTTTGTAAACCTCTATGAGGTCACCCATCAGCCTCCGACGCTCCAGGGAAAACAGCCCCAGCCTGTTAAGCCTCTCCCTATAGCTCAAATCCTCCAACCCTGGCAACATCCTTGTAAATCTTTTCTGAACCCTTTCAACTTTCACAACATCTTTCCAATAGGAAGGAGACCATAACTGCACGCAATATTCCAACAGTGGCCTAACCAATGTCCTATACAGCTGCAACATGACCTCTCAACTCCTGTACTCAGTACTCTGACCAATAAAGGAAAGCACACCAAACGCCTTCTTCACATCCTATCTACCTGCGACTCCACTTTCAAGGAGCTATGAACCTGCACTCCAAGGTTTCTTTGTTCAGCAACACTCCCTAGGACCTTACCATTAAGTGTATAAGTCCTGCTAAGATTTGCTTTCCCAAAATGCAGCACCTTGTATTTATCTGAATTAAACTCCATATGCCACCTCTCAGCCCATTGGCCCATCTGCTCCAGATCCTGTTGTAATCTGAGGTAACCCTCTTCACTGTCCACTACACCTCCAATTTTGGTGTCATCTGCAAACTTACTAACGGTACCTCTTATGCACGTATCCAAATCATTTATGTAAATGACAAAAAGTAGAGGACCCAGCACCAATCCTTGTGGCACTCCACTGGTCACACGCCTCCGGTCTGAAAAACAACCTTCCACCAACACCCTCTGTCTTCTATCTTTGAGCCAGTTCTGTATCCTTGAGGAGAAAGTGAGGTCTGCAGATGCTGGAGATCAGAGCTGAAAATGTGTTGCTGGAAAAGCGCAGCAGGTCAAGATTCCTGAAGAAGGGCTTATGCCCGAAACATCGATTCTCCTGTTCCCTGGATGCTGCCTGACCTGCTGCGCTTTTCCAGCAACACATTTTCAGCCCAGTTCTGTATCCAAATGGCTAGTTCTCCTTGTATTCCGTGAAATCTAACTTTGCTAATCAGTCTCCCACTAGGAACCTTGTCGAACACCTTATTGAAGTCCACATAGATCACATCTACCTCTCTGCCCTCATCAATCCTCTTTGTTACTTCCTCAAAAAACCCAATCAGATTTGTGAGACATGATTTCCCATGCACAAAACCATGTTGACTATCCCTAATCAGTCCTTGCCTTTCCAAATACATGTACATCCTGTCCCTCAGGATTCCCTCCAACAATCTCCCCATCACCGAGGTCAGGCTCACTGGTCTATAATTCCCTGGCTTGTCCTTATCACCCTTCTTAAACAGTGGCACCACGTTAACCAACCTCCAGTCTTCTAGCATCTCACCTGTGACTATCCATGATACAAATATCTCAGGAAGAGGCCCAGCAATCACTTCTCTAGCTTCCCACAGAGTTCTAGGGTGCACCTGATCAGGTCCTGGGGATTTATCCACCTTTAACTGTTTCAAGACATGCAGCACTTTCTCCTCTGTAATTTGGACAATTTGCAAGATGTCACCATCTATTTCCCTCCAGTCTATATCATCCATATCCTTTTCCACAGTAAATACTGATGCAAAATACTCATTTAGTATCTCCCCCATTTTCTACAGCTCCACACAAAGGCCGCCTTGCTGATCTTTGAAGACCCCTCTTCTCTCCATAGTTACTCTTTTGTCCTTAATGTATTTGTAAAAACTCTTTGGATTCTCCTTAATTCCATTTGCCAAAGCTATCTCATGTCTCCTTTTTGCCCTACTGATTTCCCTCTTAAGTGTACTCCTACTTCCTTTATATTCTTCTTAGGATTCATTCGATCTATCCTGTCTATACCTTCTTTTTCTTAACCAAACCCTCAGTTTCTTTAGTCATCCAGCATTCCCTATACCTACCAGCCTTCCCTTTCACCCTGACAGGAATATACTTTCTCTGGATTCTTGTTATCTCATTTCTGAAGGCTTTTCATTTTCCAGCCGTCCCTTTACATGCGAACATCTGCCCCAATCAGCTTTTGAAAGTTCTTGCCTAATACCGTCAAAATTGGCCTTTCTCCAATTTAGAACTTCAACTTTTAAATTTAGTCTATCCTTTTCCATCATTATTTTAAATCTAATAGAATTATGGTCGCTGGGCCCAAAGTGCTCCCCCACTGACACCTCAGTCACCTGCCCTGCCTTATTTCCCGAGAGTAGGTCAAGTTTTGCACCTTCTCTAGTAGGTACATCCACATACTGAATCAGAAAATTGTCTTGTACATACTTAACAAATTCCTCTCCATCTAAACCCTTAACACATTGGCAGTCCCAGTCTATGTTTGGAAAGTTAAAATTCCCTACCATAACCACCCTATTATTCTTACAGATAGCTGAGATCTTCTTACAAGTTTGTTTCTCAATTTCCCTCTGACGAGAAGGGGATCTATAATACAATCCCAATAAGGTTATCATCCCTTTCTTATTTCTCAGTTCCACCCAAATAACTTCCCTGGATGTATTTTCAGGAATATCCTCCCTCAACACAGCTGTAATGCTATCCCTTATCAAAAATGCCACTCCCCCTCCTTTCTTGCCTCCCTTTCTATCCTTCCTGTAGCATTTGTATCCTGGAACATTAAGCTGCCAGTCCTGCTCATCCCTGAGCCATGTTTCTGTAATTGCTATGATATCCCAGTCCCATGTTCCTAACCATGCCCTGACTTCATCTGCCTTCCCTGTTAGGCCCCTTGCATTGAAATAAATGCAGTTTAATTTATTAGTCCTACCTTGTCCCTGCCTGCCCTGACTGTTTGACTTGCTTCTGTTCTCAACTGTACCAGTTTCAGATTGATCTCTTTCCTCACTATCTCCCTGGGTCCCACCACCCCCTCTCCCCCCCACCCTACCAGTTTATATCCTCACGAGCAGCTCTAGCAAATATCCCTGCCAGTATATTAGTTCCCTTCCAATTTAGGTGCAATCCATCCTTCTTGTACAGGTCACTTCTATCCCAAAAGAGATTCCAATTATCCAAAAATGTGAATCCTTCTCCAATACACCAGCTCCTCAGCCATGCATTCATCTGCTCTATCCTCCTACTCCTGCCCTCACTAGCTCGTAGCACTGGGGGTAATCTAGATATTACCACTCTCGAGGACCTCGTTTTTAAATTTTTGCCTAACTCTCTGTAATCTCCTTTCAGAATCTCAACCTTTTCCCTTCCTATGTCATTGGTTCCAATGTCAACAATGACCTCTTGCTGGCCCTTCTCCCCCATGAGAACATTCTGCACCCTCTCTGAGGCATCCTTGATCCTGGCACCAGGGAAGCAGCCCACCATTCTGCTTTTTCGCTGCTGGCCACAGAAATGTCTGTCTGTACCTCAGACTAGAGAATCCCCTAACACAATTGATCTCTTGGAACCCGACGTACCCCTCGTTGCATTACAGCCAGTCTCAATACCAAAAACTTGGCTGTACATGCTACGTTCCCCTGAGAATCCATCACCCCCTACATTTTCCAAAACAGCATACCTGTTTGAAATGGGTCTATCCACAGAAGACTCCTCCCCTAGGTGCCTACCTCTCTTACTTTTCCTGGAGTTAACCCATCTATGTGACTATATCTGAGACTTTCCCCCATTCCTATAACTGCCATCCATCACATGCTGTTGCAAATTCCTCATCGCTTCTAACTGTCTCTCTAACCAATCCATTTGATCTGATAAGATTCGCAGCCAACAGCATTTATGGCAGATATAATCCGCAGTAACCCTTAAGGTCTCTTTAAACTCCCACATCTGACAAGAAGTACATATCACTCTATTAAAGGCCATATTTGCTCCTTCACAATCTATAGACCCAGAAAATAACACCGTCTTATTCCTCTACAAACACTGCCCCAGGTTAAATTAATAGCTATGGCTTATATTTTAAGTTTAATCATGAGACATATCTCCAAAAACATATAATCAAGAAAGAACCCACTCTACTCACAACTGCCGATTCTATGTAGACCACACTTAAAAACAATGATTAACTTATCTGATTCTGTGCTGCGAACTTCGCCCAACAGTTCCTCCACTCCAATGTCCAGCGATACATGAATTCAAACAGCAAAGGAAAATCACCTCCAGCACCTAACATACCTCAAAAAAGGAGCAGCTGTTACAGCCAGAAATTTTTCCCGTCCTCCATCTTGGATTACCCAGATGGAGCCTCGTCATGCTAACTACCAAGAATCTAATATTGAAGTTGACTACTTGGTTGGAAAATGGGACATTTTGCTCTTGATGGCAGGAGGCTCCTCACTGCCGAACTAATGCAATTCTCCCAACTTTTTTCCAATCCCCATGTTGTTCCATGCCTGAGAAGATTTCAGTTACAGTTTACGCTGAGGGAAAGGCTGCAGAGTTGGAAAAAAACAAGATCAGTGTAACGTCAAGGCAGAAACTTCAGAGGGTACACCAACCTTTCACATATTATTAGAAGTAGTTCTGTCAGCCTCTCAATAGCATTCACAGGAACAGGTTATTAGAATGTCAATGTCACAGCCACTCAAAGGTTTTTAATATTTCACAAATGTTTATTTTTTTTTTCCATTCATTAATGGAATATTAGCTAGCTAGACCAGTTTTTATTGACTATCTCAAATTGCTCAGGATAAGGTGGTGAGCTGTCTTCTTGAACTGCTGCAGTCCTTGAGTTGTCGGCATTTCAACAGTGCTGTCAGGAATTCTGTAACATTTCAGCAATGCTTGATGCAGCATGTTACTCTCAGTTCTTCTGTTCAATGCAAGAGCATGCATGCATGTATGTAAGGACAGAATCCAAATTGACTGTGATACTCTCCTTACTAAATATTTGGAATGAGACTCGAACACAAAGTGTGATCGCTGGGATGCAAAACCCATGCCTTGCCAGCATTCTCCATAACCTATAAACAAGCAAAAGGAAACCAATAACCAAGAGTAATAGTCAGTAAATATAATGGTTTCAATCTTCATTTGATCAGTTATACTGCAGCTTACAACAGGATCAGAATGAATGGACTTGTGAAATAGAGCAAATTTTGCACCTGGAGGATGATGGTTGAATGCAAACTATGGAATCAGATTAATTTTTCATTCAAATGAAATTAAGCAGCCTTGAATCTGATGAAAGTCATTACACAATTGGCTGACATTGAAACATTTGACAGACACCAAACTCAGAGCTTGTCACCACACAAATTATGAAAAAAAGCTTTGTTGTGCACACTGTGCTGCAGATGATGGTAAATTGATTCCATTAGGGCCAATTTTTAGATTATTCAAAAGGCATTCACTTACACAGAATTAAAAATAGCCCCAACAACGGATTGTTTTGAGGAGAATAATGTGGGAGTAATGATTTTTTCTGTCAATACAACATGACTGTAACTTTCCCACAACCACAATTTTGAGCAAAATTGGAATGATGTTCTTTTTCCAAAAGTGTAGCAGAATCTTGTTGAAGCAGCAGGTATCTCATCTGATGGAGTCTGGTGAGAAACCCACTCTGTCTGTCCCCAGAAAAGGCCTGGCAAAACCATGGGGGTAGTAGGGAAAGAAGACAACAGAAGTCCTGTCCAGCAAGAGCTTCCTTCAATCAGGGGGTAATGCTCTGGGGATTTGGTAAAACATGATTCAAAACCCATCATGACAGATGGTGAAATTAATGAAAGAAACTGGAATTGAAAGCCAACCTAATGGTGATTACGAAACCTCTGTCGCTTGTTGTAAAAACCCATCTGGTTCATTGATGTTCTTTGAGGAAGGAAATCTGCCTGTCATAATCTGATCTGGTCTATACGTGACTCCAGAACCACAGAAATGTGGTAGACTCTTAACTGCCCTGTCAACACCATTCAAAGACAAAAAAGGATGATCAGTTGGACCAAACTGATACAAAGTCTAAGAAAGGAGATGAAACTGGATGGACCGCTCAGCATTGATCTATCGGCACCAGAAACAACAGCAGTGACCTAGTCCTGTCAATCTTGCAAAGTTCTCCTTGCTATCATCTGGGGTTTTGTCCATCCTCTGATCAAACAACAGCCTTGAATCATCTTCATGGAATCATACCTTACATAAAATGTCTAAAGACATCACCATCGCTTTCCCTGGGTATGTCCATTAGACCATATATCATTTCCCATCATCAGAACAAATTCAACAGAGGTGGCAACACGGTAGTATACAGTCAGCAGGGAACTGCTCTGGCAGTCCTCCTCATTCGCTCCAAACCCACAAAGTGTCATGTCACCAGGTCAAACATGGGCAAGGAAACCTCCTGCTTATTCCCACCCATCGCAATACCCCCTTCTAGGGCTGATGAATCCAAAATCATCCATGTTCCACACCAACTTGGAGAAGCACCGTGGGAAAAAAGGACATAGAATGTCACAGTTGCTCCATTTTTAATTGAACCAGTGGAGTCCTGACAGTGGGGACAGGGCTGCTAGACTGAGTCTGCAGCAGGAAGGAAAGTAACTATTGTAGTTAGTCAAGCCTGGTCCAGCACAGGGGTATAATTTTCAAAAATCTTACTTCTTTAATTATAGCACCTCATAATTTGTTTAAGGACTGAAGACTGGAATACATGTAGACCTTGTTATCCTGAGTCGGCCCGCTAATGACCAATAGTTTCACAAATAGCAGATGACAGAAAAGGTAACAGCTCCATAAACAGTATCACTACGAATACCAAGGTGTGAGAATCCTGATGACAGAATCTCAAAGCCCAGCCTCTAAGCTTCCCAGGTTTCTGGCCATTTCAGTGGGATTTCAAAATGTGAGCACAAGAATCTGCTAAAACAGTCGGATCCACAATGTCGTGGGGCAAAAATTTTACTCTGGTTGGGAAATTCCCAACTCCACAAACCCAACTTGAGAACAACTCCATTGTTCTAATCTTTAATACTGGGGAATGGGGTCGAAGAGTGTGGTGCTGGAAAAGCACAGCCAGTCAGGCAGCATCCAAGGAGCAGGAGAATCAATGTTTCAACCATAAGCTGTTCATCAGGAATGAACTGGAGAATAGGTGCAAACTGAAGTAGGGCATTCTGCTCCTAGATACAGCATAGAGACAGCCAGAGGGTGGATGGAGAACCAGAGTGTTAACTGATAAAATCTCCGGATGCACCACCCTCCGACACACCCAGTTGCATCTCATTACCGACATGATAACCCCAACCCTTTACCCATTTCAACCATTTCCACATCTCTATTGCAATGCAAGGCCCATAAACTAACTTCAATTGCTTCTCATACCTTCCTTGCCAATCTATGAACTCCAACCACTGTTCATGGTCCTTTATTCCCTCCATGCCGACTCATCTAATCTTCACCATGGGAAGACCTCAGTCCCCATGATGAGATTAAACAATAATTTTCTAAATGTCTATTATAGACTTCACTGTTTTAAAATAAAAATGTCATTGACAAAAGACCATCCAAGAAACTTAAATTCCCTCAATTACTTAATCCCTGATGAGAAAAAGATTTCTTTGAAGTATTTAGTCCCCTATAAAAACCAACACATGTATTCATGCTCCCCCAACCCATTTAAAAACAGCTATAACTTCTCTGGGTTGTGAAAGTTCAAATTTACAGACCTAACACTATCGTAATGAAAAGTTGTAGAAATAGAAAAGGTGCATTAATCATATGATGATAAGCCTCATGCTCATATCAACAAATATTTATTGAAATATCAAGCATAGATGCTTTTCCAAATGCAAGCTGAGTGACTTTTCTTTCTCAAAATTTAAACAAAGAATTTAACTAACTACATCTTCAAAGACCTTATCCAATTTTACACACATTCTGACCTCTGTAAAAGAAGTATGTGACCTCACCCAAGAGATTAATTTATCTCTAAATAATTCTGAGCAGATTCAGACCTTTCCCTCAAATGTCGAAAGCGCAGATATGTTTCATGTTTCAGAAATCTGTGTAACCAAAACTGTTTCTGTTTGAAGGCACCTGACCTTCTTAACTATGCAGCTGTCTCAGTAAAATACCATTGTGTAAAATGCCTCCGGTCCCCATTCCCAACCCCCACCGCCACCCCCATGAAAACAGTTGTTAGCAGTTCCAAGGATAGGAACCTCTGAGTTCTGGGCTGTACTGCTTTTTGAGCTAAGGTACAAAACTACTCCAGCTTTACAAAGGTTTATGTAATAACATCATCCTCCCTCCTGAATGCCACATATAAAATCAATTAAAATTGGCTTGAACAGTCACTGAAACTCGCAATTGTTAAAGCCACAGACTTTACACTTTCTGGTAAAACAAAATCTGTGAAACACTTTTAACCCAATGTAATAAAAACAAAACAACTAAAAGGAGGGAGAGCATTTCCTAGCTCTGTATTTGTATGCAATTCCCAAGCATAGCAGGAATGCAAGAAAGTCAGGCATGCTTTCCAATACACCTTATTTTGGTACAGTCAGTTCTGCTATAATGAGCATTTCTTCAACACAAATTGGCTATAACGCGATTGAAGAACTGAGACTATTACTTGTAGAACGTGAGCCTTCCTTACATATATTGGCTGTAACACAATTTTAGTCCCATTGGTTTAAATGAAGCTGCTATTACATGATCTTTTTATAACACTTGATCACATGGGAACGGGAACTATCACGTTATATCAGGACAGATTGTATTCAGATCTGAGTAAATCTCCCCATGAACCAAAGAGTTTATATATAAATACAAGAAAAGTCATCCCAAAAACACAGGAACAAAGAATAAATCACATTATAGCACATGTGCAATCTTAGCACGGATATCATTACTAAACTTTGCCAACATACTTCAATAATGACCTTTTAAGTTTTAAGACCCTTTCATAATTTTCAACAGCAGTGAAATTCTCTGCTGTGCCAATGCTGGGAAACCTATCTGTTACATCATTGTACAACTGCTTCAAGCAGGAGAGGCTGCAATTTACTGCAATAATCAGAAACAAATATCAGTAGTACATTAGTTGGCCAAAAGCCTTTCAAGTACAAAATTATGGTACTGTTATTTTGTTAATGTGAAATGCTAATTTCTTTTTCAATATCTTTTCAGTATTTACATGAGAATGGAGTGGTACATCGAGACCTGAAACCAGAAAACCTCCTATATGCAGATCTATCATCAGAAGCACCACTGAAAATAGGTAAGCCTCAATGTACATAATCACAAGTAACTGAAGGTTTGCCATACCTAGAAGCTGGGAGAAACTACAGAATTCCTTAGCAATACAGCAGATTTCCTATTCGCTCTGTGAATAGCAAAATTGTCAACAAATTCACAGTCTTGCTAACCATGACAATAGGAAAGTTCTCATACATGTTTAACAAATGTGTTTTGTTTTAAATCCTGTATCTCAGAGTAAAAGCCATTTTCCATATAAGAACTGACTCTCTGATCAAGTGACAGTATGTTGTTCACTGTTGAAGCAACAGAGCTAAGGTCAATTCTGGCTCCACATAACATGCACATACTTACACCTTCTCACAGGAATTATTGGAAAATATTCAGGAAAGATCTCCTGGCCAGGGCTACAGGTCTCCAATTTACATCAGCCCGTTTTAGACACACTTTCTTCATATCTCTGTAATTTATGTTGTGAACATTGGTTTTGAGACCCCGGTTGCTTTCTGTCTCAAACTGAATTTGAAGGTTTCTGAAAAACTCTCCAAATTCTATTTAAATAAAAATACAAAACATCGTAGATTGAATTTGAAAAGAGAAGACTAGTTAATGTTTTAAGTACAGACTGCTTTTACATGTATATGACATTCTGACAAGGAAGATCTAATTTTCTGGGGTACTGTCAATGATTGAGAACATTTTCTCTTGATCTCTACCCAGAATTTTAGATTTTTTAATATACTTGTTTAAGATCATGGACACCACACTGTTTCTGTTTTTATTTTCAGTTTATGTGTAGTTTATTTCTTACTAAAGCCTTATTGAGATAGCCACTATCCTGCAAAAATGCCCAACAAGATTAAAATGCTGTTTCCTCTCTATTTTTCTTGATTTTCTTAACCATATGGAACCTTTCTGATTATAACTAAAAAATTTTTTAAAAATATACTGTTGTCCTTAGCAACAAGAACCATCTGTATTGTTGAGTTACCTGAACCTTTCATCTGTTTCAAAAGGCAGTTATTAAAGTAGATGCACAGATCACTAGTCTGTCAGGTATGAAAATGTTGGCTTTACAGCATTGATGCTACCATTATATTTGATAACTATTCTAGGCAATGACATAGACCTTTGTTCTGACAATAACAACAAACACAAACACGTTGTAAAAATAGAATATTCACCATTGATCCTGTTTTTTTTGTTGATTTAGCTGACTTTGGTCTATCCAAAATTCTGAATGAGCAGGTTACCATGAAGACAGTTTGTGGGACTCCTGGATATTGCGGTAAGTAAGTAGGATTTCACTGAATGTCTAACAAACATTGACATTTTGATGCAAGAATACTTGACCACAAAACTCTAAAAATCATATGCCAAACACTTCCACTGAATTGAGTTTATTTGGATAAAGGGGAGCAAGCAAATCATGCTGAGAGTAAAATGCTCACTTGACAATCTCATATTATTCTACAGGAGCAAATTACCATTTATAATGATAGTGGAATATTCCCATGAGACAGAGAATCAAGGTGATTCAACTACTTAAGTTACTGAATGGCTAACAAATGCATTGTTCTTGTAAAATTGATTAAGTAAAGCACTAATCACCATTCTGTTCCACAGCAGATCCTTTGGTGTCTGGACAATAAAATATAGGAGAAAGCCATTCAGCCCCTTGAATCTGCTTTGTCATTCTGCATCATGATTGATAGCTACCTCAATGTTAAGGTCCTCTGCTTTCCCCTTATCATTGGTAGCTCGAAATCTATCAATCTCTGTCTGGATCTTGCATAATGACTGAGCTTCCACAGCTCTCTGAGGTAGAAAATTTGAAAGAATCACCACCCTCAGACTGAAGATGTATTTCTTCATCTCAGTCCTAAACAGCTTACCTTTCATTCTGTGACTGTGTTCTCTGAGACTAAACCCCACAGGCAGGGAAACCATCTTTTCAGCATCTACACTGACCATCCCTTTATGAATTTTATATATTTCTCATTCTTTTACACTCCAGAGGACACAGGTCCAATCTCTCCTCATGAGGCAGTCCCATCATCCCAGAGAAAAGGTCTGGTGAATTTCTGCTGCAGTGCGTCTACGGCAAGTATGTCCTTCTTTAGACAAGGGGACACCCAGAATACTCGAGGTGTAGTTTCACTAGTGTTCTATATCAGTGAAGCAAGACATTTTTGCTCCTTTACTTACAGCCTCTTGCAATAAAGGTTAACTTAACATTTACCTTTCAAATTGTTTGCTGCATCTGCATTCCAGGTTCAGTGACTTACGATCAAGAACATCGAGGTCCCTTTGGACATCAACACTTTCCAATCTCTTATTATTTATGAAATACCGTACACCTACATTCCTTCTATCAAAGTGAATAACCTCATTTATCCACACTCCACATATTTCAATGGTCATACACTTGCTGACTCAGTAAGGCTTTCTAAATCACTGTATCATAGAATCCCTACAGTGTGGAACAGGCCATTTGACCCATCGAGTTCACCTGACGCTCCGAAGACCATCCAGACCCACCCCCTACCCTAATCCTGTAACCCAGCATTTCTCATGGCCGATCCACCTAACCTACACATCTTTGGATGGTGGGAGGAAACTGGAGCACCTGGAGGAAACCCATGCCATACTTGGTCCAAGTGTTTCAGCTGAAACCAATCTGATTTACTGTGCAAGCCAAGTGCCAGCACAGGATGCTGTTAACACAGGAGGGCCAGCACTACCATTTCTGTTTCGATAGCAGCTTCAATGTAAAGACACATCATGTAAAGGTGCTTCACAGGAGCATTAAAAAAAGAGAAAAACATAATGTTAGGATTCAGCAGGCATTGGTCGGATGGCCAAGTGCTTGGTCAAATATGTAGACTTTAAAGAAGTGTCATAAAAAAGAGGAAAGCGACATAGAGAGAGATTCTGCTTTAGTCAGAAAATTAACAACCATATTCTGCCAACATTTAGATGGGTAGGGCTGGCCACAACAGGCATGGCCCGCTGAAAATGACAATCCTGAAGATGACAATTTTCAAATTATTTCTAGTGATGTGGCACTGATTACTTTCCTTTGGCAGCTTGTTCTACTGTGGAATATGTCCCTCCTCACAATTCAAATCTCTATCAAATTTTATATCATCTGCAAACTTGAAAATGTTACAATTTGTCCTAACATCTATATGTTTTCTAGTCAACCTGTTCAGAGATGTTATCTACACACTTCTGGAGCAGGTGGGACTTGAACCTAGGTCCCTTGGTCCAGAGGTGGGAGTACTACCACTGAATCGCAAGTGTGCCCACAGGCCCCACATCTATATCCTTAATATAAATGGTAAACAGCTGGATACAAGCACTGATCCTTGCAGTACTCCATTAGTCACAGTCTGCCAACCAGAGTATGACTTACTTATTCCGACTGTCTGCTTTATGCCGATAACCAAACCTCAATCCGCACTAGTCTATGACCCCAGTTCCACGTACTTTAATTTTGTTTGCTAACCTCCTATATGGTACTTTATTAGAAGCTTTCTGAAAATCTAAATACACCACATCCACCAGTTCCCCCTTATCAACTCTGCTAAAAAACATGCTTAAAAGAGTCTGTCAGGTTTATCAAATATAAGTATCTCTTCACAAATCGATCAGCTCTACCCTACCTCCTTTTCCTGTTTGCCCATCTCTCTGAAATGGCAAATACCCTTTGTTCCCAGTTGGTGATCCTACTGTCACAATATCTGTAATGACAATTAAATCATACCCTTTTACTTCTACTGGTGCCTTCAATTCATCTATCTTGTTGCAAATGCTGTGTGCATTCAAAGTGCTTTTTAATTCTGCCTTTTCAACACTATTCCTTAATTTGACCTTGGTTGATTCTTGGATTGATTTCTGCTATGTTTCACTTTCCTTTATAACTTCCTCTTAGCTACGCTTAAATCTTCCCTAACATCACTAGCAAATCTCCCCAAAAGGATATTGATCCTAGTCCAGTTAAAGTGTAACCCATCCTCCTTGCACAGATCTCATCTGCCCCGGAACATTCCTAATAGCCCAATCCTCCCTCCTGAACCAGGCACTGGTTTTAACTTTTGCAAGATTGTGCTGAAATTTGCATGTACTTTGCAAATGTAAGACTGTGACAACTCACTCTTGCTACTATGATACCTTTCGTGATATATATTGCAAAATAAATTATCTCTGATCAAAGCCCACCTTTTAACTGAGGAGAAAGAGAAGCTAATGTGGAACTGGTGATCAGAACATTAAGCTCACCTTGCCTTGCCTTTCCAGTGTGAGGTCTGAGTCATTCATTTCTGAGCTTTATTTGAATAGACCACAGTCAACTCCTCTCCAAACCTAGCGCCAATACATGACATCAGGCTTGTAAGCATAAGAAGTTGGCTAAGCCTCAAAGGAGACTCTGGCAGCAGTGCCCAGCAGTCAGTTCAGTGGCGGAAGGGTGGTAGTGCTGGAATGGAGAACAATTGCTCTAAGGAGCAAAGGCCTTCTGTTTCCATGTGGACAGAAGACAGTCGTACTGCCCTCAGGACCATTTTTAGAAACTGCTTACCTTTTTACTGTTCACCTGAGATGCCTTTATGGCAAAAGTGAGGACTGCAGATGCTGGAGATCAGAGTCTAAATTAGAGTGGTACTGGAAAAGCACAGCGGGTCAGGCAGGTAGACGATTTTCCTGCTTCTTGGATGCTGTGCTTTTCCAGCACCACTCTAATCAAGACTGAGACTCCTTTATACCCGCTGTCCTCCGGTCAAGGCTGACCATAGAAAATATAGTCAAGATCAAAATGATATTATGGCTCAACATCTGAATTTCAATGAGGCCTTATTCTACCTGGTGCAAGGGCTTCACTGTCAAAATACTATATAGTTCTGTAAGGGTCTGCATGCTATCTCTTCGTCAGCCATGGTGGTTAAATTCAGGGACTATCATTGCAATGGCAGCTTTAATAATATCCACAATCACATGACTCACTAACTTAAAGCTTTTAAAGATCTTAAAGGACAGAGATTCAGATGGTGCTATCAAACACTGGATTAATATCACAAAGATTTGTTCATACAAATAATGACAATACTTCAAGCAGACTTCGAAATGAGGTAATTGGAGTTATGTAAGAAGCAATTAGGTGATGTGATATGGAAGCTAAGAGTTTGTGTTTTGTCTTTTGCTTGAATGAGCCTAAATAGGCAACATCACATTTACCTTCAGATTAGTTTAATATTGCCATGCATGATGACTGACTGTTAACTACATGTTTAACTTTGTTAAATTTTAAATAAGGCAGGTAGATAAGCTGGTATTGTCAAGGGATTTCCCCAAGAAATGAACCAGCAAATGGCTCTCATCTATTTTGTTGAGTTGAAGCAGGCATAATATGTGAACATAATATGTAGTTATTTCTATCTACAAAGAACAAGGCCCCGTGGATTAATAAATGCAGTATATGTAAGCAAGTGTAACTGGCAATTCTAAATTGGAATTCTCTCTGGATTAGAACACTATATTAGTCTCAGTTGGAACAAATTGCAATCAGTAAACTTTGCTAAAGAGATTATTTTTTACTGTGCATTATTTCTCAGACTGCAGACATGCACACTGTATAATTTTATGCATTAGGCCTTTGCAAAAGCTGATTGTAATGGGAAAGAAATAGAAATTGACATGCATGTAGTGAGAGGCAGTATTATTTTGGCACCTTGAAATTACTGATTATCACCTTTGCTAGAAAGACCACAGCTCACAATTTTGGAGCATCAAAGGTTGGGGACAGCAGGATGAAGTAGGTGATTCGCAGGCAGGGCATGCCAGAGAGAGTTGCTGAGTGAATGATGTCACCAATCTTGCAGGTGCAAACCATGACTGGCACTGGCTGATGGCTGCACATCAATGACATTAACAGTAAGACAAGTAGTTCATGCACTGCCAGATGCAGTCAAATGTGTATGTGCAAATGTTCCCAGTATCCGGCCAATCAGGGTCAGTAATTAAAGTGTAACAAAAAGTCTCAAGGTTTGACAGGAGTGTAATCAAACAAAATTTGATATCAAGCCACAAATGGAGACATTAAGCCTCAAGGAGTATGTTAAAGGACAAGCAAGTGCTAATGAGGCAAAGAGGTATAAGGAAAGAATTCTAGATTTTAAAACTGAGCCAGCTGATGAAACACTTACCAATGATGGTTAAAATAGATATGTGCAAAAGGCCAGAAAATGAGAATAGCAGATTTCTAACGGTTAGTCCATGAATAGATTTGAAAAGAACAATCAGAATTTTAAAATCAAAGCATTGATAGACTGGAACCTAATACAAATCAACAAATGTAGAGGTGATGGATGAAAAGGACTTGCAGCGAGTAAGAATATAATAGCAGAGTTTTGGTGAGCTGAAGTTTATGGAGAGAGGAAGATGGGAGGTTGACCAGGAGAGTATTGGAATAGCCAATCTAAAAGTAACAAAGGCATAAATGAGGCTTTCATTAGAACATACAAGATATATGAAGTAGGAATAGCTGTAGGTTTTTGAAACAAGTATCATCATTCATTACTATAATGGCTGACCTTCCATCACAATTCTGCCTTCTTGCATTATCACTAAATCCTTTAAGTCCATTGGTAATAACTTGTAGTGCACATGAGCTAAGACAGGGGCTGAAATAGATGAAGGGCATGTGCCCGAAACGTCGAATCTTCTGTTCCCTAGATGCTGCCTGACCTGCTGTGCTGTTCCAGCAATAAAGTTTCAGCTTTGATCTCCAGCGTCTGCAGACCTCACTTTCTCCCTGAAATAGATGATGTTATGCATGTGGAAGTAGACAAAGCTGATGATGGAATGGATGTGGGATCAGGAGTTCACCTTGGGCTTATACAGAATTACATGATTCTGAAGCTCAACAATGGTCTGATGGTATAGGTGGCTAAGGAACAGAGCGTCTGGCAGAGAATAAAGACAATGGTTGCACTCTTCAGAACATTTATTTTGAAGAAATTTTCTGTTCAACTAGTACTGGACATCAGACAAGCAACCTGACAAATCAAAGGCAATAGAGGAGTCAAGAGAAAGGCTGGTGAGGTAATCTGGAAGTCATCAGTGTTTATGTGAAAGCTGTATCTCTTTATTTGGGGCAGCATTTAAGTTGACAAATTGGAGCATCCAAGGATAGATCTTTGAGAGGTAGTGGTCAGGACATGAGGAGAAGCCATTGCAAATGATTCTTTGGCTTTGATTGGAAAGATAATCATGAAGCCTGGGACGGCAGTCCTAGCCTGTTTGGCAATGTGGTGGAGGTAATGGAAAAGGATAGTATGATCTACTGTGTCAATTTTATGCACAGGCTGAGAAGCATGAGGAAGAATCATCTTCCATTTGTCATAACCACAGTGGACTTTAATTAAGAAAGATTCAGTGCTATGAGAAGGGTGAAGACCTGTTTTAAACTTTAGAAACATCGACTCATGAGAAAGAACGACATGGATTGAGAGGTGATATGTTTGAAAATTTTTGGCAGAAAAGGGCATTTAAAGCTGGGGAAAGTTTGTAACAACAATAGAGTCAAGGATTTGTTTTTTGAAGAGGTGTATGATAATGGCAGATTTGAAGAGACAGGAGACAGAACCAGAGGAGATGGAATTGTTCACAGCCAAATATCAGCTGACATGAAACCCAGAAGGGGAAGTTAGCTGGAATAGGATCAAGGCAGTAAGAGGTGGGTCTTATTCAGAAGATCAGCTCAGAGAAAGCATGATAACAGATACGAGAGATATTAAAGTGAATGAATGTTGAAACATTGGGAAAGAGGTGCTCACTCATCCTCAAACAGCAGAGTCACAGGAATGCTCAAAGCGCTTTGCATTCAAAATTCTTATTTAAATCAATTTGTGGGTGGCACGGTGGCACAGTCGTTAGCACTGCTGCCTCACAGCGCCAGAGACCCGGGTTCAATTCTCACCTCAGGTGACTGACTATGTGGAGTTTTTGCACATTCTCCTCGTGTCTGCGTGGGTTTCTTCCGGGTGCTCCGGTTTCCTCCCACAGTCCAAAGATGTGCAGGTCAGGTGAATTGGCCATGCTAAATTGTCCGTAGTGATAGGTAAGGGGTAAATGAAGCAGTATGGGTGGGTTGCGCTTCGGCGGGTCGGTGTGGACTTGTTGGGCCAAAGGACCTGTTTCCACACTGTAAAGTAATCTAATCTAATCTAATTGGAGCAGCTCAATTTCTTCTTTTGCCTCTTGTTTGTTTCTTATGTATTGAAAGAAACTTTTACTATCATTTCTCATATTACTGGCTAGCTTACCTTCATATTTGATCCTCTTCTTCTTTATTTCACTCCTTGTTATCCTCTGTTTGTTTTTGTAGTCTTCCCAATCTTCTGATTTCCCAGTGCTCTAGGCCACTTTATAAGCTCTCTCTGTTTCTATGATACATTTCCTGACTTCCTTTATCAGCCACCCCCCCCCCCTCCAGATAATCTTTCTTTCCTTTGGGATGAACCTCTGTACTGTGTCCTCAATTACACCCAGAAACTCCTATCATTGTTGTTGTAATGTCTTCCCCACTAGGCTCTGCTTCCAGTCGATGTTCATCAGTTCCTCTCTAATACCCCTGTAATTACCTTTATTTAATTGTAACGCCATTACATCCGATTTTGCCTTCTCTCTTACAAATTGCAGACTGAACTCTACCATATTATGATCGCTGCCTCCTAAGTGTTTCCTTACTTTAAGATCTTTTATAAAGTCTGACCATTACATAGCACTCAGTCCAGAATAGCCTGTTCTTTTGTGGGCTCCATTACAAGCTGTTCCAAAAGACCATCCTGTAAGCATTCCATGAATTCCCTTTCTTTGGATCTATGAGAGAGTTGGAGGTGAGTTACACACTGCAGTATTCCTAGCCTTGTAGGCTACCTGCTCTTGTAGCCACTGTGCTTATGTGGTGAGTCCAGTTGCGTTTCTGGTCAATGTTAACCCTAGGGATGTTAGTAGTGGGGGATTCAGTGATGGTAACACCATTGAATGTCAAGCAGTGGTGTTTAGATTGTCTCTTCTTGGAGATGGTCATTGCCTGGTTTTTGACTGTTACTTGGCACTTGTCAGCCCAAGCCTGGATATTGCCCAGACTTTTTTGCATTTGAATATGGACTGCTTCAGTATCTGAGGATTCAAAAATGGTGCTGAGTACTGTACAATCATTGACAAACATCCTCGCTTCTGACCTCATGATGGAGGGAAGGTCAATGATGAAGCAGCTGCAGGTGATTGGGCCTAAGATGCTACCCTGAGGAACTCCAGCAGAGATGTTCTGGAGCTGAGATAACTGACCTCCAATAACTGCAACCATCTTTCTATGTGCCAGGCATGACTCCAACCAGTGGAGAGTTTGCCCCCTAACGCTCATCGATTCCAGTTTTGCTCGGGCTCCTCGATGCCACACTAAGTTGAATGCAATCTTGATGTCAAGAGATATCACTCTCACCTCACTGTTTCTCTCTCTGCAGATGCTGCCAGACCTGAATATTTTCCGCACTTTTTATTTTTATTCCTAAAGTTTAACAATATGTATTTAATGCTTAAGTTATTGATGCTATTGGATTATTTTCCATTTTTTTCAGCACCTGAAATCCTGCGAGGCTGCAGCTATGGGCCTGAGGTGGATATGTGGTCTGTTGGAGTCATAACTTACATCTTGTAAGTGTGCTTCAAACATGGTTATACTGTCATGAGTACAGCACCATATTATAATGTTGCAAGGAACTCAGACTCTAGCCACTAATACACAATATGTTTTGTCAAAATTATGGATGCCAAAACATAGGTAACACAAAGCAAACCAACCTTGGGGCTCGATTTCATGCTGGCACTAATTTGATTTGCTAACTTTATTAATTGTAGGCAGTTTCTCAGCTGAATTATTCTAAAGCTGTTGAATTTCATGCATAAATTGTGGTAGCCTGCTGATTAAACCTGTCTAAGCAAATGTGAAAATGAAATGACAGTTTTTAAAAGCCATATGTTTTCTGCAAATTTCAGACATTTTAAGTCTCTTTTTTAACCTTGCTGAAGTTTTTTTCCAGAGTAAATTAGCCACAGTTAAGAAGGTGCTCCTTGCCTTTACCCCCTTCTATACTGATTTCATGTCAGAAGTTTTCAGGAGTTATTTTCTCCTCTGCTTTAACCTTATGTGCACCTACATGAAGTACTCACAACTTTTTCCTCACCATGTTTGATGCTGTTCTACTGAATTAGATGTGGTGCA
This sequence comes from Chiloscyllium plagiosum, assembly GCF_037043375.1. Taxonomy (NCBI): domain Eukaryota; kingdom Metazoa; phylum Chordata; class Chondrichthyes; order Orectolobiformes; family Hemiscylliidae; genus Chiloscyllium; species Chiloscyllium plagiosum. The sequence continues at coordinate 13,220,913 of NW_028270166.1, forward strand.
GCATGAGGTGCCTATTGATGACACTGTTCCATTCTGCCACTACATTTAACATTCCCATAGCAGCTTGCCTGCACAGAGGTAATATCAGGTTTCAGGCCAACCTATTGCTGTCCAGCCTACATATTTGGCCTGGTAGCAGTTGGTCCAGTTCAGCATGAGGATCGCTGCTGACCCAACTCTAACAAAAAATCCCTGTAACCATTACCAGGTTGGCGCACCTTAACCCATAATAAGGTTTGCCTGGTCAGGATACTCTGACAATTGGTCACCATACAGTGAAAGTTCAAGTGTTGTGCTGTGTGATTTGGATGCCTCCTAGGAAGCTGTTGTAATGGATTGGTGGAAAATAGTGAACAGTTTATACCAAAATCTGCTTTCATTGTGTCAAGTTCAAAATCCCAGGCAGAGAAGAGGAAGATGTGACCTACAGGGTATAGCCTGATTTGTTGTTAGAGTTATGAAATTTTGAAGTGTTACCTGGTGAGCAACACCTTCCACATCAAACCACTTCTCCTAATTTTTATATTTCGGTTTTTAATTTAACATTGTTTTAAAATACTCTCTGTAAGTTAACTTTTGTTATTTTTCCTAGGCTTTGTGGGTTTGAACCATTTTTTGATGCAAGGGGTGACCAGTATATGTACAGCAGGATCTTGAACTGTGACTATGAATTTGTCTCCCCCTGGTGGGATGATGTGTCTCTAAATGCAAAAGATCTGGTAAGTATTGCAGAAATCTGAGCAAGCGTTTATATCTCAAATAATAAGGTATAAAGTGATAAGCTGATAGTTTGTGTGTTATAAGATACAAGCAGAAAGGGCTGTTTCAGAGCTGCTGAGTACCGTGAATGAACTTGAAGTTATTCTGAATATGAGACACTTTAAGCTTTTGTTAAGGGATTGGAATACTGTATGTGAGACTTTGGAGGAACCTCAAGGAATTGGATCAAAATCCTGAAACTTACTTCCTCACAGCACTGTGAGTATACCTACATCCCAATAACTGCAATGGTTTTAGATGGCAGCTCACCACCAGCCAGACAACAACTGCTGGCTAACGACACCCACATCCCATGAATGAATAAAAAAAACTTACCATGGAGGAAAGTACCTTCGTTCAACTACTTTCAACTTGTTTACCTCAAGATATGACCTCATGGATAGTGACTCAGAATGGGAATAATGTAAGATTTCCCCCTCTTTATCAAGGGCATTTTAAGTTAATTTCAGTGGCCAACAGCAGAGTCAGGACACACTCCATTCGCACCAACGACATGCACCCAATGTGTACGGAAATTAGCATTCAATATTTGCCAGCCTCTAACAGCCCTTGTGCCAGTTACAGGAAGCTTTTCTATTTCAGCTTTGTAACTTGGGCTTCATTGGCTGTTATTGTAATGTTTCAGGCAAGGTCACTGCACTCAGAGATGTGCACCATCTTAAATACTGGATCAGACTGCATCTCTGGGCTTTTTTACATTCATGTTTTAATTTAACATAGTCTTAAAATACTCACTGTAAGTAATATTTCGTTATCTTTCCTAGACTCTGTGGTATCTCTATCATAGTGCTCACTTGCTCCAAACCCACCTGGATGCTGACAGCATGTCTGCCTTGCATTTTACTTGCCTTTGAGCTTTGCCCCTTAGCCAGAGAAACCAGGTGCATTTTACTTCTGTATTGCCTTGCCAATTAACACAAACACAAGGGAAGGAAGAATACCAGGGTTGTCATTAGGCCTCAGTCAAGTCACTTGGGGATAGCCTTCAGTCAGGTGATCACGGCACAGGAAGTAAAGGGCAGCCTGTGGTATCAGTTCAGGGGCTTGGACCCAGTCAGCTGCTCAAAGTGGTCAGAGTTGGGCTACTCCTTACATAAGGATGAGGAGCCAAATGTCGATCATTCCATTATCCATCTTGAGTCATTCTGCATATTGGGGACTTTCAATCTGTTCTGCTGGCATGGTCACTTTTGGTAGAATTGCACTGAGAGTTGGGTAGCAGCTATTTTTGTTTTATAAGATCTTATCAGTGTATATACGAACAAGTTGTCATGTTTTACTTACTTATGATGATCCTATTATTATAATGGGGAGATGATGGCCTAGTGTTATTATTACTGGACTCAGATTGTAAGTTTGCTCGTTGAACTGGAAGGTAGTTTTCACATGTTTCATCACCATGCTAGGTAACACTATCAGTGAGCCTCCGGTGAAGCACTGGTGTTCTGTCCCGCTTTCTATTTGCGTGTCTTGGTCTGTTAAGGTGAGTGATAAATTTCCGGTTCTTTTTCTCAGAGGTTGGTAAAATGGGTCCAAATCAGTGTGTTAATTAATAGAGTTCGAGTTTGAATGCCAGGCCTCTAGGAATTCCTATGCATGTCTCTGTTTAGCCTGTCCTAGGATGAATGTGTTGTCCCAGTCAAAATGGTGTCCTTCTTCGTCCATATGTAAGCATACTAATGATAGTGAGTCATGTCTTTTGGTGGCTAATTTTCTACCCTGCAATATCCTGCAGAGACTGTAACAAATGCTACATCAGACAGACAGGCAGAAAACTATCCACCAGGATACACAAACATACGCAGAAACCCTAGCAACGCCCTAGCCACACATCGAACACATCTCGGAGATGACAACCAGACTATTCCGACCCCTTGGCATCATGGTTGCCCACAAATCTACCATCACACTGAAACAGCTACTGATGAACCTTAAGGATCCTATACCATGAACCAGCAAAACAAATGTCATTTACAAAATATCTTGCAAGGACTGTAATAAAACTACATCGGATAGACAGGCAGAAAACTAGCCACCAGGATACACCAACACCAACTAGCCACCAAAAGACATGACCCACTATCACTCGTGTCCTTACATACGGACGAATAAGGACACCACTTCAACTGGGACAACAAATCCATCCTAGGACAGGCTAAACAGAGACATTCACGGGAATTCTTAGAGGCCTGGCATTCAGACCAGAACTCCATCAATAAACACACTGATTGGGATCCCATTTACTAACCTCTGAGGAAAAGAACTGAAATGATATCACCCACCTTAACAAATCAAGACACATAAATAGAAAGCAGAACAGAACATCCGAGCTTCACCAAAGGCTCACTGATGATGTTACGTAGCATGGTGATAAAACGTCTGAAAACAAACCTTCCAGCTCAGTGAGCAAACTTACAACCTGAGCTACAAGTCTTCTCAAAATTACTATCGCTGAACTGTTAATCCAGAGACCCAAGTTCAAATCCCACTACGGCAAATGGTGGAATTTGAATTAAATAAAAATCTGGAATTAAGAGTCTAATGATGACCATGAACCCACTGTTGATTGTCTGGAAAAAAAACCCATCTGGTTCACTAATGTCCTTTAGAGAAGGAAACTGCCATCCTTACCTCGTCTAGCCTACATGTGACTCCAGACCCACAGCAATGTAGTTGACTCTTAACTGCTCTCTGGGAATTGCAATAATGCTGGTCTAGCCAGCGATGCCCTCATCCCATGAATGAATTTAAAAATAAGAAATTGAAGCTAATCACTCTAATGCTCTAAATATGCTATCGAACTGCATTTGGTGCCTCTGAATCTTCCAACTACACAGTGGTTAGCACTGCTGCCTCACAGCGCCAGAGACCCAGGTTCAATTCCCGCCTCAGGCGACTGACTGTGTGGAGTTTGCACATTCTCCCCGTGTCTGCGTGGGTTTCCTCCGGGTGCTCCGGTTTCCTCCCACAGTCCAAAACTGTGCAGGTTAGGTGAATTGGCCATGCTAAATTGCCCATAGTGTTAGGTGAAGGGGTAAATGTAGGGGAATGAGTCTGGGTGGATTGCGCCTCAGCGGGTCGGTGTGGTCTTGTTGGGCCGAAGGGCCTGATTCCACACTGTAAGTAATCTAATCTAAACTAATTTGATGTGACAGATTTTGTTTGCGTTAAAAAGCATCAGGATGCAACAAAATGTGAAAAAAAGAAATGGGACAACTTTGCAACCAAAGAAAAAACTCACTAAAAAAACTCAGGTTTTGATAAAGTAAATTTGAATGTTGAAATGGTCTTTGTTAAGATCATGTTCAATAATGGTGATTCACAACCAATGAGATTTCTTCCTAGTGCTATTTCTAAGGCATCGTTTCTTCACATACAGGTTAGAAAACTGATAGTGCAAGATCCACAGAAACGGTTAACAGTTCATCAGGCCTTGCAACACCCTTGGGTGACTGGGAAAGCGGCTAATATTGCTCATATGGACAACGCTCAGAAGAAAATGCAAGAATTTAATGCAAGGCGCAAACTTAAAGTGAGTGAATGAACATTAAGCAGGGAATTATGCAATAAATTAATTTTAAATGTTGAAATGGCATATACCTATCCGAGACTACACTTCTGCCTTAAAGTCTTCCTTCCCTTGATCCCATGCATGCACATATAGGTACAGGTGGAATTAGGAGAAAGTGAGGAATGCAGATGCTGGGGATCAGAGCTTAAAAATGTGTTGCTGGAAAAGCGCAGCAGGTCAGGCAGCATCAAAGGAGAAGGAGAATCGACGTTTCAGGCATAAGCCCTTCTTCAGGAATGAGAAGGGTGTGCCAAGCAGGCTAAGATAAAAGGTAGGGAGGAGGGACTTAGGGGAGGGGTGTTGGGAATGCGATAGGTGGAAGGAGGTTAAGGTGAGGGTGATAGGCCGGAGAGGGGGTAGTGGGGGAGAGGTCGGGAAGATTGCAGGTCAAGAAGGTGGTGCTGAGTCTGAGGGTTGGGACTGAGAAAAGGTGGGGGAGGGGAAATGAGGAAGCTGGAGAAATCTGCATTCATCCCTTGTGGTTGGAGGGTTCCTAGGCGGAAGATGAGTCATGCTTCCTCCAGGCGTCGTGTTGCCATGGTCTGGCGATGGAGGAGGCCAAGGACCTGCATGTCCTTGGCGGAGTGGGAGGGGGAGTTAAAGTGTTGGGTTGGTTGGTGCGGGTGTCCCAGAGGTGTTCTCTGAAATGTTCTGCAAGTAGGCAGCCTGTTTCCCCAATGTATAGGAGGCCACATTGGGTGCAGCAGATGCAGTAAATGATGTGTGTGGAGGTCCAGGTGAATTTGTGATGGATATTGAAGGATCCCTTGGGGCCTTGGAGGGAAATGAGGGGGGAGGTGTGGGCGCAAGTTTTGCATTTTTTGCGGTTGCAGGGGAAGGTGCCGGGAGTGGAGGTTGTGTTGGTGGGGGGGTGTGGATCTGACAAGGGAGTCGCGGGGGAGTGGTCTTTCCGGAATGCTGATAGGGGTGGGGAGGGAAATATATCCTTGGTGGTGGGGTGGAATTAGTTCTTATTGAAAACTATAATCACTCTTATTTGAAGTTGTAAATAAAAGTGTGGTATCAATAGATATCAATGTTCAGGAACTTTGCTGATTCAAGGAGCATTCACTTGTCATTCTTAGTAGCAACAATGAAGCAGATGCCACTTTACTACAGCAATAAGGTATGTAAATAGGATTAAATCAGATTTAATTATTCTACAGATGAATCTATTGAAAACAAAAAATGACAGCGGGACAGACAACATCCGTGGAGAGATAGCAAGCCAATGTTTTGAGTCTAGATGACTCTTCTCCAGAGTCTAGAGACCTTTCCCCTCCCCATGCCCCACCCCACACACCCCCACTCAGACTATCTGCTTTTTTCCAGTTTGGCAGCTGACACACCATTGTTCTGCGATTCTCTCATTCCAGTCACTTAATCTGCACTATAACAGCCTTTCTCTGCCAGATTATTAATCAGTGGCAACATTGTTTTTGGCAGTTAAAACCCCAAAGGACAACATTGAGCAAGACAGGGGAGAAATAAATGGTAACTGAGTCTTAAATTATTCCAAAATTGATTGTTCCTTCTGGAGATAATGTTTGTAATACCTTCATGGTATTACCTAACATCATGATATTAGGATATCAGTGCACAAATTTGAAAGGGTTCAGAAACGTTTTACAAGGATGTTGCCAGGGTTGGAGGGTTTGAGCAGTAGGGAGAGGCTGAACAGGCTGGGGCTGTTTTCCCTGGAGCGTCAGAGTCTAGATGGTGACCTTATCGAGGTTCATAAAATCATGAAGGGCATGGATAAGGAAAATAGACAAGGTATTTTCCCCAGGGTGGTGGAGTCTAAAACTGGACAGCATAGGTTTAAGGTGAGAGGGGAAAGATTTAGAAGGGAGCTAAGGGGCAACTTTTTCACAAGAGGGTGGTGCATGTATGGAATGAGTTGCCAGAGGAGGTGGTGGAGGCTGGTAACATTACAATATTTTAAAGGCATCTGAATAGGTAAATGAATAGGAAGGGTTTAGAGGGATATGGGCCAAATGCTGGCAAATGGGACTAGACCTATTTACGATATCTGGTTGGCGTGGATGAGTTGTACCAAAGGGTCTCTTTTCGTGCCGTATATCTCTATGACTCTAATGACAACAAAAACAGTTGGCTTTGAAAGTTCCTTTCGAAATTAGTCCTTCAAACCCCAGTAAACTGAGGAACAGAAGTAAGCGATTTAGCCCCTCAGGCTTTCGATTAAATTAAGGCTGATCTATATCCTCATTCTACTTTCCTGTCTTAATATCCCTTAATATCCTTGGCTAGCAAATGTTTATCAATCTCAGATTTTAAATTATGAATTGAATTATCATGTACTGATTTTTAAGGAGAAATAATGACATTTATATCACCTATTTTCTGAATAGGTTGAGCACCCTCTTCCAAATGGCCTCATTCTGATTTTGTGGTCATGTCTCCTTATCCTAATCCTTCTCATCAACATAAAAACTTTCTATCATATCACTTGACATTAAAGTGTCATGCACTACATTCAAATACAGGTCTGTTTTATGTGATTACCAAATTCATGCCAATTTCAAATGTTGGCAAGTAAATATATTATTGATCAATGACATCAGTTGGATATGTTACTAACAAGTGCTTCCTTTGGAAAAGCAACTTTGTTATTTCAAGTTCATGGCAAATAGGAACATGCTATGAGAGAAGGCCCAAACATTAACCTACTTTAGAAATTTAAGAACTGTAACTAAATGAATTAAAAAATTCTAAATTGGTAAACAATGAAAATGCTGAGATAGGATTTCTTCGTTGATAATCTATGACTGACATCTATACCTGATGAATTTGCTGTTGATCTCTTGTTTTCCATATATTTAGATGCTCAAGTAATATGCAAATTTTCAAAACATTAACTCTCAGGAGAGAAATACTGACACATATTTCACAAGCAATCTGTGCATTTCTTAGAATAATGCTTCATGTAAATGACCATCTTCTGCTTACAGCTAGAAAGAAACTTTAAATAAACTATGGTGTATACTTAACTGAGCCTTCCATTGTAGTACATGATGAAAAAAATACTGAGATGTTGTGCTGTTTTGATTTTGCTTTGATAGGCAGCTGTTAAGGCTGTAGTAGCCTCAAGCCGACTGGGAAATGCCAGCAATCATACCCACAGCAATCATGACAGTGTCAAAGGAAGACTCAATTCTTGCTCCCTTCAAGAGCAGAGCACAGAAAAGGAAAATGGACAAGAATCATAGCTAAGCTCTTGCGAGTGGTTCCCAAAGACTGTCTTCCTCATGGAAGATATGCAAAGAATGCTGGCAATGTTCAATGGCTCAGAACTTTCTTTCCAAAATGAATGGTGATAGCATATTTTGCAAAAAAAAACAATTCTGTAACGTATGTTCCACATCTTGTAGTGGAATGAAATGGCAGATCTTCAAATCATATGTGAAGATTTTATATATATATATATATATATATATATTTATAGTATTTTATGTTGTAGTACTCAATGTAGACTGATAATGGTATAAACATAATTCTAGGGTCACTGCAGTTTTACAACATTCAGCACAACATTTGTATCCAACTGCTCTTTAGTCCATTTGTTGGATATAATGTCCACTCTAACTAATTTTCATGGCAGATGCTTTGACTCTGAGGCAAATGGCATACATTAATTTAAATAATTGAAAGAAAAAAGAAACTTGGCCTTAATCACAAAGCAATGAAGATGCTTACTGGGTCATGTGTGAAAATTCTCAGTTGATCCACAGATTTTGAATGACTGTATGTAATGAAATAATAAAAGTAGACCAGAACAAGGCATACAAATCAATATGATGATTTTTAATTATAAATTTACAATAATCTGATAAATAGGGTACAGCAGCAATGAAAAAAATATTAGCTATCCAAAATAATAACAGATATTGTTAGAAATCCCTAGTGGGTCAATGCACACTTGAAAAAGAAAGACAGGTTGTTATCAGTTTTTAGATTTTCCTTGTTCTTTCTAGTTCAGTATTACTAATCACTCTAAAAGTGAATCCTGTGCCCTCAAGAATAAAGAATATATTGCTGCTGTTCAATACTTATACAAAATTAATGGCCAAGGGACCATAATGGTAGATCACTTAATTGTGTTAATGTATCTTGCCGTATTGCTCCTTGCCATGTTTCTCATCTTCTGAAGGACTAAATGATAATCATGTCAGGGAGATAAGATCAGTTGTATAATTAACTTCATGACTACACAGAGTACCAAGATAATGTTAACCCTTACCTATTTCTTATCCCTCTTTGAAACTTCAAAACTGTGCCTGAGATTTGAGCCTCCCTTCGCATGATTATTATTATCTTAGGAAAGTGTCTGTCTCTTTCATTGTTTGAAACTCAAACTTAACAATGGAGTTACATTTTGGACCCAGAGACAGAGAAAGGAAAATCCAAATCCTTCTCCCACCTTTCTGCCAAGTACTCATTCATCAAGCTGTCAATAAAGAATAACTTGCTTTTTCGCCCATGGTTGCGAAGTTATCTAGTTAGCCGCTTGCTGTATCCAATCTATAAAAGCAATCTGACATTACACATGCAAGTATTTGAAGAAACTCTATCTGCCAGTGCTACATCTCTGCCAAGAGTTGATCACACCTACTTTCCACCCAAGAAGATAATATATTCAGTGTGTTCAGTGTATTCAGTGAAGTGGCAACTTCTGAACACCAGGTGGAGGGAGAATTTTCATTGCTGTCAGTGCTCCCATTACCTCCCAAACAAAGTCCAAATTCAGCCCAAAGGTGCTGCCTCTCTCTCTCACCCTTCATAAGGAGCCAAGTGGCCATGTTATTTGATGGCCAGCACTACTTTAGCTACCAAAAGAGAAAATGCTGGAAAATCTCATCAGGTCTGGCAGCATCTGTAAGGAGAGAAAAGAGCTGACGTTTCGAGTCAAGGGTCAGTTAGACTTGAAACATCAGCTCTTTTCTCTCCTTACAGATGCTGCCAGACCTGATGAGATTTTCCAGCATTTTCTCTTTTGGTTTCAGATTCCAGCATCCGCAGTAATTTGCTTTTATCCACTACTTTAGCTACTCCTGTCCCGCTCCTGGATTCTCTAATCCAGGCCCCCTCAGATACATGGAAATTCAGCCTCTTTAGGGCCATCTGTACATGTGAAGTCATTCTGCACAGAATGGAGTGAAATCGACCACTTGTGCAGACGCATCCTGACTTATGGTCGTCTGTTGCCAATACATGATGTCACCAGTCTGTTCACAAATGTGCAGGCAGTCATTTTGATAGCCATCTTTGTGTTCAGGTCAATTATTCTGAAATATTTAATGGAATGTTTGGGATACATTAATGAGGCAGCCATCAGATACAATGGGTGGAATCTTAAAGGAACCTAAATGATGTGGGCAATAACGAGAATGGGGCAGAATTGTACAAGAAATTCAGCTCTTTCAATGTTGGGAACAATTCACTGCATCTTTTAACTAATTTCCAGGCATCAAGGTGAGATTTTTGCTTGGCAGCTGTGAGTTGCCAATTAAGGACGATTGTGGCTTGTTAACACCTTATTAACTGCACATCTTGCCTTATTAATACTCAGCATCTATCATATCATCTCTGGATAGCAAACTAGACACCAAGAATTCTTGATATGGAAGTCAGATTAAGTATTTGGTGACTTCAGCTCACCACTTGCTCTAGAGGACCTCCACTTTTGACACCATACACCAACATCTCAGGCCACTCTCCATGGGCACCAGCTTCATACGGCCCACATTCACGGATATTGGCATCTGACATATAGCAGCCTCTAAGAACCTTCATGCACATCTCCAATCCACTTACAGTACACTTCTGCAATCCAATACTGCACTTCGAGGTGGAACAAAGTGCAATCATTCTAATGCAACAAGGACACTTCATGACCAGGGACATGAAGTCAGTTCATGGACAGGGTCAGGCTGCATCTCTAAATGATTCATTTAGCACTCACTCCATGATCCTCACAACATCCTTTCCTTACCTTGCCTTTTTGTACCTTGCCTCTCAGCTAGAGATACCTGTGACAATAAAGCTAATTCTAATTCAGGTTCACAATACTACTGCAATGTCAGCATTCCTCAGTAAACACAATGAACTATTGGTCGGGGTATCCTGGTCCAGTAAGTCCCAGAAAAGCTCAGCCGGTCAGGCAGCATCCAAGGAGCAGAAAAATTGACATTTCGATCATCGGGAATGAGGCTTGTGGCCCGAGGAGGCTGAGAGATAGATTGGAAGGGGTTGGGGCTGGGGGGAAGGTAGCTGGGAATGCGATAGGTAGATGAACGTGGGGGTGAAGGTGATAGGTCGGTGAGGAGAGTGGAGTGGGTAGGTGGGAAGCAAGAAGACAGGTAAAACAGTTCAAGAGGGCAGTGCTGAGTTGGAGGGATGGATCTGGGTTAAGGTGGGGAGAGGGGAAATGAGGAAACTGGTGAAATCCACATTGATCCTGTATGGTTGAAGGGTTCCAAGGCAGAAGATGAGGCCCTCTTCCTCCAGGTGTCGGGTGGTTAGGGTTTGGCAGTGGAGGAGGCCAAGAACTTGCATGTCCTTGGCAGAGTAGGAGATAAGTGTTTGACCACCCTGCAGTGGGGTTGTTTAATGCATGTGCCCAGAGATGTTCTCTGAAATGTTCCACAAGTTGGCACTTGTCTCTCCAATGTAGAAGAGCAACAGACACAGTAGATGACATGTGTGGTAGTACAGGTAAATCTCTGTTGAATGTGGAAGGATCTGGGATCAATATGGATTTCACCAGTTTTCTCCTTTCCACTCTCCCCACCTTATTCCAGATCCAATCTTTCAACTCAGCACCTCTCTCGAACTGTCCTACCTGTCCATCTTCCTTCCCACCTATCCGCTCCACCCTCCTTTCTGACCAATCACCTTCACACCTCCTTCATCTACCTATCGCATTCCCAGCTACCATCCCCCCAGCCCCAAACCCCTCCCATTTATCTCTCAGCCCCCTTGGGCCACAAGCCTCATTCCTGATTAAGGGCTTATGCTTGAAACGTTGATTCTCCTGCTCCTCGGAGACTGCCTGACCGGCTGTGCTTTTCCAGCACCACAGTCTTTGATTCTGATCTCCAGCATCTGCAGTCCTCACTTTCCCCCAGTAAGTATTGGGCAGCTTCCATACATGGTCATACAGTTGCTCAAGGTGGTCAGAGTCAGGATCCTCTACTCATAAGGGGTAAGGAACTAAATGACAGGCAGTTCACCACCTGTATTGTTTCTTTCTGTCTAATTATGGTCTGTTTTATCTTCTGGAATGAAAGAGAGAGGAAAGTCTTAAGGAAAATGCAAGTGAGTGCATAGTTGCACTTTCTGGTATAGATGGGTGATGTCCCAAGCAAGTTAGTAGGCAGCACAGAAGATTAGCGCTTTAGGGGTTGGTATGGGTGACAACAAGTGAGGGAACATTTTATAGGCAATAGAGAGTGTGTTAGAGCATGACCCTTGATGGGACGTGGGTATGGCAGCAGAGATAGAGTGATTGAAAGATGTCGCAGATAAGTTGGTGACACTTACGCTCGCAGAGTAGAGAAGGTCATTTACCTTCTTGCTACATTGCTTTACGTTACACCAGGTGGCTGAGACTACACTGACTTAGGTGGCAACCTTGGACCTTTCAGATATTGTCAGGTGTTGTGTCCTCCACTACTGGTCCTGTGGAAGAGGATATCCCACCTCTGCACCACCCATACAGCAGGTTCTCCAAGTCTGTGCCCACAAAGTGGGACACCGATTTTGTTTTGTTTCTCATGTCCAGGAACCATGCAGGACAGCTCCAGACTAACAACGTTTGTCCAGAGGCACAATGACCATTAAAGCACCAGGGATGCCGATCCATTCTGGGATGTTCTGGTATTGGCAAGTTGTTCTCGGCATTGCAAGTGATAGAGTGGGGCTAGAACTGAACGAGAGAGGCACCAAAGAGGAGGGCAGGTCATTAATGAGACGCGTTTGGTGAGATGCAGTGAGAAAACCCATAAGGCCTCACAGAGATAAACCCTCCACAAAACTCAACAAAAATAGCAGCCAAAAAAAGATTTAGCCCGATAAAGTAGTTAATGTGACTAATCTGTTTCCCTGAAGGGAAGCTGATCAAGCTGATCAAACTTTCTTAATTTGACCAGTGACTTCTCAAGTGTTTTGTTAATATGGGAATTAACTGACTCTATCCTGAATATGATTTTCTAGCAGAAATATGTTATATCAAAAATTAATTCCAGGCCAACCAGATAAGAATCTTTAAATAAGTTGACATTTTATCAGAAATCTTTGACAGTAGATCAATCACTCTTTCAGGTATGGGCTGACCCACTGCATGTTTTCATGCTGAACACTGGATTCCAGCATCTGCAGTTTTTTTTTGTCTCGACATATTGTCAAACTTATTTCTGCCATCAGCACTCAATTAAATTAAAAATAGTGAGAAAGCTGTTTTTATGTGCACTGTACCAACTAACTCCTGATAAGATGTAACAATTACATTTCAATTTTAAGAAATTAAATTGAGATTGTTTTGGTCTTAATAAACAATTAAACATAGCATCAGTAAATTCAACTGACATGTAAATCTTTAGGAACATAACAACATGATGATCTAGAAATATACATACAGCTAGTGGTTGCATACAAGGTCACATCTTCATTTGAGTTAGAGTTAAAAGTACGTTTTTGTGATTTATCAATAATTCCAAATACTTGCTCAACTAAGACTCTATCCTATCTTAGGCATATTTGAAACTGAACTTTTAAAATACTATGTTTTTTATAAACTAATTTCTTATAGTACTCGGTCAGATGTTCAATGAAACCCATCTCTAATACCTGTACAATATGTTAAAACTTATTTATGAAAGCTCGTGGGGTATAATTTATGTTCCAGTTATATTGGTCATGTGTATTGAGTTAGTCTAATGACATAAATCAAATAGAGCTTCATAATCTAATATTTATATATGCTGTGTGTATGTATGTGGGAAGGAGCAGGGGATGGGAGAGAAATGGTGAGAAACTAATCTCCCTTTGCATGTGCTGACTTATATACACATTAACCATCTGTAGGATTAGAAATAAATATTATGTGTTAATGGGCTAAAATGTAGGTGATGCTTATGCAGTCAAGAATAAATGTGTCCTTGCATACAAATTGCACTAGTAAAAATTCACCCAAAATCTTTGCCTTAAAATATAGTCAAATTCATGAATTACAATTTGATAACATTAGACATGCAGCTTATGTCCAAAAAAGCCAACATTCTCAAGAATATATTTTTCACAGATTACAGAAATTTGGCAGCATACAGTAAGCTACAGATCCATTAATTATCACAAAGCACATGAAAGCCATTAAAACCTCAATGGGCTGAAAAATCCTACATATATAACTGAAGCATTCAGAAGTTCAGAAGAAACTTTCACTTTAGGGGAAAAGGCATTCTACTTTTTAGGAAAGTAGTCCTAAGTATTAATGTATACTCTTGGGTTTTCTTCTGATTTTCCAAGTCTCATCCACTTGACATTATGGTGGATGATTTGGGGAATTACTGCAAAACTTCATATCATGAGGAATACATCAAAATTCAGTATGATATGCTTCCCCCTAACAATAATGTATGCCTTATGCAAAAACAGATAGATAGTGTAAATAATTAGCAGAATGCCAAACTGTCTGGTATTATTAGAGAATATTAATAGGTGAAAATATTTACTTACATGTAAAATGCTTTATAAATTCCACAACAATTGCCTTTGGTTATTATACAAATTACAATGTACTTCTTCCCAACTAGATAAACTGCTAACATTTAAGATGTTGATTTTCTAAATGTAGTAACTGTTGTATTTCAAGTTTTAGGGTAAAAAGGAAATAGTGTGATAAGGATTTATTATAATTTTACCAAATCAGTTATTCTCTATTATCATGCCACATAAAGCAAAAAGAAAATGTAATATGAATTTCAAATTATTTATAGGACTTCAAAGGATGATATCAAGCTCATTTTTGACATATTATACATATTTATAATTGATTAAATGGCTTTTTAACTGAGAATGATCTATATGGCATTAGGCATTATTTATGTGTGGAGAATTTTTTGCCAGTCTATTGCGCAAGACTTCCAATATATCGTGTAGAAGATAAATATATCTTGTGGACAGCAATCTTTTTAACTGCAGTATTCTTTAGGCAATATGCGGTTGATTGTATCTTACAGTAATTCTGTCTAATTTAGTAAGGAGCAGTATTTTTGACTATAAAACAGTACTGTTACATGTCACAAATACACAAAATGCAACTAAAAATTGTTGAATGTTTTACAACAAATAGTGCAAATTGCAAGACTATAGTTGTGCTTCAAATATTCCTATTACAGCTGATGTTCTTTACATTATTTTGATTTCACCCTTATTTCTGAAATATCTATGTTATTCCATAAACATGCAAAGTACCTGTTGTTTGAAAGAATTCCAGATAGTAGGGCTATGTTTCTTGTATGGCTCATGGATCAGGAGCCAACAGCAACAGCTGCAACTGTTATTATGTCATCTATACTCATAAATAAAAATTACAAAATAAGTTTTGTCTTGACTCCAGTACTCTTTACAACTGTTTGTACTGTAATATATAAACCATTTTTGGTTAAGAGATTGTAATATTTCATTAAATCAGTATTCAAAATGGTTATGTATTTGATATACAGTAACTGTTGTTGGAATTATAAGTACAATACATTTTGAAAGAGTTACCAACAGCTTGTATATTCCCAATAACTCTTCATATTTAATGGAGATTAATTGTATGTGTTAAAATGCAAAACGGGCCATATATCTTTGACTCCTTGTCAGGAGGAGTCACTACCAGAATTAAAACTTGTTATATGCAAATGGTTGATCTCCAATGTCATTGCACATGGGGAATCAAAATCAATGATGGTCCTCAAGTGGAGCAACAAAAGGTACACAACATTGTGATTTTGCTTTATTCCAAGTAGATTACCTATGAATTTTATACAGAAAATGACAAAACAAATCAAAATTCTTGTGATATAAGTTGTGGAGATCTGCAAATTATGAAACTTAATTTCTTCAAAGTGTACAGTTGCAGGTTTGATAGTGTAATGATTTTATAAGAGAAACAGTATCTAGAGATATAAAAGTAGCACCGCCCAAACATGTAATGCTTAACATACATTGAAAATTTATATTGTCCTTTGTCTATCTGTATTTAACATAGTCAGAACATTGTATTAATTTGTAAGGACAATACTTTGAAGAAAAATTAGATGTTGAATTTTCCCAGCCCTTGAACACCATTTGCAGTGGTAAGTCAGATGAGAAGATATGGTGAGTTTATAAAAATGAGATTCTTGACTTTGAGGAAAAAGATGTCCAAGTCTTGAAAAGCGAGATAAGAATTGATTAACTGGATGAGTGGCAAGCGACCTATTTCAATTAATTTACAGCTCATTAGTACCTAATCTCACATCCTTTATATGCAGTTTCCTATTCCCCCATCTACTAGAGAGAAACTAGATGGCACAAATTCCTGCCAGGGATCTGATGGCTCCAGTTCAGCACTTGCTCGTCTAGGCCTCCATCTTGGACAGCTGTCCAACATCTCAGGAAATGTTCTGGGGGAAGAAACATCTGCACCTCCCCCTCACTCCTGATAGATAGAGGATGACATCAAACACAGCAGCTTCACCACAGGATCATGGCAAATCTCCAACTCACTTTGAATAAAGTTATCCAATTCAATAAGGCACTTTGGAGTACACTGGCACTTTTCATTGTAATTCTGTCCTAGGCCCTGCTAATGTGTGGGGAACTGGCATCCATTCAATGGGTTGGACCAGCATGAATCTCAGGATTTGTGACTTGCTGTCTTAGTACTCTCTCACTTTGAGCCTATTCGGATGTTCATAGCATCTCTGCCATTCCTTCCCTTGCCATTTTGCACTTTGTCACCCCATTTAGAATTTAGAGGCTTGCAATCCTTTTGCCTTAGCTTGCCTGTTAGCACAAAGCCAGGTAGCTTGTCAGAACTGTCAGCAGTGCACAGCCAAGGGGATGGACATGTTCTTCTATGGCACTGTGTAATGTTCAATGTCAAACTTACACCATGTGTCAGCAGCTTACATGGCAAACACACTCAATTGTTCCAACTAAATAGCCACGTCTCAAAGTCCAAGGGAAGTAGTCCTCAAGTCAACTGGATGAATTCACCTTAGTTTCCAATATTGTAATCTCCTTCCAATGTTCCATAGCCTACACAGGGTGCAGAAGCTGCTTACTTCATATCCTGAACAATAAAACGTCCACACCATTATCCTGTTGCAATGCTGCCTTTCTTGGATACTATGCAGGATTGGGGGGGAAAAGTACTCATTATTGCTGCCACAATACAATTTCTTATTGAATGTGTGCCAAAAGACTTACGTCAGTATCAAGACAAAGATGTGTATCAATCATGTAGAGGGATCCCACTGGCTTTCTTATTTGGGGTCTCCATTTCACAATGTTAAGAAGATGCTGTTCAAATGCTTTTTGTGTATTCTATGACAGCTGAATGATCACATTTCTGAGCAGCTCCTTTGTGTCAGATATTGGCCACATAGGCTCATTGGAACCACCCAACTGGATCTAGGCACAGAACCCTGTGGTCACTGCCATGAGGGCTACTACATAAATGGATGAAGAAAATATAAAGACCAGGACTAACATCAAATTCCAGTGAATGTGGAGCTACCCCCTACTGTGAAGCTTCCAGCCATAGGTGCCATGATGATGCAGCAAGGATACAGGTGAACCACAGAGGCTCATCCTCTCATGAATGTCATGCAGATGATCATTGAAAAGATAGATCATAGAATTCCCAATGTGTGGAAACAGGCCATTTGGCCCAACAAGTTCAAACCGACCCTCTGAAGACAAACCCACTCAGACCCACTCCCGTACCCTATTACTCTATACTTACCCCTGACTAATGCACCTAACCTACACATCCCTGAATACTATGGACAACTGAGTTTGAGGCAGTGTCACCATATGCTGTCCGGGGATAGCAGTGAGAACATCATATCATGATACCCAGCATATCTGCAATGCAATACTTTCTTCCAATGGGGCCACCGACATAAATAGGATGGCATCCACATCAGATTTTCATGCAAGTCATATCTGGGACTTTGTGCCAATACCACGCGGATAGAAGATGCCAATTGATTCTAAGGATCTCTGCTCCAGATAACTGGCTAAGCTACAAGATAGACAACATGGATCCATGAGAGCCACAGCATCATATCAAGTAAGAACAGGAGGGTGTTTTTCAGACAGAACAGCATCTTCAGTACCATACAGTGCAACAGTTCAACCAAAGTAATGCAGACAGGACCTCTTTATGAACCTCACTGAATGGAACATAATTGCGTGAAGTCATCTTTCACTGATTGTAATTGTTTTGATGCTACTGAGACCAGTATCCCATATATCATCCCAACTGCAACTGAAGCTTAATGGTTTGGTTTGTCTCTGTGGTTCAGTTTGTTTCATAAAAGCTAATTTCATTATATCCACTGATTTAATCTTGTCACAGTTGGCACTATGGAATGTGTAAATAAAGATGAGGTTACAACATTGTGTGGCACTAAAGGTGGATAGTCTCCCTACCTTTATTCCTGTAGCTGCAGTTAAATTGACATTCACTCACACAGCTGATGATGCAAAAGGTTCACAGATTTACAAATGTCATCATGTATTTACAGTATAATGAACTGCCACCGCTGTGCCCTCTTACCTTTCTCTCTAATCACACATAGGTGCAGCCAAGGTATCCGCAGCTGGGGTAGAGCAAGCCTGTCCTATCCTGGAACCTTTTGGTCTTGAGAATTTGGTGGGGCAACCCCAAAGAACCTCCTGAGAATGTCCTGCCCAGATACAAGTTTACCTTCCTCAGCCTTAACTTGCAGAGGGTCAGTGATTGCAGGCAGCATGGACATAGAGGGCACAGTCACCTCTGGAATGTCCTAAATGGAGAATAATGTGGGGGCCCATGAGTGGAGATGCAGATCAGGGTGCCAGATATTGACTGTGCCAAACCTGGGTTTCCATGGCAGCTACTAAATTGTTCATGGACACAGCCAGACACTCACATGCCAGACACATCATGTTACAGATAGTGTTGGCTGACTCCCCAATCTTGAAGTGCTTCTGACAAACGTGCCTGCTGTTCGTATGTCTGCTATTGCCTTTGAATAAAGTTGCCAATGGCAAACAGCGCGTGCAGTCTCCTGCCAGAGGCTGAGCAGGTGCCTGGTCTCTGGCAGACCTCTGAATGCCAGGGTTCTGTGATGTTTCTTCCTCTGTCAGCTGCAGAGACATGCCAGTAGTATGCGCACCAGAATCAGCTCCTGGCTGCATCCAGCTATTGAGGATTCAACTGAGGAATCAGGGTGAACTGTGGAAGATGCAAGAGTCAGCCTTGCTTGTGCTTCCTCTGAGGGGTCTGTAGCTATTGCTCAGCGATGGAGAACAAGATGATGACGTGGGAGGCTGATCTCTTCATGGAGATGACTACTGTATATAGATGCCATTGGTGACTGCAGGAAACAAGAAAAAGATCAGTTGTGACATAGGGGTATAGGTTTGGGCATGTTAAGACTATGTTCACTGTAGCAGTAGTGAGAAAGCAGCATAGCACTTGTCAATGAATCTTAATTGGTTGCCAGGACATGGAGGCATCACCACATGGCAGTCACAGTTCTCTCTTGCTAAGGCAAGGATTCTCACATCAAGGGGTGAGGAGATAAATGCTGAGCACACCACTACCTATCTTGGCTGCCTCTGCCCTACTAAGAGATATTTTCACCTTGAATAAGAGAAAGGGATGGACTCAATGAGATAGAAGTGGCTAGCACAGTTAGAGTTAATGCAGATAGAGAAAAAATGGTGAAAACTCCAGATGAGAGTGAGTATGTAGCACAGAGAACATGCAGGGTGATAGTCTGGGACTGATTTGGTGTGATTAAGAGCAAGTAAAGGAAGAAGCTGTGTGAGAATGGTAGACTGCAAGCCTTGGTGCGAGGAGGCTGCAATAGCAGATATTGAATCAATATGAAATAGCAAGAAGAATATGGTGGCACCTACATTTCAGGTTCACAGAAGGTCATTAACTTTCTTCCTGCACTGCTGGGTGATCCTTCATTGGCCTGGATGGCAACGTGGGACCAAGCTGGTGGGGCATAGTGCCATGGGCTCCTCTAGTGATCCTGAGAAAAGAGAATGACCCTCTTCTCCAGCATCCTGTCCACCAAGATATCCAGGTCCCTGTCAGCAAACCAGGGTGTCAACCTGCCTCGGTCAGCCACCTGTCGGGCAAGTATTTCCACACAACTGTGAAGAGCAGCTCCTAGCTGACAACACTTCCCCTGGTGTATAGTTGAGGTTTAAACATGGCACTGGCTGCAGGAATCCCAGCAAAAGTAAATACTTCTACCAATGACATGCACACTAAAGTTCAAGTGTGGCACAGAGGTGTAGTGCATACATAATGAAATGAGCAGCAGAAAATTATGTGAGAAAACTTGCTAGGGCTCATAGAGAGAAACCATTCATGAAACTTTCTGAAATTGACATTTACCTGATTTTTGCGAAAATTTCAGCCCTATATAACTTCTTCAATGGATAATGAGTCATTGAGTCATAGAGATGTCCAGCAAGGAAACAGACCCTTCGGTCCAACGCATCCATGCCGACCAGATATCCCAACACAATCTAGTCTAACCTGCCAGCACCCAGCCCATATCCCTCCAAACCCTTCCTATTCATATACCCATCCAAATGCCTTTTAAATGTTGCAATTGTACCAGCCTCCACCACTTCCTCTGGCAGCTTATTACAACAATGTACCATCCTCTGCGTGAAAAAGTTGCCTCTTAGGTCTCTTTTATTTCTTTCCCCTCTCACCCTGAACCTATGCCCTCTAGTTCTGGACTCCCCCACCCCAGGGAAAAGACTTTGTCTATTTATCCTATCCATGCCCCTCATAATTTTGTAAACCTCTATGAGGTCACCACTCAGCCTCCGACGCTCCAGGGAAAACAGCCCCAGCCTGTTCAGCCTCTCCCTATGGCTCAAATCCTCCAACCCCGGCAACATCCTTGTAAATCTTTTCTGAACCCTTTCAAGTTTCACAACATCTTTCCGATAGGAAGGAGACCAGAATTGCACGCAATATTCCAACAGTGGTCTAACCAACGTCCTATACAGCCGCAACATGACCACCCAACTCCTGTACTCAATACTCTGACCGATAAAGGAAAGCATACCAAACGCCTTCTTCACTATCCTATCTACCTGCAACTCCACTTTCAAGGAGCTATGAATCTGCACTCCAAGGTCTCAGCAACACTCCCTAGGACCTTACCATTAAGTGTATAAGTCCTGCTAAGATTTGCTTTCCCAAAATGCAGCACTTCGCATTTATCTGAATTAAACTCCATCTGCCACTTCTCAGTCCATTGGCCCATCTGATCAAGATCCTGTGTAATCTGAGGTAACCTTCTTCACTGTCCACTACATCTCCAATTTTGGTGTCATAGGCAAACTTACTAACTATACCCCTTATGCTCACACCCAAATCATTTATATAAACGACGAAAAATAGTGGACCCAGCACCGATTATTCTGGAGTCCGAAAGCAATTTTAAAAATTTTGCAAAACATCAATGCTCCCAAAACAGTTCAGTACGAAAGCAAACTGGTCTTAAATTCTAGCCAAGTACTGCAGATGCTGAAGATTTGAAATAAGAGCAGAAGCAGCGAGAGAAACCCAGTAGGTCGGGTAGCATCTGTGGAATGTGAAACAGCGTTAGCATTTCAAGTCCACTAAAGGTTATTCATTAGAACTGGGTTAAAACTCTCTGCTTCCCAAATTTTTTTAGGCAGTTTTAAAATAAGACAGGAGAATGAGACAAAGACACTTAAGAAGTTTACTTTTGTCCTATAATCTTACTTCCAGTTTTCAAAAACACTTCCAACGATCTTAGCAAATCCCACCATTGACACCTTCAAGCAATGGGAGGATAAGACTTGAATGCTAAAAAAGGACATAAAATACTTCCAGAATCCAATCAAAAACAGAATTTTGAGCCCACTGGGAGTGGGAATGAAGATAAAACAGCCAGCAAACTGGTTTTCCTACTCTGTTACCAGTACTGTTCATTTTTGCCAAAATATATCTAGATTTAGAAAAGAGAGAGAGACAGACAGAGGGCTCTTGGAGTGATAATGAAAATTTATTTGCATTGTGAAAGTTGTACAATTACAGAGTAAACACTGAAAGCATTAGCTTGCTTTCCATTTAAAAGTATCAGGAATGGATTTATTTTGCGATGGAAAGAATGCATAGATTAGAAAGATTAGAAATGCACAACTGGATGTGGCAGGATTACCGAGCTTAAATTGTAAAACACAGAATTTATAGCAATTGCTATAATTGCACAGAAATTGCGATAAATTCTGTCTTATAATTGTGTCCTCCACAACCACCTGATGAAGGAGCGGCGCTCCGAAAGCCAGTGCATCCAAATAAACCTGTTGGTCTATAATCTGGTGTTGTGTGATTTTTAACTTTGTACACTCCAGTCCAACACCAGCACCTCCAAATCATGACTACTATCTTCTCACGTTGTTCAAGATGGAGGAGCTATTGCAATTATGTTGCACTTTTCAGTGGAAATAGGCTAAATTTCTTGTCTTTGTCATAAAACTACCTTGTGTCACATTTCCAAAGAAACATTGATTCTCCTGCTCCTTGCATTTATTTTAAATCATGGTTCTCTCTCCCTGCGATCTGATGTGCTCCTGACCTTCCTGGGAACAGCACCGTTCTTCCCCACTCGATCCGAGCAACGCCACAGTCGGTCATCCAGAAATCCCTTTGTGTTTTAATTTACTATTTTGAGGAGCAGCATGTGCGGATCGATCCTTGTCACCAAAGAGAAAAGGATCAAAATGGATTGCCAATGGGTCTTTCGAAAACAGAGCTGCAGTCACATGGCACATCGATGGCCGTTGGTGACTGTTATGTGACGTAATTTAAAAGGGGAGGCGGTGGGCGGGGCCTGGGCCCCCAGCTGACCCTTGATCCCGGAAGTGACCCGCACCTCCTCCCTCCTCTTCCCTGTCCATTTTCTGCAACCGGAACTTGGTCGTTGCTCCGACGACGACGGCAGGGAAACGAAAGAGAGTTGGTGCAAAAAACGTGAAAAAGTACAAGGAGGTGGACTGGGTGGGGAAAGGCAACGGCTTGGAAAGTTCGGCTTTGTTCACGACTTCGTTTGGGGGAAGGAGAAATGATTTTGCGTGGGAGAGGGTGGAGAAGGTAAAGAACAAATAAATCGTCGGATGCCTGTGGTGTTGGAGTGAGCCGCCGGGTTTCTGAAGGGAAGGCGGAGGGGGACGTGACTTTACGTTCCTCTCCACACCGTTAGATTCACCCTCCTTCAGCGATCGAGAACAAGTGGGTAAGCTTTTTCCTCATTTTATTGTTGATTGTACTTCTGTGGATGCGTAGATATACAATACTGTATATGTGTGTGTGGGTTTTAAACTGTCTCCACCGGAGGTGGTCGCTGGTAGCTTTTCACAAAGTCGTTGCCAAGTCACGGGAGTGGGGTCTATTGAGCTGCGTTTTCTTTTATTGTCGAGAAAGAACGAAGGATCCATTTGGGTAAGTTAGAAGACTTTTAAAGTCTCCTCCATGAGGTTTTGAGAGAACTCCAGTAACTGATTAGGAATGAGCTGATTAGAAGCACCATTGGGTGTTGTAAACTTCTGTTTAGTATATGCCGGAAGTTTTTTAGATCAGTTGCTTTTGACTTATTTATTCAGTCTTATTATATGCATGGGCATGTTTTCCGTAGCAAATGCAAAACCATAGTAATTTGACAACATTTTGTCGCTCAAATGAATTAACCTCTAAGCTTGGATTTAATATGCCTGAAATTGTGGAAACTTGCTGATACAAAGGAAGCTGAGCATTTCAGTTGGAAACATTATTATTTTAAACAGACTATCAGTTTAAAAATCAACAGTAAACTGACGGATACCTTATAAAGTGAAATTTATTAGATATTGCAATTCTGAAAACAAAGCAGGTCCTGGGGCCTCAGCAACAGTCGTAACAGCCGATGCAGTTTGAATCAGTTCTAGGGCTGCTGCATAGCTGCTGAAAACCATCGTGCATCCTAGGAATTCTAATGTAGCAACTAAAGAATGTGGATGTTGATCCCTCTGATCAGTCTGACCACATGTTTATTTCAAGACTTATTGGTCATTAAAAACAGTCTAGTGAGAACATACTTTAAGTCCATGTATGTTATTTCATTTGTTATTAGTGAGTTGATCTGCAGATAGAAACTGAAGGATGAACCAAATTAGAGTCATACAGATGTACAACATGGAAACAGACCCTTCGGTCCAACCTGTCCGTGCTGGCCAGATATCCCAACCCAATCTAGTCCCACCTGCCAGCATTGGAGGTGTAGTGGACAGCGAAGAGGATTACCTCAGATTACAACAGGATCTTGACCAGATGGGTCAGTGGGCTGAGAAGTGGCAGATGGAGTTTAATTCCGATAAATGCGATTGTGGTGCATAAATCTGAATTTAATATTCAGAGTTTCGGATGATAGAATATAATGAATTTTAGAACAAGTTATGAAAAATATAAAGGTAAACTATTTGAGCAGATGATCGCAGACATCAAGGGGAGGGTAGCATGAGTATTTGAGAGAATTTGATAGGGAGAGAGGGCAGGATTGCAGAGGAACAACTGGGAGGAAATGGAGTAATGGAGTTATTTTTAGATGGATCTAGAAAATATTGAGGGACTGCCCTGCACTGCATGGAGAAATTTGAAAGCAGGAGAACAGATTCCTGGAATATATTCAACCTAGGTAGCAGAGCTGAAAGCCTTAACAAAAGCACTGGAGCTACCCAAGAACCAGCGGGCCAGCATATGTACAAGTAGCAGATAGTCCTTTAACACCGTACATGACTACCTGATAGAATGGAGAAAGTGAGGACTGTGGATGCTGGAGATCAGAGCTGAAAATGTGTTGCTGGAAAAGCACAGCAGGTCAGGCAGCATCCAAGGAACAGGAGAATCGACGTTTCGGGCATAAGCCCTTCTTCAGAATAGAATGGGCCTAGCAAGGATGTGTCATTTCATCTGGAGAGCACATACAACATAAGGAACAGATGAGGGTTCTTGACGAAGTAGCAAATAAGCTGCACTAATTAAAATTTAAGGCTCTCAGCCTATGGATGCACACGATGGCTCAGTGGTTAGCACTGCTACCTCACAGCGCCAAGAACCCACCTTGGGCGACTGTCACTGTGGAGTTTGCACATTCTCCCCATGTCTGCGTGGGTTTCCTCCGGCTGCTCCAGTTTCCTCCCACAGTCCAAAGATGTGCAGGTCAGGTGAATTGACCATGCTAAATTGCCAATAGTGTTAGGTGCGTTAGTCAGGGCTAAATATATGGTATGGGAATGGGTCTGGGTGGGTTATTCTTCAGAGGGTTGGTGTGGACTTGTTGGGCCCAAGGGCCTATTTCCATACCGTAGGGAATCTAATCTAATCTACCTTCAACTGAACCCTTCCCTCAGGCCTTTTACCTGTCCATGAGAACTTTCTTAATTTCTCTGCCCCTCTTACCCATTTCGGCTGTAGTGTGGTCTCTCCAACCTTGGCTATTTATTGGTCTACAAACAAAGGGGTGCTATTATCTAGCGTACTGACCTCTACTTTGCGGAAGTTGAGTGCCAGCTTTGGAATCCACCTCTATCTCCCCCGTACCATGACCGCATTGCAAAACATCAGGCTATTGTGTCCAAAGCAGTCACTAGTCTCATTTCATGGCTTTGTCCGAGGGCAATCATGTCTCTCAAACTTGATTGAATTTATTTTAGGAAAGCAAAAAGATTTGAGGGCAGAGTGTTAAATGTTCCACATGGGGCTGGGTGGGGAAGGGGAGGTGGGGTGGGGTTCTCAGATGAGCAGAATTCATTTTCAGGGTGTTGCAAACTTGTGGGATTCTCTCCCGAGAGAACAATCAAAATGAAGTCATTGAATACTTTAAAGATTATTTGAATAAGTTCTTGATCAACAGGGGAATCAAGGTTGCAGTGGGTATATTGACAAGGAGAGCGAGGTTGTAATCCTGTTAGCCATGATCAAATGGAAAGAAGGACTGAATAGCCTACTGCTGTTTCCAGTTCGTAAAAGGTGACCCAACACCACTGTTTTAATTACAATTAGAAATGGATAATAAATGTTACCAGTGATGCCCACATCCTTGCCAAATTAGCAAAAAAATGCAAAAACAGACACTTTGGGTGGCAATCCATGTGCTATTTATTGGTCCACCTGAGTAGTCCATTGCCAGCTTTCTGCCTCACTATCAACTGCAAAATCTTGAGTTTGGCAATTAATAAATACTTAATGAGGCTTTTACACTTTGATCTTAATTATACATTTATGTTGTGATCTGCAGTGGATCTAGTCCTGCATCTTATGGAATCCCACTTAACACCGTCTTCTATTCACAAAATAGCACCAGTCAACTGCTTCCTGCCACTGGGCCAATCTTGGAACCAACTTGCCACTTTTCCTTGGATTTTATGGAATTTTTCTTTTCTGATGAGCCTTCCATAGACTTTGCACCTTATGAATTTTAGTTAAGCTTGAGGCGCCTTCATTAGCCACCTTTGATTTGCCTTTTGTACCGGCAATTACTTTAAGTTGGACCTTCCTTTAGATTGTTGCTAAATATGTCTTTTTGGTTAATTAATATCAGACTACCTTCCAATAATTTACCGCCACCATCTCTGGGTTTGCCTGCCGAGCCAGGAGCCACTTCATCTATCCCTTCTTGACAATCATACAACTTTATGGTCCACGCCAACCAGCGAATATTGGAAAATAATTATCAGAACCTCCTGCAATTTCCTCCCATGTTTTCACGGACAGCTTGGGATACATTTCATTCTGTCCTGATGATTTTGTTTACTTTCAAGGATGCTAACCCTGTGAATCTTTTCCTTCCTTACTATCTTTATCAGGGAACCTAGTAGTCAGTGAGCGCAGGTTACAGTATTGGCAGTGATGCTTTGGATGAGTCCAAGTTAAGGCGACAGGAAAATGGGTGACTGACCAGGAGGCTATTGGAATACTTCTGTCTAGAGGTAACAAATGTTAATAAGTGTTTCAGCCACTGGTAAATGGAAATTGACAACATGAGAGGGGTGCAAATAAACAGTCTTTATAATGGAAATAATTAGGTTGGTATGGCAGCTCAGTGTCGATTAGGACATTTAGGTGGTGAGTTGTCTGGTTCAGCCTGAGAGAGGAGGTTAGGAGAGCTAATGGAGTCGGTGGCTAAAGGAGTCTTTTGATAGAGACCATAGACAGTGGAAGAAATTGTAGTCCAATTTGGACTGAATGTCAATTCACAGAAGCAGTAGTGAATCTGAATGAAATGGCAGAGAGATACAGCTTTGTAATGGTGACTGACAGGTGAGTATTATCTTCTTTGACACCATTGGAAACTAAAATTAATATTTTAATTAACCTGCCTCGATATGTTATGACAGGTGCGACTTGAACCTGGACCTATTAGTTCAGGGTTAGGGACCCTTGTACTTGACTACCAGGGTCTGTTTGGAAGTAGTGAACAGTGGCAGAATGGAAATGATCAGTAAATGAGTGAATGTCCTGTCTTGGCATCCAAGATTCAAAGGCAATAGGTAGATGCAGTTGTGGGGTGGTCCTGATGGGTCAAAGTGGAGGTGGAGCGAATAGGTGGGAAGGAAGATAGATAGATGGCACTGCCGTCTTGAACGATCCCACCTGTCCATCTTCCCTCCCAAATATCCAATTCAACCTACCACTGTCACTCACCTCCCTCCCCCACGCCCCCACCTGCATCAACCTATCACCTTCTAAACCACCTTCTCCCCACTGCCACCCACCCTCCTATTTATCTCTCGGCCCCATTTGATGAAGGGCTTCTGCTCGGATGCTGCCTGACCTCCTGTGCTTCTCCAGCGCTGCACTTTTCAACTCTGACCTCCAGCATCTGCAGTTGTCACTTTCTCATAGTTTGAAGACAGGCTGAAAGAAGGACATGTGGTCAGTGAGGGGTTAGGGATTGAGAGACTGGTTAGCAAGGTTAGATCTCACGGAACACAGGGAGAACTAGCCATGTGGATGCAGATCTGGCTCAAAGATAGAAGACAGAGGGTGGTGGTGGAGGGTTGTTTTTCAGACTGGAGGCTGGGTCCTCTACTTTTTGTCATTTACATAAATGATTTGGACGCGAGCATAAGAGGTACAGTTAGTAAGTTTGCAGATTACACCAATATTGGAGGAGTGGTGGACAGCGAAGAAGGTTACCTCGGATTACAACAGGATCTTGATCAGATTGGCCAATGGACCGAGAAGTGGCACATTAGAGTTTAATTCAGATAAATGCGAGGTGCTGCATTTTGGGAAAGCAAATCTTAGCACAACTTATACACTTAATAGTAAGGTTCGAGGGAGTGTTGCTGAAAGTGTAGCTCCTTGAAAGTGCAGTCGCAGGTAGATAGGATAGTGAAGAAGGCGTTTGGTATGCTTTCCTTTATTGGTCAGAGTATTGAGTACAGGAGTTGGGAGGTCATGTTGCAGTTGTACATTACATTGGTTAGGCCGCTTTTGGAATATTGCGTGCAATCCGAGTCTCCTTCCTATCGGAAGGATATTCTGAAACGTGAAAGGGTTCAGAAAAGATTTACTGTGATGTTGCCAGGGTTGGAGGATTTGAGCTATAGGGAGAGGTTGAACTGGCTGGGGCTGTTTTCCCTGGTGGGTTGGTGGCTGAGGGGTGACCTTAGAGGTTTACAAAATCATGAGGGGCATGGATAGGATAAATAGGCAGTCTTTTCCCTGGGGTCGGGGAGTCCAGAACTAGAGGGCATAGGTTTCGGGTGAGAGGGGAAAGATGTAAAAGGGACCTAAGGGGGAACTTTTTCACGCAGAGGGTGGTACATGTATGGAATGAGCTGCCAGAGGAGTGGTGGAGGCTGGTACAATTGCAACATTTAAGAGGCATCTGGATGGGTATATGAATAGGAAGGGTTTGGAGGGATGTGGGCTGGGTGCTGGCAAGTGGGACTAGATTGTGTTGGGATATCTGGTCAGCATGGACGGGTTGGACTGAAGGGTCTGTTTCCATGCTGTACATCTCTATGGCTCTATGACCCTTATGATTTTATACCCCTTTCTGTGTAGTAGAAGCTCTGCATATGACTGGACAACTGTTGTTAGGATACCAAAATAGTACTTATATTTTGGGTCTGTTTCCATGCTGTACATCTCTGATTGTAAGTGTACATAGATTACCATTTTGTTTTATATTTTAAAATTGATTTCACTTTAAAAGTTACTTTATTTATCAATCTAAGGACGCTCTTGTGGTGTAATCATGGTGAATCTGTTTATGGACTGGGAGGTCTAGCTTCAAGTCCCACCTGCTCGAGAGGTGTGTAATAACACCTCTGAATAGGTTGATTATATAAGTTGGTTAAATAAAAAAGTAAGCATTTAACAAAGAAATATTTAAATTTTAATTATCGATTTTTTTTCCTGATGAGGATTCTCCTTCAGAAACTAACTGCAACTTTTACGCTGGATTTAATAGGAAAATATGGTTTACTTAGGTTATTTCACTTAAAGTTGTGATTTTCAAGAATGTTGCTAAACTTTGTGATTGATTGAATTGTGTGATTGCCAGTTATGTTCACATGAAGATGGTTGATTGGATGATGCAAATGTATCAGGACCCCATGGAACAACATCCCAAAAGGAATCCGTACCTTATGGAGATGAGGCATTTCCACAAAATTCCATTCAGTTTTTTCGAATTTGACGATGGTCAATGCAGCATGTCCTTGAGACACCATGGGAAAAGGAGATGGTGAATTATATTGGGTTGTTTACGGAGTAGTCGGATGTTCATTTGGCAGAATATCTCAGTACCAGAATTTTAATGAAACATCACGATGTAGCTTGATGAGAAGTGTCAATTCATTTTTCCACAACTGGTGTCACAGTACCATCATCTTAGAGAAAGTGAGGACTGCAGATGCTGGAGATCAGAGCTGAAAAATGTGTTGCTGGAAAAGCGCAGCAGGTCAGGCAGCATCCGAGGAGCAGGAGAATCGACGTTTCGGGCATAAGCCCTTCTTCAGGAATGAGGAAGGTGTGCCAAGCAGCCTAAGATAAAAGATAGGGAGGAGGGGCGTTGGGAATGCGATAGGTGGAAGGAGGTTTGGTGCACCGATCTTGAATCTCTTCATAGCCAACTGCCGCCACAACATTAACCGCCTCAACCTGTCCACCCCTCTTACCCACTCCAACTTCTCACCCTCGCAACGTGCAGCCCTCCACTCCCTCCGCTCCAACCCCAACCTCACTATCAAACCGGCAGACAAGGGAGGCCCGGTGGTAGTTTGGTGCACCAATCTTTACACCGCTGATGCTAAACGCCAGCTCGCGGACACCTCCTCCTACTGCCCCCTTGACCGTGACCCCACCACCAAACCATCATCTCCCAGACCATCCATAACCTCATCACCTCAGGGAATCTCCCATCCACCGCCTCCAACCTCATAGTCCCACAACCCTGAACCGCCCGTTTCTACCTCCTGCCCAAAATCCACAAACCTGACTGCCTCGGCTGACTCATTGTCTCAGCCTGCTCCTGCCCCACCAAACTCATCTCTGCATACTTCGACACGGTCCTGTCCCCCTTAGTCCAAGAACTCCTCACCTACGTACGGGACACCACACACGCCCTCCACCTCCTCCATGATTTTCGCTTCCCTGGCCCCCAATGCCTTATCTTCACCACGGACATCCAGTCCCTATATACCTCCATCCCCCATCACAAAGGCCTCAAAGCCCTCCTCCTCTTCCTTTCCCGCCGAACCAACCAGTAGCCTTCCACTGACGCCCTCCTTCGACTGACTGAACTAGTCCTCACTCTGAACAACTTCTCTTTCGAATCCTCCCACTTCCTCCAAACCAAAGGAGTAGCCATGGGCACCACATGTGCCCCAGCTATTTCTGCCTCTTCGTCGGGTATGTGGAACAGTCAATCTTCCGCAGCTACACTGGCTCCACCCCTCACCTTTTCCTCCGCTACATCGATGTCTGTATCAGCGCTACCTCGTGCTCCCACGAGGAGGTTGAACAGTTCATCTACTTTACTAACACCTCCCATCCCAACCTCAAATTTACCTGGACCGTCTCAGACTCCTCTCTCCCCTTCCTAGATCTCTCCATTTCTATCTCGGCCGACCGACTCCCACAGCTACCTAGATTACACCACCTCCCACCCTGCCCCCTGTAAAAACACCATCCCATATTCCAAATTCCTCCGCCTCCGCCGCATCTGCTCCCAGGAGGACCAATTCCAATACCGAACAACCCAGATGGCCTCCTTCTTCAAAGACTGCAATTGCCCCTCCACTTCCTGCCCCTCCAATCGCCACCAGGACAGAACCCCACTGATCCTCACCTACCACCCCACCAACCTCCACGTACATCGTATCATCCTTCGTCATTTCCGCCACCTCCAAACAGACCCCACCACCAAGGATATATTTCCCTCCCCTCCCCCATCAGCGTTCAGAAAAACCATTCCCTCCGTAACTCCCTCGTCAGGTCCACACCCTCCACCAACCCAACCTGCACTCCCGGCACCTTCCCCTGCAACTGCAAGAAATGCAAAACTTGCGCCCACACCTCCCTCCAAGGCCCGAAGGGATCCTTCCATATCCTTCACAGATTCACCTGCACCTCCACACACATCATTTACTGCATCCGCTGCACCCGATGTGGCCTCCTCTACATTGGGGAGACAGGCCGCCTACTTGCGGAACGTTTCAGAGAACACCTCTGGGACACCCGGACCAACCAACCAACCCAACCACCCCGTGGCTCAACACTTCAACTCCCCCTCCCATTCCACCAAGGACATGCAGGTCCTTGGACTCCTCCATCGCCAGACCATAGCAACACGATGGCTGGAGGAAGAGCGCCTCATCTTCCGCCTAGGAACCCTCCAACCACAAGGGATGAATGCAGATTTCTCCAGCTTCCTCATTTCCCCTCCCCCCACCTTATCTCAGTCCCAACCCTCGAACTCAGCACCGCCTTCTTGACCTGCAATCTTTTTTTTTAGATTAGATTACATACAGTGTGGAAACAGGCCCTTCGGCCCAACAAGTCCACACCGCCCCGCCGAAGCGCAACCCACCCATACCCCTACCCCTACATCCTTCCCTTACCTAATCTTCTTCCCCACCCCTCCGCCCCCACCCTCTCTCTGGCCTATCACCCTCATCTTAACCTCCTTCCAACCTATCGCATTCCCAACGTCCCTCCTCCCTAACTTTTATCTTAGCCTGCTTGGCACACCTTCCTCATTCCTGAAGAAGGGCTTATGCCCGAAACGTCGATTCTCCTGCTCCTTGGGTGCTGTCTGACCTGCGCTTTTCCAGCAACACATTTTTCAGTACCATCACCTTGTACTGAAGATGCTACTGTGGGGAATAGGCTGTCATTTCAGTTCCCAGTCTTTGCAATTGCAAGAATGCATGGAATGATCATAGTGGCTTTTGTCGAGGTTCACTTTGAGCCGTTATCATAACACAAGACCGTGTGCAATACAAACTGTTCTCAGAGATGCATACCAAAACTAATATCAATTGTTGCTGTCAACTCTGTGAAGGATATTGTGGTGCATGAAGCTGACAAGGACCAAAAGTTGCAGTCTGGCACATTCCAAACCCAAGGACATTGTGCTGTTGGGAAGAGGCACAGAAGCTGGTACAGTCTAAATGGGTAAAGAGCACACTTTCGGGCCCTCTGACTGTAATACTACACTGGGCAGGAACCATTAAAAATATCCCTTGGGATGTATGTCTCATGAAATATTTAATGTAAATGTAGATCCAATTTACATGTGAAAGGAACCATAAAGCCCCATAATATTATGTTTAACCTAAATGATCATTTTGTACTGAAGTAATTTGATTTTTACTTCAATGTCCTTTTACAAATTTTCTTGAAGTTTGTTTTGGTTAAGTAGGAAAGGATTACATCCAAGTGACTTCCTGATTTTTATTATATTATAAAAGTTCAGCATGCTGAGGCTGTATTTTCTTTTTAAAAGCTTGTATCTTTAAAAAATTATACTCTGATAATGGTTTTGCAAACACGTGTTTCTCGTGTGTTAAGGTCAACCCTGTGCTTTTCCAAAGTGTAGAAAAATTCTACTTACCAACCATAACAGCCAGTGGAAAAACTCACTTCAATTTTAAAAAAATGCATACACTTCCATTGAGAACAATAATAGTACACTTATGTGATATAATGCCATTGCAGGGAATTTGATTGAATTAAAGATGGAAAGCATAAAGCATTCATAGAATGCAGGCATAGCTGGCAAACTGGATTTCTTGTCCATCCAAAATGCCTTTGAGAAAAGGTTAGTAATTTGCCTTATTAAATGCTCCAATCCTTGTTGAGTATACTCTGGTGCTGTTAGGGAATGAGTTCCATGATAATGAAGCAATACCAATATATTGCCAAGTCAAGATGTGATATGATGAAGGGAAATTTGGAAGGGCTGGTATTCTCATGCAACTGTTCAACTTTTCAGTCCAGATAGCTGAGATCACTATTTTAGAAAGTACTGTTGAAAAAGTGTTGTTACACAAGTACAGTGTATATCTTGCACCACTTGTGAAAGGAATGAAAGCTTTAAAACCATGGATGGGTACCTATCAAAAATGTGTCTTGAATGATGATAAATCTCATGACTTAGAGTCATAGAGATGTGCAGCACGGAAACAGACCCTTCAGTCCAACTCGTGAATGCCGAACAGATATTCAACCCAAGCTAGTCCCACCTGTCAGCACCTGGCCCATATCCCTCCAAACCCTTCCTATTCATATGTCTAGATTAGAGTGGTGCTGGAAAAGCACAGCAGGTCAGGCAACATCCGAGGAGCAGGAAAATCAACATTTCGGGTAAAAGCCCTTCATCAGGAATGAAGGCAGGGAGCCTCTGGGGTGGAGACGTAAATGGGAGGGGGGGGTGGGGCTGATGACAAGGTAGCAAAGATTACAACAGGTGGATGGGGGTGGGAATGAAAGTGATAGGTCAGAGAGGAGGATGGAGCGGATAGGTGGGAAGGAAGATTGGCAGGTAGGACAGGTCATGAGGATGGTGCTGAGCTGGAAGGATGGAACTGGGGTAAGGTGGGGGGAGGGGAACTGAGAAAAATGGTGAAGTCCACATTGATGTCCTGGGGTTGAAGTGTTCCGTGGAGGAAGATGAGGCGTTCTTCCTGCAGACATCGGGTGGTGAGGGAGCGGCGGTGGAAGCAGCCCCGGACCTGAATGCCCGCATCAGAGTGGGAGTTGAAATGTTGGACCACTGGGCGGGGGGCTTGATGTTCTGTGGAAATGCCTCATCTCCATAGGGTACTGATTCCTTTTGGACTCAATTCTGGACTCCTCCATCCCAGGGAAAAGACTTTGTCTATTTATCCTATCCATGCCCCTCGTGATTGTATAAACCTCTATAAGGTCACCCCTCAGCCTCCGATGATCCAAAGAAAACAGCCCCAGCCTATTCAGCCTCTCCCTATAGCTCAAATCCTCCAACCCTGGCAACATCCTTGTAAAACATTTCTGAACAGTTTCAAGTTTCACCACATCCTTCTGGTAGGAAGGAGACCAGAGTTGCAGTTCCAACATTGGCCTAACCAATGTCCTGTACAATGCAACGTGTTCCTCGCAACTCCTGTACTCAATATTCTGACCGACCAAAGGAAGCATACCAAATGTCGCCTTCACTATCCTACCTACCTGTGACTCCACTTTCAAGGAGCTATGAGCCTACACTCCAAGGTCTCTTTGTTCAGCAACACTCCCTAGGACCTTATACATTTAATGTTAAGACCAGCTCAGATTTGCTTTCCCAAAATGCAGCACTTCACATTTTATCTGAATTAAATTCCATCTGCCACTTCTCAGCCCATTGGCTCATCTGATCAAGATCCTGTTGTAATCCTTCACTGTCCACTACATCTCCAATTATGGTGTCATCAGCAAACCTACTTACTATACTTCTTATGCTCACTTCCAAATCACTTCTATAAATGACGAAAAGTAGTGGACACAGCACCGATCCTAGTGGCACTCCACTGGTCACAGGCCTCCAGTCTGAAAAACAACCCTCCACCATCACCACCCTCTGTCTTCTACCATTGAGCCAGTTCTGTATTGAAATGGCAAGTTCTCCCTGTATTCCATGAGATCTAACCTTGCTCACCAGTCTCCAGTTGGAAACCTTGTCAAACGCCTTACTGAAGTCTATATAGATCACATGTACTGCTCTGCCCTCATCAATCCTCTTTGTTACATCTTCAAAAAACTCAAATCAGGTTTGTGAGACACGGTTTCGCATGCACAAAGCCATGTTGACTATTCTTAATCATTCCTTGCCTTTCCAAATAAATGTACTACTTGTCCCTCAGGATTCCCTCCAACAAATTGCCCACCACTGACGTCAGGCTCACTGGTCTATAGTTCCTTGGTTTGTCCTTACCACCTTTCTTAAAGCTTCCCACAGAGTTCTCTGGTATACCTGATCCGGTCCTGGGGATTTATCCACTTTTGTGCATTTCAAGAAATCCAGCACTTCCTCCTCTGTAATATGGACATTTTTCAAGGTGTGTCACAATCTATTTCCCTACATTCTATATCTTCCGCAGTAAATACTGATTGAACTAACTTGTTTATTACCTCCCCATCTCCTGCGGTTCCACGCAAAGGCCATGTTGCTGATCTTTGAGGGGCCCTATTCTCTCCCTAGTTACCCTTTTGTCCTTAATGTATTTGTGAAAACCCTTTGGATTCTCCATAACTCTATTTGCCAAAGAGTTGTTTTAGAATTGCACTTGTGCAGGCAAGTAGAAGATTTTCCATTTCTTTTCTGGGATTTTTTCAGGGCTGTCGGCCTCTCCTGTAGCCAGTTATCTTAGCTGTATCCAGATGAACTTAAATTGGCTGAAAACTAACGTCTGTGATGGGTCTCCAAGCTGTGGCACAGGTGGAATCATTCCATGATTCCAGCACAGGAGGAGGCTATTCAGTCTATTATTGTGCTGACTCATCATAACAGCAACTCGACAAATCCGTCTTCCACACACTTCCTACAGTATGACATTTTCTATCTTCATCTAATTAACCAATTCCTTTTGAAATCCGTGCTTGACTCTATCGACCATGCTCTAAAATTTCAGATTCGTTTATTAATAGATCAGATTACCTTTTTTTTTCATTTGTCTAAGACTATTCTTGACTGAATATGGCATGAATTTGATCTGATTCGCTGGATGTGAGATCATCTGACTCCATCTATCACATATTGGTTCTGCTGTTTGTGCCTTTCAAATGCTGTGTGCAGATTCCCCCAAATGGCACCCAATTCTTAAGTATTCCTCCTGCTGTTCCTGGCATGCTGTATAGTATCGAGTATGTGGTACTAGAAAAGCACAGGTGGTCAGGCAGCCTTCGAGGAGCAGGAGAATCGACGTTTCGGCATAAACTCTTCAGGAATTCCTAATGAAGGACTTATGCCACAACATCAATTCTCCTGTTCCTTGTATGCTGCCTGACCTGCTGTGCTTTTTCAGCACTGCACTCTCTACTCTGATCTCCAGTATCTACAGTCCTCACTTTCTCCTATGCTCTATATAGTATGCATTGAATGTGTTTTTTGCCTCATTTGGAGATGGTAGAACAAGGGTTTTCTTTAAGTGAGAGATTGAGACTGTGCAAATGCTAATGCTCAGGCGAGCAGTGTCTGTAGAGAAAGGAACAAAATTGATAGCCTCTTTAGATCTGATGAAGGATTATTGATTAGAAACGTCAATCATGTTTCCATTCCTCTTGCTGCCAAGCCTGAGTATTTCCAGTATTTTCTGTCCAATATTTGCAATAGTTTGTTTTTGTTTTGGCTTGCATATGGTGATTGCTATGTCTTTTGATAATACTGCAAGAATCCAGTATAACACATTAACATCCCTATTTCCACCAGGGCAAAATCTTGAAACTCTTCACAATTGGAATAGTAATACTGATTTTCTAATTCCTGAACGTTTTACACTTGTCGAAAGAGTGGGCCATTGGTATGAAGCACACTTTGGATTTGTATGGTTTTGGTAGTTTAAAATTTTATAGCTGATAATTTTACTGTATTGCAAATAAGCAGGTGTATTGGGTGGGATATAGATTTATTCTACAGCAGCTATAACCTCCAGGTACAACTGTGAAATAAATGGCTGTGCTAAAGAAAGTCTAAATTAGGTGTTGTTGTGCAGAGCTGTATAGAAACTGCCTCCATGAAAGGTGCAGGTGGAAACATTTGTTTTTGTAAGATTTTGTTGTTGATTTTTCAAATGTGGTTTCTCATTTTTGAAGCCCCTGCCACAACACAACCACAACCATTAAGCTGGACTTGCAGCTGTGTTAGTTTGATTATTCTGCAAATCAGCAAATGTAAATTTTCTTCCATTTGAGGTTTCTGTTGAGATTTTTTTCTTTTTGCTTTGCAGTTTTTTTTTACAGTGCATCTTGAGATGCGTACTCATTCAAGCTCAGCACTAGTTTGCTTGTCTGAATCTAGCAGGTAGTCCAACTGAACCTGAACTAATCCTAATCTGATTTCAACATGTACACATCCATCAAAGGCATTTATGGCCAATTTCATTCTGTCTGATTTAGTGGAATAGAGTTTGCGGATAACCTGACCGATGATCTGCCCCTTATTTACTTACACACAATCAATCGGATGAAATTCTGTTTAATCAGTGCATGGTACTTTATTAATGAGAACTAATTGACTAGACACTTAGTCAACTCAGAGTCCAACATTTTAGGCCCACTTTTTTCAAAAGAGCCAAAATTTCAAATGATTGAGAGCATTTTCAGAATGGACTTCTCTGAATATGTGATCTTTTCATATTTCAATAATTTTGGGCTATATAATTGAACATAAGGCCTCTGTGCAACCAGCCATTAATCACTCTTGTAGAATTCTACAGTAGTTCCTGCTACAACTGTTACTGAAAGACGTACATGTTAGGAGTGGGATCCCTGTGTTCCTTAATGAGATCCTGGATCATAAACATAGATTTCTGCTAAAATATTGTATCAATCGTCATGAGAGCTTTAAAAAAAACTTTTATTCCCGCAAACCATAAGTTATTTTAGAGTCAAAATGCTGATAATGTAAACTGACAGCAAAAAATACTAGTTAAGTAATCAAGTTAGTCAATATTTGGAAAAAGTTAGTTCAGATTGTGATGTTTCTGATTCATGCACTTCAGTCCAAAATCAATTTCTTCCACTTTGCCGAATTGGAGTATGCCGTCTGGTTAATCTTCAGTTATTATGAAGAATTTTGATTAAGTGGGTAGGAGGAAACTTTTACAGGATTAGTGACCAAAGGGCACAGGTTCAAGATATCTGTCAAATCCAATTTGCTCTCTGAATTTCTTCATGTTACTTTACTTATTTGAAATTGACTATTTGACAGAGGAATGGTGAAACCGCTTTAGGAGAATTCTGGTATCCTGAAGGAAAAGGCACCTTCTGTGGTGCACATCCTTTAGCCTATGGCAGACAACACAAACCATTTGGAACAAAATGACCATTTTAGAAGTGATGCTGTCCTGTCGATGAAATCAGTCCACACTCTGCACTCTTCTTCGCTGTATTTTGTACAAGTTGCAGTCTTCCCCATGCCAACCCAACCCTAGGATGTTTCAATTCAATAAAATATAATAATGTATCTTAAAATAGTTCCATCAAGGATTCCTGTTTTGAATTCCTTCTTGCAGTGCTCATTACCCTTGAAGAATGTCTCACTGTTCAAAAAAAACCTTCATCTCTCAATATTGCCATCCTCACTAAATATAGTGAAATTTCCAGCCTTAGCATTGACCTCATTGCTGTTAAGATATTTACTTTGTTTTCTGGAACAAACTGTATTCATCAGTTTTGTCTGCAAATCTTTGGCGTAAGTATGGGCAAAATTAGTTGCACAAAGATTTCTAATATTCTATATTCAGCAGTTTGTCTTAGCATCCATTGCTATACATAGTTTCAAATGAGTCATTGCAATTTTTAAAGGATATCTTGAAGTACAGTGGCTGGCTCATGATTGATATAGAGTACTTTGATTTCCTGGAGTGTTCATTAACTTTTTCATTATGCTTTATTTTACATAAATTAATTTGAATTCAGTGAAAATTTAAAGATTCCTTTCACTTGTATTCATGAGCACATTGTTGCTACTGTTGAAGTTAACAGATTTGTTATTCTAATTGTGATTTTTTTTATTATTGTATTTAACAAGTTTTATTCTGTTTGCTTTGAGTTTTAGTTTTGCGTGACATTTTTAAGCAACCTGTTCAGAGATGTTATTATGCAATTCTGGAGCTGATGGCCCTTGAACCAGGTTGTTTGGCTTAGCTGTAGGGGGCACTATCACTGCCACAAGAGCCCTTTTAAACCAAAATTTGAATAGAGGAGCATGTTGACAAGTGAAGCTTTGTTTGTGGATCAGTGGTGCTGGAAGAGCACAGCAATTCAGGCAGCATCCGAAAAGCTTTGAAATAGACGTTTCGGGCAAAAGCCCTTCATCAGGAATAAAGGCAGAGAGCCTGAAGCGTGGAGAGATAAGCTAGAGGAGGGTGGGGGTGGGGAGAGAGTAGCATAGAGTACAATAGGTCAGTGGCGGAGGAGATGAAGGTGATAGGTCAGGGAGGAGAGGGTGGAGTGGATAGGTGGAAAAGGAGCTGGGCAGGTCGGACAAGTCCAGACAAGTCAAGGGGATCATGTTACTGGAGGTTAGAAACTAGGATGAGGTGGGGGAAGGGGAAATTAGGAAGCTGTTGAAATCCACATTGATGCCCTGGGGTTGAAGTGTTCCGAGGCGGAAGATGAGGCGTTCTTCCTCCAGGCGTCTGGTGGTGAGGGAGCTGCGGTGAAGGAGGCCCAGCACCTCCATATCCTCGGCAGAGTGGGAGGGGGAGTTGAAATGTTTAGCCACGGGGCGATTTGGTTGATTGGTGCGGGTGTCTCGGAGATGTTCCCTAAAGCGCTCTGCTAGGAGGTGTCCAGTCTCCCCAATGTAGAGGAGACCGCATCGGGAGCAGCGGATAGAATAAATGATATGAGTGGATGTGCAGGTAAAACTTTGATGGATGTGGAAGGCTCCTTTAGGGCCTTGGATGGAGGTGAGGGAGGAGGTGTGGGCACAGGTTTTACAGTTCCTGCGGTGGCAGGGGAAAGTGCCAGGATGGGAGGGTGGGTCGTAGGGGGGCGTGGACCTGACCAGGTAGTCACGGAGGGAACGGTCTTTGCGGAAGGCGGAGAGGGGTGGGGAGGGAAATATATCCCTGGTGGTGGGGTCTATTTGGAGGTGGCGGAAATGTCGGCGGATGATTTGGTTTATGCGAAGGTTGGTAGGGTGGAAGGTGAGCACCAGGGGCGTTCTGTCCTTGTTGCGGTTGGAGGGGTTGGGTCTGAGGGCAGAGGTGCAGGATGTGGACGAGATGCGTTGGAGGGTATCTTTAACCACGTGGGAAGGGAAATTGCGGTCTCTAAAGAAGGAGGCCATCTGGTGGGTTCTGTGGTGGAACTGCTCCTCCTGGGAGCAGATACGGCGGAGGCGGAGGAATTGGGAATACGGAATGGCATTTTTGCAAGAGGTAGGGTGGGAAGAGGTGTAATCCAGGTAGCTGTGGGAGTCGGTGGGTTTGTAGAACCTAAGTGAAGTTTTGTTGTCATTCCTTCTGCCTAGCTGAAGTAAAACTCTTCCTTTGGAAGTGATAGCCATTGCATCAAGAGCTTTTTTAAAATATTGTATAAAGATTATTTTCTACTAAATTTCACTCTTGACAAATTGGGATTTCTCTGAATATTTTTCATTTTACATACGAATTACAGTAATTCTTTGTTATTTATTTGTGCAGCATCAATTTTATTAGATGGCTGTGAACCAACATCTTAAATGCAAAGAAGCATCAAATTGAGTTTTTTCTTTCCCCTGCACAGTATATCAATTTGGAACAAACTGGATATGCTGACTCGAAAGCAATGAGTGATTTGGATAAATTCGTCTTTTGCAAATGGCAAGGTCGGCTGTGGCCTGCAAGAGTAAGTTTACTTTTTTATTTGTATTTTTCTTCCATAATTTTCAATGTTTTGTGAGCTGATGTAATCAGGTTACTAATCTACTTCATTCTATACATGTGTTCCTTTTCATAGGAAATGTTGGCTTCATCTAAGACATATTCTTTCACTCTGTCACTAGCCAAGTTTCCATTAAACTCATTTTGTAAATCAATTTTACCAATTTATACCAACCTATCTTGGCTAATGTTCTCAGCAATGTGTACTTGTACTGAACTGGTTTGGTGCGAACCATCAAATCCCAGTCATTTATTTTGCTAGGCTGCTCAATTCTCTAATGGAAGTTGTCTTCTTCCTCCTTTCATGCAATGTGACATCACTAACAAAACCAGTATTTATTGCCTATCCCTAATTGCCCTTCAAATGTTTTTGCAAGCCACTGTCCTGAACCGGTGAAGTCTGTGGTGTAAAAACTTTCACTATGCTGTTGTGGAATGAGTTATTAGATTCTGACCAAACAGCATTGAAGGGATGGTAATATATTTCCAAATGTGAATATTGTGTGGATTAGATGAGAACTTGCAGGTGGTGGTTTTCCCATGCATCTGCTGTCTGTGCCTTCAAGGTGCTAATGGGAGTTTGTAAAACTGGTGGATGGAGTGCCAATCAAGCTGGCTGCTTTCTCCTAAATGGTGTTGAGCTTTTTGTGATGTTGGCGCTACAGTGATCAGGCAAGTGAACAGTATTCCATCGCACATCTGGTTTGTGTTTTGTAGATGGTAGACAGGCTCTGGGGAATTGAGGTGTGTTATCGGGCCAGAATTCCTAAACTTCGACCTGCTTTTATAGCCATAGGATTTATATGGATGGTCCAGTTCAGTTTCTGTTTAGTGGTAACATCCAGAATGTTGTTAGTAATGCATAGACTATTGACGTCAAGAGGAGATCGTCTCTTTGAAGATGATCTTTACCTGATACTTGCATTGTACAAATATTGCAGCCCAAGCCTGAATGTTGTCTATGTCTTGCTGCATATGGACGTGGACTGCTTCGGTATCTGACGAATCACAATATTCTGAACCAACCCTGCTTCTGACCTTTATAATAGAAGGAAGATTGCTGATGAAGTAGCTAAATTTGGTTGGGTCTAAAATACTACCCTGAAAAACTATTTCCAGCTACAAGTCCCACCTTCTCCAGAGGTGTCTTAACATGACTGGACAGGTTTAGTTAAAAATATATACCCTGAGGCTCCTGCAGTGATGTCGGGGACTAAAATATTGACCTCCATCTAGCACGACCATCTTCCTTTTATGCTAGGAATGACTCTGACCAGTGGAGAGTTTTTCCCGAATCCCATCAACTCTTGTTTAGTTAGAGCTCTTTGAGTCACATTCTATCAAATGCTACCTTGATGTCAAGTGCAATCAATCTTGACTCACCTCTGGATTCAGCTCTGTTTAAATACACTTCAGTAAATTTAGCATCAATATTAAAGCACCTTGTTTAGATGATTGAATTGGGTGTCATGGTAGTAATTTCCACAATCTCTAATTACAGCAATTAAAAGGAAAGACTTTGTAGAAATGCAATTTTGAGATTTTAGGGCAAAGCAGCATATATAAAGGAAATTTCATGGCTCAAAGATGTGATGCAATGTGAGTCTTTTCCTTTTGCCAACACTTACAATATTTCATGCAGCTGCTATTACTTAAACTGTGACTGTATGCTGTGTCAATGCACTTGTATTAATATCTATTCTTTCAGTCCTCCTGTTTTGTACTTCTGCATAGTTTCTTTCACCTTTATAGTGTATCTATTACCCATTTGCTTTTTAGCTTAAATAGAAACATTTTGAGATTTTTGTCTTTGGTATACCCCTTTAGTATGCACCTCCCTTGTGTTTTGCTACAAATCAAGTGAAACTATTCTTGGGTATTAGTATTCTAAGGGTGTGTTTCATTGAATAAAATGGGAGATTACCAATAAAATTTAATATAATTAGTAAATATTTTTAGAAGTCTTACTATATGGTTTCCATTTTATTCACAACCTGTCACAGTATTTTGTTCTTAGTGCTCAATTTTGAGCATTTGCTTTACTGAATTCTTATTAGGAAGTCTAGTCCTGACTGTGAGCTGTGCTGATAAAGGGTGTGCGTTGTGTTCTTTTGCAATGAGTATTAGGCTTGGCTGCAGTTGAAAAGCTTACCACTTCATTATGTAAACTTTAATGTGGAGTACATCAATTTAAGTAAAGGAGATCCTGCTCAAGGCCTCAGCAAATGTTCAGGAGATCAAGCAATGAGTTAAAGGAAGAAAATAAATACTAATAGAACTTTAATCTAATTTGATGCAGCGTACAGCATCACAGGCCAGGAACAAGATCCATAAAGAATTTGGAGGATTTGTCGTGAAGAATCACATAGAAAGAGGAGAAATCAGATAGGGAAGTACTGTAAAAGAGAGAGCGTCAGATTGAAATGGAACTGGTTTCAATGGGGCAGTTTTTTTGGGAAAATAGTGACCATCATCATTGGTCGAG
Organism: Chiloscyllium plagiosum; assembly: GCF_037043375.1. NCBI lineage: Eukaryota > Metazoa > Chordata > Chondrichthyes > Orectolobiformes > Hemiscylliidae > Chiloscyllium > Chiloscyllium plagiosum. The sequence goes on from NW_028270166.1 coordinate 13,264,181, forward strand.
AGAGAAAGAGTAACCATTTAAGGTCAGTGACTTTTTTTTTTTGTTCTGATGAAAACTGATCTGAAGCGCAAAACCTTTTTCTTTTTGCATCCATGCTGCCTGAGTCTTTCCAGCATATTTTGTTTTTATTTCAGATTTCTGGAATCGGCAATATTTCATTTTTGTGTTACTATCATTAAGTTTAGCATAGTTACGGAAAAGAGCATGGAAAGTCAAAGGTGAAGATACTTGAGTGGAAGAGGGCAAATTTCAGTCAGCTGGTAAAGGATCTGACCCAGGTGGCTTGGAAATGAAGATTGACAGGTAAACTGTTAAATAAGCAATAGGAAGCATTCAAAAAGGAAATACTTGATGCACAGACTAGATACATTCCACTGGGGGGTGAAGTTGATGAGGGGAAGAAGAGAAGAGCATTCAAAATAATGAAACTGAAAAAGAAAATTGAAAAAATGTCAGGTTCATAATGTAGTTAAGAATCGCAAATACATGAAGCACAGAACAGGATATGAGGAAATATAGAGTAAATGATGCAAGTTCTATAGAAGGTGCAAAAGCAGGCATCTGGGATTTTATACATGCCTTTGAAAATTGCTGGCAAATAAGTTTCAAAAGGCCTGTGCTATCCTTAGCTTCATAAAGTCAGAGTGCAAAGCAAATAGTTTTTAAAACAATCACTAGTTAGGCTATGACTAGTGTTGTTTCCCTTCCAAGGCACTAAATGTTTTTAAAAAGATGTTCAAGGCTTTGGAGAATTTTACAGTTCTTCTGAAGAATTATGTTGGAATCAAAGTATTGACTCTTGTTTTCATTTCCACATACACTGCCAGGCCTATCAAGCTTATCAGCACCGTCTTTTTTTTTTATTTTCAAGAATGGTAGCGCAATGCAAGGTCCCAGTGCAGTGAGGAGAGAAGCTGTTCTTCTGCAGAAGCTGTTCTTCTGCACAATCCTGACAGCTGAGAAGGCCAAGGAAAGATTTAAAAGCAATGTTTATAATTTAAAAGGGTTTTGATAAAGACAGAGAAACTGTGTTTACAATGACAGGATTATTGGTAACCAAAGAACTCCAATCTGAAAATAATTGAAAGAATGAAAGGGGAGATGAGGATTAATGTTTAAAACAACAAAATGGTGATGGAAACCAATTCAGTAGTAACCATTCAAAACGAATTAAAAAGTGGGAAAAATCAGTTATAGAGAAAACATTAAAAATCAGATTAAATTAATATTTCTTTCAAAATACAGGTATAAACACTGTTCCTAGTTAACTCTTACACACTATTTTAACTTAATAATGTTTATATTTGTGTCTTGGTGGCCTTTTTGGTTTTAGCAGTGTTTAGCTTTTCAACTGATTGCCAGCTGGAAAGCTGCACTTCGCAGTTTTCCACAGATGTGAGATCTCACTATTCCGTGATCAGTCAATAAACACCAACAATCGGTCAGGTCCTGTAAGATTTCACAATTTATTCAATCTCGGCCGGGCATAAGTTGCCCAGTAACAGAGGTTAAACACTCCCGTGTTCCTTGGAGAAACTGCGCACATGGCTTAAAACAAAGACATTTTTATACCTTTTCTTAAAGAGAGGTACAATTGTAGACCACATTCAAACAGCTACCAATCAATTTTAACAAAATTGATTTATTGACAGCAACTTGTTCCCAGGAAATATCATTGGGCTCAGTGTCAAGATTAGAGTGGTGCTGGAAAGGAAAACAGGTCAGGCAGCATCCGAGGAGCAGGAAAATCGACGTTTCAGACAAAAGCCCTTCGTCAGCCCATTCCTGATGAAGGGCTTTTGCCCGAAATGTCAATTTGTCCTTTGTCCTAATAGAAACTTACAAGAAAATACATGACTTGGGAAGGGTGGACGCTAGGAAATTGTTTCCGTTAGGCGAGGAGACTAGGACCCGTGGACACAGCCTTAGAATTAGAGGGGGTCAATTTAGAACAGAAATGCGGAGACATTTCTTAAGCCAGAGAATGGTGAGCCTGTGCAATTCATTGCCGCAGAGTGCAGTGGAGGCCGGGACACTAAATGTCTTCAAGGCAGAGATTGATAAATTCTTGATGTCACAAGGAATTAAGGGCTACGGGGAGAATGCGGGTAAGTGGAGTTGAAATGCCCATCAGCCATGATTGAATGGCGGAGTGGACTCGATGGGCCGAATGGCCTTACTTCCACTCCTATGTCTTATGGTCTTATTGATAATCTTGTTTAAAAATTAGTACTGTACGAAATTAAAATCAATTTATCTGTCAGTCCATGCTCAAAAACTAGGTAGAGATTGTCAGGCTTGCTTCATGAGTAATGTTTAGTCAAATTGGAATCTTTTAACCTATAAAGTTTTTTGCTGAATTTGAACACATACTAAAGGTCAAAGATGAAAGGTCAATTTATATTCCTCCATGTCACCTTGTCTTGCATCACTTGAAAGTTGTGGTTTACATAACGTCAATGTCCCAAAATGCATCAAACTGGTGAAGAGAGCCAAGTATAAATTATTCCAGATGTAAGACCGTACAATAGCTAACTGTAGTTAGCCATTACTTTTGATTATTATACCAGTATTAGGTGATTTTGTACTACTGCTACCATGAGTGACTGGTCAAATTTGATCCCAGAGAGAGTGCAAGGACATAATTCTGTAATGTATTCTTGTAATGCTTAGCAAATTGAATGATGTAAAAACTTCACATTCACAATTACAATTGATTTTAAAACCATTTGGAACTGTTTCCATTTGGAACTAAAGTAATTATGTAAATGCAACTTAAGTCTTGATTGCATCATTTTCACTTGGAATAAAATGCATGTTGTAATTTCTTTTTTTTTATTGAAAAGATATTGTCGAAATCTGCCAATTCTCCCAGTAAGGCATCTGAGACCATTTCCGATTGTTTAGATGTCCAACTAATATGCTTGGATAAACAGTAAGTATTGAAGCAATGGTGAAACAAATTGAATTTCCACTTGCCACTACAAAGTTTGAAAGGACCTTGGTGACTGACTCAACACTGACGTTTTCTACAAACCCACCAACTCCCAAGCCGCTTTGACTAAACCACCTCCTACCTTGCCTCCTCTAAAAATGCTATCCCTTATTCCCAATTCCTCTGCCTCCACCGCATCTGCTCCCAAGAGGACCAGTTCTACCACAGAATGCACCAGATGGCCTCCTTCCTTATAGACTGCAATTTCCCCTCCCACGTGGTGGTTGATGCCCTCCAGCGCATCTCATCCACCTCCCGCACCTCTCACTCGAGCCCCACCCCTCCAACTGCAATAAGGACAGCCTATTTCTGATTAAGGGCTTTTGCCCAAAATGTTGATTTTCCTGCTTCTCGGATGCTGCCTGACCTGCTGTGCTTTTCCAGCACCCCACACTCTAATCTCCAGCATGTGCAGTCCTCACTTTCACCTGTTTGAGTTCTGTTATGTGCTCCATGAAATCCAATTCATATTCTTCTCATAACTAGCATTATTTTGTATACATATTATTTATTCATATCCATGCTTCTTAATTCATTTGCAAAAGCTGATGAGAGCTGCTCACACCCCTCAACCAATATTGTTTGGACTGACTCTGCAAATATTGTCCAAGTGTCAGGTTTGCTCCAGATGTTTGTATGAAGAAGCAAAGAAAGGACACTAAATTTCCTGGTATTTAATGTTCAAAAGTTGTAGGGTGACCATCCCAGGTTTATAAGACAGAGTCTTGTTCCTCTATTTGGGGTCCTGGATCGTTGGCAGAATAGGCTTGATTGCCTCCTGTTCTTGGGCTGCTATTGTACAAAATTGTTGATGTCACAGTTGTGCAACCACACAGTATAACATTTGGTTTGTATTTTAGGTTGTGTGTTAAGCACAGAGACACAAGACCATTTGAGCAAAAACAAGCTGAAGATATTAGCTCTGGGTTGGGTGAGTACTTGCCTATGAAACCTACAAATTTCATAACTTTTTTTGAAAAACAATACCGTTCTGAGCAAGATTAATGTATGATTAACTATTGCTCCATACAGCTTGCTTAGTTCAGTAGTCTTAAATGCAGGAGCTGGTCCTTTATGATTCCATGGCTGCACTTGAAGTATAACTGACCTTGATTTATTTTCATTTTATCTTGGACTTTTACTAGCTTTTATGTGCTTACTTGTACAAAATACTGAAGCATATTGAATTGTTGTATTTTCTGTAAACTTTTTTTATACAATGGTTTGATAGACTTGCTGAATTTGATATATGTTTTTAAGGAAAAAACTTACCAACACCAAACACATTAGTTGAAGACTTTTCCCAGCAATATAAAAGTGTAATCATCCTGATAATATAAGCAAACGTGAAAAATATTACTTCAAAAAATTTCAACCTGCTGTAGGAATACCAGGCTAATCTTGATGAATGTGTGGGCATTGATTGCCATCACTTTCCAACTGGAGATGAAAGTTTACAGTTTGAAAGAGTTTCTGTCCTGAGAGAGTTTCACTGGGCAGCACCATTGAACTGCAATTGTGATCTTGTTCCACAGTAGGAATGAACAGGTTCTTGTAGTGCCCAGATGAAAAGATAATTATCTTCAGGTTGGAGGAACATTTTGATGCATTATAACCCCAGGTCGTCATTCTGATATCTTGCTAAGCTCGAGGTGCCAACAGTTGAAATGGTATGGGTCCTTGAGCCAACTCATTGCTTGTTACCTGAAAATGAGGAATTCATTATCACCCTCTCTGGCTGCTGTCTTGCATAGAAATATGTTCATTACACATTTTCATTTCACCCTCGAACTCAGCACCACTTTCCTAACCTGCAATCTTCTTCCTGACTTCTCCGCCCCCCCACCCCCACTCCGGCTTAACACCCTCACCTTAATTTCCTCCCACCTATCGCATTTCCAACGCCCCTCCCTCAAGTCCCTCCTCCCTACCTATTATCTTAGCCTGCTTGGCACGCTTTCCTCATTCATGAAGAAGGGCTTATGCCCGAAACGTCGATTCTCCTGCTCCTTGGGTGCTGCCTGACCTGCTGCGCTTTTCCAGCAACACATTTTCAGCTCTGATCTCCAGCATCTGCACTTTCTCCTAGAGCATTTTCATTTTAACATTGCAATTTGGCTTATGTACATTTAGACCTCTTTACATTGGCAATCAAAATCCTCACCATAAAATAATTGTGCTGCACTTTAATTGCTTCCATTTGTTCTTGCATAACAATGCTGGTTGTTTAATGTCAGAAGTCTTGGCTAGCAATGTACTGAATAAGTCACTGGATTTGTGATTTTTTCCTGTGTAGTGATGATGTATGTTAAATTGCTGCAACTACTTAGCCATGTAAGATTTAGTAAGAAAAAGCTTTAAAAATAGAGTCAAAGGGGTGATGACCGTGTTCAAAAAGAATTGCTAAACAAAAGCATATTTGCTAATAGAAAGAGGATATTTTTGATAATGAGGCCCTATATATATTTCTGAGATATTAGTTCAAGATATCCTGTTTCTTTTCCCAAACATGACTTTATATGCTTGTTAAAAATTATTCCCCTATTTTGCTCCAGCAACGAGTGGTTGTGAAATTGTTTGTAAGTATGCACACGCATTTGGATTTCACATTTCTGCTAGTACTTTGAGTATAAGCTTTTGTGTTGGGGGTTTGGCATAATGTTTGAGGTACTCTTTGCTCACTTCTTCCCTCTCATTAGATATGTGCGCAGAATTAGATCCATTGAGTCTGCTCTGCCATTCAATCATGGATTATCTGTTCCTTAATCCCATTTTCCTGCCTCCTCCCTGTAACTCTTGAGCCCCGTACGAATCAAGAACCTTGGCCCCACAGTCTTCTACGGCAATGAGTTCCAGAAATTCACCACCCTCTAGCTGAAGAAATTCCTCCTCTTAGTTCTAAAGGATCATCCTTCTCTCTGGGCTGTGCCCTTGGGTCCCAGTCTGTACAACTAGTGGAAATATCTTTTCTCCACCTCCACTGTATTCAGGCTTCAATCAGGTTCCCCATCGTCCTTCCAAGCTCCAAGTACAGACCCAGAGTCCTCGACCACCCATCTTACAAAAAGCCTTTCATCCCTGGGATCATTCTTGTTATTACCTCCTATGGACTCCTTCCAAGACCAGCACATCCTTCCTTAGATATGGGGCTCAAAATTGCTCACAATATTCCAAATCTGGTCTGACCAGAGCCTCATCCAGCTTCAGCAATACACCTCCGCTGTTGTATTCTAACCCTCTTGAAATGAATGCTAGGATTGCATTTATCTTTCTAGCTGCCAACTGAGCCTGCATGTTAACCTTAAGAAAACCCTGAATTAGGACTCCCAAGTCCCTTCGTGCTTCAGATTTCCAAAACCTTTCCCTATTTAGGAAATACCCTGCGCCCCCTATTTTTCCAACCAAAGTGCATGAGCTCACACTTTCCCATATGGTAATCCACCTGCCACTTCATTGTCCACTCTCCTTGTTCAAGACCTTGTGCAGCCTCCCTGCTTCTTTCACCTGTCCCTTCACTTTTGTTGTCTGCTATCATGGCAACAATGCCCTTAGCTCCTTTGTCCAGATCATGGAAATGTTCGGTTGTATTTATAAACAGATGTTTTATAATGTGCTGTCTCGTGTTCTGATTTGCATACTAATTGACTTATGAACTTGGGAAAGAAATCCTTTCATAGCAGAAGAACTGAATGTATTTTATTTTGGTATGCATGAATAAGACAGCATTCATAATTTAATGCAGGCACATACTGTAGAGATTCCTAGCAACTGTGATGGCGATATGTTTAAAATTTCTCTTGGAATAGATAACTTGAGAGCATTATTTACATTTACAATGTTTCATAATTTTGTTTTCCCTGCTCTAGTCTGTATCAATATACTTTTCTTTTTTTAAAAAGTGCATGAGGAAGACTTTACGCATGAAGAAGCTGTGGAAGAACTGACTTACAGAAAGGCACTTCGAATCGCCCTGAATATTTTAGCCAATCGTGACAGCCATGTTGCTCAAATGACTATAAAAGAACCGGTAATGGCAAAGACTCGAGTTTTGACTTCAAAAGAGTTTAAAGAGTATTCCTGTGTTCACAATGCAAATAAAACACAAAATACACCAAAGAAAAATGGATTGCGTTCACTTCAGGGACAAGAAACTGTATGCACTCGACAAAGTAGCAGAAAACTATCTTGTATCAACAAATTACCAGAGGTTGAACAAGAGAAAAGACTGACCAGGTCATGCACATTAACTCCAAATTCAACTAAAATGAAAAACCATGCTGGTAAGGAAAAAAATAGTGGAGTAAGGAGAAGTATGGGAAGGCCAAGAAAAAATCTCTTTAAACTCCAGCCAAACACTTCATGTGGCAGTCACACACGGTGTGAGCAACCATTACCAGTGAAACAGGAAGCTGCTGATACACACAAATATTGGGGTGAAGACAGGCTGCAAAATGTAGGAAAGTCATCTATACCAATACATGATTCTAAAATTTCTGGAGAGGGGAAAGATCAAAATGGAGAAGTTAAAATGATGACCCTTAGATCAAGGGTTATTTGCAAATCTGCCTGCAAAGAAGTTACCAATTCTTCTGTACAATTCAGCTGTAAACCTTCGGTTACTCCAACGTCTGACTCTCGTAGCTATTTAGAATCTACTCCTAAACGTAGGACTAGTGACAACATTGGGTCACATGAATGTTCTCACTTTTTAAGAAGACCCCGTAATGTTCAGTTAGAAATTAAAAGTAATTTGGGCCAAAATAAATTGGTAGAAGAACAGAAAAAGAGAAAAGGAAACAAGTGCCCAGAACCTGTAGAGTGCCTTCATACCAGTACAACCTCTGCTGATTGGGACATTAATGTTAGATCCAGCAACCAGCCAAACATAGATGATTTTACAGGAACCAGGAATCCCATGCAGCATGTAAATGGGCACAAAAGAAGCATTTCCGATAATTCGCAAATGTTTTGTCCTACTACCCAACTAAATAAACAAGAGGCGTTTCCTCCTTCAAAAATTCAGAAAAAGGAGGAAGGTTCAAAGATGCACACTTTATCCACTGCAGAGCCTGACACGACGATTCAGTCACCAGCATTTCAAGTTGATGAAATAGGTAAGTTAATCTCTCTGTTAAAGGATAACATCCATTAACTATTGTTGCATTGCAGGCAATAAAATGATGTGAATTTTTGTTTTTAGGAAATGTTTAAGGAGTTTCCTTACTAAAATATGAATTACAAATGGCAGTTGGTTTTTACTTGACTGAAATGTTAGAAATTATGTCTATGAATTTGAAACGTGTTAAACTTATCAGTGAAGATACAATTCAAACCCAAAATATACCCATTGTCAATAATTAATAGCTTGGACTAAATGACATGAGGAATTGTATTTGTTCAGCTCAAAGTGCTTGTAACATTGCCAGAAATTGTTAGGCATCACTGTACTACTAAAGGTCATTTTGAAAAGCTGTAACTTCAGAAAATCAGTTTTTGTTTTGTATTTAAAGTAATATTTTAATTTATTTTTACTCACTCCCTAGTTTACAACATGAAGGAACTGTTCTACTTAGTATTTGTACAGCTGCTTTGCAAGAGCAATCCAAAACTGCACTCTTCGGTAGAATATTCCTCTGCCTCATTTGTTGACATTTTAATTTTTAAGTATTCATCATTGCTCACAACAAAACATTTTGTGACGCTCGTAAAGAAATTTCTCCTATCTGTATTTCTCTCGCATGTGGTCTCCGTGTACATGTCTCAATGCAATATATATGTTGTATGGGTTCTATTGATGACTCCTTTTCAGTGATTTCCTTATCTAGTAGACCTGCACTTGTCCTTTTAAATTTTAAGTTTTAACTAAACCTTATTAAATGTTGCATTGGTTTTATCTACTCTATTAAAAATGGTTCACTATCTTAAGACTCTCTCAAGTTGGTCTGATTCCCGTTGTATTGATTAAGTTATGATTTCCTGTAACTTTTGTATTTGATGAACATGACTTCAAACATTATAGGCACTGTTTGGCTTAACTGTTGTCATGTATAAAATTTGTAGTATCATGGTCTTATACTCTGTGTCCATTCCTACAACTCAATATTGTCTGTTCTTAACTAACTTTATCTACTTGCACTTGCATTTCAATTAATTATAGATCCAACATACGTTTATTCTTTTACATCTTTCTTTTGTCTATGTACTCCCATTTCTTGTTTTTTTCTCCCGAAATATATCACCACCCACCTCTGCATTAATTTGCTTCCAATGACCTGCCTGATCATCCCAATGTCTTTTTGATCTAATTAGCAATTTTATTTCTTTCAGGGCTAGCAATTGAGACAGATAATATGTTGATGTTCAGGATAAGATTGGATTGGTAGTTGATGGGAAGTACTGATAGGGTAGGGAATGTTCTGCACCACTGGGATAACATAGGAGAAATCAGGCCATGCAACTCTGAGGCATCCAAAAGTTAGATTTTTCTTTAAATATGCAAAATTCCCCAATTTACCTGTTTTAAGACCCAGGTTGACAGAGCACTGAGTGGGTTCTATACTTAAATAAGCACTATTTATTAAAAGTAGACCGACTGTAGTCAGAGTTAAACATTATGAACCATTGGCATATAATTCAACTCGTTAAAACTCTTATCCTCTTTTAAACTCCCCCTTGTAGGCGTGCACACACAAACATACACAGGAAAAAACTAACTTGGGTGTTACGGGAAGAGAGAAAAATTGGGAAAGCATATCAGTGTTCCTGGTTACAAGATCTGCTGAGGTGTTTCTCTAACTAATGAATTAAAAGTCTAAATTAATAGCAACTCTGAAGGAAAAAACTGGTTTTCTTCAGGTTTAAAATGGCTTTTACTGCAGATAGTAGATCTCCTAAGCTTATGGAATTCACAGCTTCTCACTCCATTATCCTGTTCACAGCTCCAACCTGTTCAATTACCTGAGAATCAATCCTGCAGTTGTTGGCAGGCAGAAGGCTTTGTCATCAATAACTGATCATGAGTCCTCAAATCAGCTACTTGTTGCTTGTTGAATCTTCATTTGTACACACGGTGGCACAGTGGTTAGCACTGCTGCCTCACAGCGCCAGAGACCCGGGTTCAATTCCCGCCTCAGGCGACTGACTGTGTGGAGTTTACACGTTCTCCCCGTGTCTGCGTGGGTTTCCTCCGGGTACTCCGGTTTCCTCCCACAGTCCAAAGATGTGCAGGGTCAGGTGAATTGGCCATGCTAAATTGCCCGTAGTGTTAGGTAATGGGTAAATGTAGGGGTATGGGTGGGTTGCGCTTCGGCGGGTTGGTGTGGACCTGTTGGGCCGAAGGGCCTGTTTCCACACTGCAAGTAATCTAATCTAATCTAATCTAATCTAATCATATCTACACCTATCAGTTGCAGCACATCTGCAGACTGGGTTGAATGGCCTGTTTCTGGATTGTTCTTCATGTTGTTACATTGCGGGTGTAATAGATTCTGTGAGAGAGAATTAAATTTTATTCTGGGCACAGCTGAAGGAGATATTGTTTAGAGATCTTTTGCAGCAGAATTCTGTGGTAGGTGATTGTATTCTGTATGTTGGTATAATTGGGCAGCAGCTGAGCCATGCCTTCCTTAATTTCAACTATTTTGGTACTTCATGCAGAGAACCTCAGTGGAAATGGATATTGAACTTGCATTGTTGACACACCATTCTGTATTGCAAGCCAGCAGATTTAAAATAAGGATGGAAAAGGATAGACCAGATCTAAAAGCTGAAGTTCTAAATTGGAGAAAGGCCAATTTTGACGGTATTAGGCAAGAACGTTCGAAAGCTGATTGGGAGCAGATGTTCGCAGGTAAAGAGATGGCTGGAAAATGGGAAGCCTTCAGAAATAATGAGAATCCAGAGAAAGTATCTTCCTGTCAGGGTGAAAGGGATGGCTGGTAGGATAGGGAATGCTGGATGACTAAAGAAATTGAGGGTATGGTTAAGAAAAAGAAGGAAGCATGTGTAAGGTACAGACAGGATAGATAGAGTGAATCCTTAGACGAGTATAAAGGAAGTAGGAGTATACTTAAGAGGGAAATCGAGGACAAAAAGGGGACATGAGATTGCTTTGGCAAATAGAATTAAGGAGAATCCAAAGGGTTTTTACAAATACATTAAGGACAAAAGGATAACTAGGGAGAGAATAGGGCTCCTCAAAGATCAGCAAGCCGGCCTTTGTGTGGAGCCGCAGAAAATGGGGAGATACTAAATGAGTATTTTGCATCAGTATTTTCTGTGGAAAAGGATATGGAAGATATAGACTGTAGGAAAATAGATGGTGACATTTTGCAAAATGTCCAGATTATAGAGGAGGAAGTGCTGGATGTCTTGAAACAGGTAACGATGGATAAATCCCCAGGACCTGATCAGGTGTACCCGAGAGCTCTGTGGGAAGCGAGAAAAGTGATTGCTGGGCCTCTTACTAAGATATTTGTATCATCGATAGTCACGGGTGAGGTGCCGGAAGACTGGAGGTTGGCTAACGTGGTGCCACTGTTTAAGAAGGGTGGTAAAGACAAGCCAGGGAACGATAGACCGGTGAGCCTGACCTCGGTGGTGGGCAAGTTGTTGAAGGAAATCCTGAGGGACAGGATGTACATGTATTTGGAAAGGCAAGGACTGATTCGGGATAGTCAGCATGGCTTTGTGCTTGGGAAATAATGTCTCACGAACTTGATTGAGTTTTTTGAAGAAGTAACAAAGAGGATTGATGAGGGCAGAGCAGTAGATGTGATCTATATGGACTTCAGTAAGACGTTCGACAAGGTTCCCCATGGGAAACTGATTAGCAAGGTTAGATCTCATGGAATACAGGGGAGAACTAGCCATTTGGATACAGAACTGGATCAAAAGTAGAAGACAGTGGGTGGTGGTGGAGGGTTGTTTTTCAGACTGGAGGCCTGTGACCAGTGGAGTGCCACAAGGATCGGTGCTAGGTCCTCTACTTTTTGTTATTTACATAAATGATTTGGGTGCGAGCATAAGGGGTACAGTTAGTAAGTTTGCAGATGACACCAAAATTGGAGGTGTATTGGACAGCGAAGAGGGTTATCTCAGATTACAACAAGATCTTGACCAGATGGGCCAATGGGCTGAGAAGTGGCAGATGGCGTTTAATTCAGATAAATGTGAAGTGCTGCACTTTGGGAAAGCAAATCTTAGCAGGACTTACACACTTAATGGTAAGGTCCTAGGGAATGTTGCTAAACAAAGAGACTTTGGAGTGCAGGTTCCTAGCTCCTTGAAAGTGGAGTCACAGGTAGATAGGATAGTGAAGAAGGGTTTGGTATGCTTTCCTTGATTGATCAGAGTATGGAGTACAGGAGTTGGGAGGTCGTGTTGCGGCTGTATTGGTTAGGCCACTGTTGGAATATTGCGTGCAATTCTGGTCTCCTTCCTAGCAGAAAGATGTTGTGAAACTTAAAAGGGTTCAGAAAAGATTTACAAGGATGTTGCCAGGATTGGAGGATTTGAGCTATAGGGAGAGGCTTAACAGGCTGGAGCTGTTTTCCCTGGAGCGTCGGAGGCAGAGGGGTGACCTCATAGAGGTTTACAAAATTGAGGGACATGGATATAGGGTAAATAGGCAAAGTCTTTTCCCTGGGGTGAGGGAGTCCAGAACTAGAGGGCATAGGTTTAGGGTGAGAGGGGAAAGATATAAAACAGACATACTGGGCAACTGTTTCACGCAGACGGTGGTAAGTGTATGGAATGAGCTGCCAGAGGAAGTGGTGGAGGCTGGTACAATTGCAACATTTAACAGGCATTTGGATGGGTATATGAATAGGAAGGGTTTGGAGGGATACGGGCTGGGTGCTGGCAGGTGGGGCTAGATTGGTTTGGGATATCTGTTCGGCATGGATGGGTTGGACCTAAGGGTCTCTTTCCATGCTTTACACCTCTTTGGCTCTAACTAGAATTCTTCGGCAAAGGCAGCTTGTGAATGAAAATGTGAGTCAGGTGACCTGTTTCTCTACTGAACATGTTGATTTCAATATATTTGAACTTTTCTGCCATTGCTTCTAATTTACAAGCCAAAGAAAAGAGTCATTTTTCCCTATTGACATTAATCAGAAATATTTGCGCTGTAAAATCTAGCTAGACTGGAACTTGCTGGGCTTCAAGTCCGTGTTAGTGCTATGTTGCTATTTTCTGACCTCCACCTCATCAACTCCCATTTTCAGGTCTCCTCTCCCCAGTTCATAGGCTCCATTTTTGCCATTTAACTGGGATTCATGTCAGGCCTCATGTTGTCCCATGCTCACTGTCCAGCTTGTAGATACATCAAAAGTGTTCTGGAGACTGGAAATTTAACTCTTCACTCTCAAAGGCCAGCAAAACAGCTTCTGCTTTTGCAATCAGCACCAGGAGAAATTTGTGCAGTTATTGTAAACTGCCCCTTCTGTATAATCATTTTGTAAATTTGAATTAGAAATATGGCAGTGCTGTTCAGAAAGTAATCTTTCATTTTGATATGAAGTTTGTATTACTTGCTTGTTTATTTACCATGCCCTACAAACATAGATCCCATCATCAACCATTTAGAACATAGAACAATACAGCGCAGAACAGGCCCTTTGGCCGTCGATGTTGCGCCGACCTGTGAACTATTCTCATCTTGTCCCTCATCATCCATGTGCTTTTCCAAGGATTGTTTAAATCTCCCTAATGTGGCTGAGTTAACTACATTGGCAGGTAGGGCATTCCACGCCCTTACCACTCTGAGTAAAGAACCTGCCTCTGACATCTGTTTTAAATCTATCACGCCTCACTTTGTAGTTATGCCCCCACGAACAAGCTGATGTCATCATCCTAGCAAAAAGGACTTTCACTGTCTACCCTATCTAATCCTCTGATCATCTTGTATGTCTCTATCAAATCCCCTCTTAGCTTTCTTCTTTCCAATGAGAACAGACCCAAGTGTCTCAGCCTTTCCTCATAAGACCTTCCCTCCAGACCTGGCAACATCCTAGTGAATCTCCTCTGCACCTTTTCCAATGCTTCGACATCCTTCCCGAAATATGGCAACCAGAACTCTACACAATATTCCAAGTGTGGCCGCACTATCGTTTTGTATAGTTGCAGCTTGATATTGCAGCTTTGGAACTCAATCCTTCTACCAATGAAACCTAACACACCATATGCCGCCTTAACACTATCAACCTAGGTGGCAACTTTCAGGGATCAATGTACATGGACTCCAAGATCCCTCTGCACATCCAAACTACCAAGAATCTTTCCATTGACCCAGTACTCTGCCTTCCTGTTATTCTTCCCAAAGTGCATCACTTCACATTTAGCTGCATTGAACTCCATTTGCCATCTCGCAGCCCAATTCTGCAGTTTATCCAAGTCCCCCTGCAACCTGGTACATTCTTCCAAACTGTCCACTATGCCAACGACTTTAGTGTTATCTGCGAATTTACTAATCCATCCACCTATGCCTGTGTCTAAGTCATTTATAAAAATGACAAATAGCAGTGGTCCCAAAACAGATCCTTGTGGCACATCACTAGTAACTGGACTCCAGGCTGAATATTTTCCATCAACCATCACTCTCTGCCTTCTTTCAGAAAGCTAGTTTCTAATCCAAACTGCTAAATCACCCTCAATCCCATGCCTATGCATTTTCTCCAACAGCCTACCATGTGGAACCTTATCAAAGGCTTTACTGAAGTCTATATATACCACGTCAATTGCCCTACCCTCATCTACATGCGTGGTCACCTTCTCAAAAAACTCATTTGTGAGGCACGATCTGCCCTTGATGAAACCATGTTGACTATCAGGAATCAAATTGTTGCTTGCTAGATGATTATAAATCATATCTCTTATAATCCTTTACAAAACCTTTCCTACAACAGAAATAAGGCTCACTGGTCCATAATTACCTGGGTTATCTCTACAGCCCTTCTTGAACACGGGCACAACATTTGTAATCCTCCAGTCCTCTGGTACTGAACCTGTAGACAATGACAACTCCAATATCAAAGCCAAAGGCTCTGTTATCTCCTCCCTAGCTTCCCAGAGAATCCTCTGATAAATTCCATCAGGCCCAATGGACTTGTCTGCTTTCACTCCTTCTAGAATTGATAACACCTGTTCATAACTAACCTCTATCTTTTCTAGTCTAATATCTCATATCTCCTTCTCCTCTCCAATATGCTCCTTTTCCTGAGTGAAAATCGATGAGAAATGTTTGTTTAGCACCTCTCCAATCTCCACAGGGTCCACACTCAACTTCCCACTTTTGTCTTTGGCCCTATTCCTACCCAGTCATCTTTTTATCCCTCACATACCTATAGAAAGCTTTAGGATTCTCCTTTATTCTATCTGCTGAAGACTGCTCGTGTCCTCTCTTTGCTCTTCTTTACTCTCTCTTTAAAATCCTTCCTAGCTGATATGTAAATCTCCATCGCCTCACCTGAACAGTCTTCTCATCAACACAAGCTTCCTCCTTCCACTTAACAAGAGATGCAATTTCTATAGTAAACCACGGTTCCCTTACCTTATCACTTCCTGCCTGCCTGACAGGGACATACCTATCAAGGACACGCAATATCTGTTCCTTAAACCAGCTCCACATTTCTATTGTCTGCATATTGCTACCCGATTCTGTGCATCCTAATCGCATTATAATTGCCCTTGCCCCATCGATAACTCTTGACCTGTGGCATGTACCTATCCCTTTCCATCGCTAAACTAAACATAACTGAATTATGGTCACTCTCTCTCCAAAGTGCTCATCTACAACTAAATCAAACACCTGGCCTGGTTCATTACCAAGCACCAGATCCAGAGTGGCCTCCCTCTTGTCAGCCCTTCGACATACTGTCAGGAAACCCTCCTGTACACATTGGACAAAAACTGATCCATCCAACGTACTTGAGTTATAGCATTTCTAGTCAATGTTGGAGAAGTTACAGTCCCCCATAATGACCACCTGGTTCCTTTCACTCCTACCCAAAATGATTTTGTTAATCCTCACTTCCACCTCCTTGGAACTCTGCAGAGGCCTACAAAAGAAACTCCAAGCAGTGTGACCTCTCCTCTCCTGTTTCAAACCTCAGCCCACACTACCTCAGTAGACGAATCCTCGTCAAAAGTTCTTTCAGCCATCGTTATACTATCCTTGACTAACAAGTCCACACCTCCCCCTCGTTTACAGACTTGCCTCTTCTTAATGAAAGATCTAAACCTTGGACCTGCAACATCTATTCCTCACCCTGTTCTATCCATGTCTCCGAAATGGCCACAACATCGAAGTCCCATGTACCTATCCGTGCTGCAAGCTCACCTACCTTATTTCGGATACTTCTGGCGTTGAAGTAGACACATTTCAAACCACTTCACTGTCTGCCAGCACATTCCTGTTACCCTGAAATCCTGTTCCCTGTCCTCCCTATTTTCATCCTCCTGTGCACTGGAACTACAACTCCGGTTCCCATCCCCCTGCTGAGCTAGTTTAAACCCACCTGAATAGCATCAGCAAATTTCCCACCCAGGATATTACTGCCCCTCTAGTTCGAGAAGACCGTCCTGTTAGTACAGGTCCCACCTTCCCCAGAATGAGCCCCAATTATCCAAGTACCTGAAACCCTCCCTCCTGCACCATCCTTGCAGCCACATGTTCAGCTGATGTCTCTCTCTATTCCTTGACTCGCTATCACGTGGCATGGGTAACAAACCAGAGATAACAACTCTTTTTGTTCTAGCTCTCCGCTCTCATTATTTGTCTCAGACTCACTTCCAACTCCAAATCCACCTTGATGTTGACCGAAAAATAATCCCAACTGGTATACGTATGTCCTTGACAAAATATTCTGTCCATGAATATTCTGAAGTTTTGCTCAAATGCAGAATGTGCTTTCCAGTTGAACCAGCTAGACAAGTGTAATTGTATTCAGGTTCAAATAAGAGGCCAGGCTTGATGGCCTAAAGGCCTTTTCTTTTGAACCTGTGGTCCATCACTGGTGATGTAAATATCTGTACTTATGCAGGATTACACTCATCCTCTTTGTCAGTAGAGTTCAGTTCAATAGATTCCCTTTCAACAAGCAAGCGCACAGATAATGGGGAGGAGGATGAAGAGAATGACGATGAAGATGAAAATCTTCCAAGTATACTGCTGCACCAAGGTAAGACCCTTAATTTCTAATCTTCTAGTGCACATTTATGATATGTAATTTCTCCTCTGTCTAGTCATCCTTTTTCCAAGATCTGTCAGGTTCAAAGCAGTGTTGCATATAGAGCTGTTTGAACAGAATTGACCTATGTACAGTTAAAACTGCTGAATGTTGACCCTTTATGTGAAATGGTGGTGTCTCTTAATGGATATTGCCAGTCTAAAGTTTTTTAAATGTGATGTTTTATGTCCTTTCTATATGTAGTGAAACAACTCCAAGCAGTGACTATGCAACACAGCCTGAGGCTGCCAGCACTGTAGATTCCACCTTCTTTTGCTGCAGCAGCAGCCTTTTACTTAAAGAAGTGATAGAGACTTCACTGTGATATAATGCTCTTATGTTTGCATTAAACTGAGAGTACAACAGTAGAAGTAGACAATTCTGCCTGTTCCAACATTCTATGAAAATACTGCAGATCTCTGTTTTGACTCCTCTCGTGGTATGATTCCATATTCCTGAATACTCTGGTAGCAAAAATCTCAGCTTGAATTTAAAATTATTAATTTATTTATCATCTTTTACAGAAGAAAGTTTCACACTATCACCATCCTTTATAGAAATAAATACTTAGTAACTTCTGTCCTGGATAGCTTGGTACTGATTGAGTTTGTCTCATTGACTTGACAAAATGTGTTTTTCTTTGTGCCCTATCGATTCATTACCAAAGTTCAAGTCAGATCATCCCCTAATGTTTGTGTCCAGTGGGTGAAAGTTTGGCTTAGTTACTTTAAGGAGAGTGCGATTTTAGACCAAGACTTGCAACTATGTCCCATGGACATTGTGCTCTTGTTGTCGCTGTAAATGTATTCCATTGGCCTCTGTTCAGGAGCAAAAGTAGAGAACCAGTGTCTTCCACACTTTGGACATTGTTGACAGCAAAGAAAATTGGGTGACAGATGACAGTGGAGATGTGAAGTTTGTGTACAACTTTGGTGGGTGCAAATGTTGCAGTACTGTTTCTAAATATTCATAGATTAGTAGAATTAAATAACCATTCAATAATATATTGTATCTTCACTGGTCAAGAGTAAATTTGGTTATTGATGGATAAAACATATTCTCTAATCTGTCTTCAGGTTCTTAAAATACGTGTTGTTTTTCTTCAATGTATAAAGCAGCTATTTTTGCATTCACTCATTTACAGCTGGCTTCCCTTCTGGATCTTATGCACTCATTAACAATACCAAATAAAACTTGCCAGATTATTGAAGATTTGTGATCAAGAAAATTCAGTTCAGAAAAGGATTGATTTCCTGATCACCAGTCTTGAATATATCTACCTATTTACCTTGTAAGCAGTTAAGCAAGACTCACATTAACAGCTAGCAGCACTAAACCGGATAAATGTAGCCTTACAGGACTTTTAAAATGTCATATGTGTGTTCTAAGAAATTTATGGGAATGTATTTTTAATAATTTTCTTAGCTGGGTTAGCTCCAACATGTTAAGAATACTTCTTCTAGAAAATAAATAAACAACATAGTACTAATCAAAGCTTTCTATTTAAAATATGCCAGTACTGATCAGAAATGAGACATTTACACCAGTCTTTTAAACCTTTTCCATTTGTTATAGCACAGAGATAGCAAGCCGGACCAAATCAGACTTGCTAACAGTGGGTTGCAGCACAATGAAATTAAAATATTCATTGGCCCTCAATTGCCCAGTTGTTCCTAACAAGACTTTGTGAATAAAAGTTCAGAGTTTAGATTGGAGTAGTGCTGGAAAAGCAGAGCAGTTCAGGCAGCATCGGAGGAGTAGTAAAATCGATGTTTCGGGTAAAAGCCCTTCATCAGGAAATGAAGGACTTTTGCCCGAAACGTCGATTTGCCTGCTCCTCGGATGCTGCCTGAGCTGATGTGCTTTTCCAGCACCACTCTAATCTAGATTCTGGTTTCCAGCATCTGCAGTCATTGTTTTTACCTAATAAAAGTTCAGACACCCATCTTGTAGTTTAAACATATATTTTCAATTTATTATTAATAATTAACTTAAGTTAAGCAAAGCTAACTGACAAGGTAACAATGTAATCTAATTAATGTTTATGATTTACACCCAATCTTCTTTAATCTTAACTACAGCCTCTCACCACAGACACAATTAAGACAGAAATTGGGGGAAAACATTAGTTGCAGTTGGCCAGTTAACTTTAGGTGTTTTGAGCAATGGTTGCTAAATGTTCGTACAATCCTTGGAAATTAGTTGCTCACAGACACTAGGGACTGTATATCTTGCTTGAATTCTGACATTGATATAAACAACTTCTGCAGGCTGCTGAAGATTTTTACTTGAGTCTTGCAGACTGGGGTTCTTTTCACAAACTTTTCAATAGTTCAGTAATTGGAAGATAACTAGACAGCAACCAAAACTCCATCCAGCGGCTTTTACAGTCAGATTGTTTTCTGATTAAAACCCAGCATGTACCTTTTCAAACTACAGTTTCTGTTTTTGTTTTAGTATTCTTGTTGTTTGATTGGCTGACCTTCCTTTTAACTGATCCTTTTAACATTTGAGCAGCTGCAAGTTCTTATGCATCATGCATCTCAAGTTCTGAAACATTTGCAGTGTTCTTAAAACCCAATAATCAACTTGCAATTACTTTGCAGCCCAGTTCCCACAAACATATATCAGTTTTTGTTCTGCCCATTTTTTTCACAACATACTGCTGCTCAAAATCTAAGTTTAACTCTCTCCTTCAGCTTGCAATTCCAAACCAAAAATGAGAAAAGTACAGAAAAATGGGCGGCACGGTTGCACAGTGGTTAGCACTGCTGCCTCACAGTGCCAGAGACCCGGATTCAATTCCAGCCTCAGGTGACTCTGTGTGGAGTTTGCACATTCTCCCAGTGTCTGCGTGGGTTTCCTCCGGGTGCTCAGGTTTCCTCCTACAATGCAAAAAAAAATGTGCAGGTTAGGTGAATTGGCCATGCTAAAATTGCCCGTAGTGTTAGGTGAAGGGGTAAATGTAGGGGAATGGGTCTGGGTGGGTTGCACTTCGGCGGGTCGGTGTGGACATGTTGGGCCAAAGGGCCTGTTTCAACACTAAGTAATCTAATCTACAGAAGAATGATGGTCCCAGTTAGTTGTTTGAATTTTAATTTTTTTTTCTAAAAACTACGAAGTGGTCTTAGTGATATAGACCTCTTTCGCAGGCAACTGAGAGTGGAAATGGGTTACATTCTTCTTTCTTTATCCAATCTATTTCAATTTCCGAGCACTATGGTGAGATATCGATAATAAACTGGATTTGCTGTTCTAAATGATCAAATGCTTTGTCAACCCTGTAATACAGTGGAAGGATTGCTAATAGATATTAGATTTCTCAAAATGATTAATTCCTTCATTGAAATTTATCAGAAGTATAGTCTTATAACATCAACTAAGTTTTTTCATTATTCTGGGTATGGTATTAGTACTGGGATCTGGGTATGGTATTAGTACTGGGATCTGGGTATGTCATCCATCCATGATTACTTTTGACAAACTGGGGATCTGCCTTGTTGAATATGCATACCCACAAAGCTGCTGGGAAATCAGTTCCAGGCTTTTGTCCCAGTGACAGTTAAGAAATTATGCAGTTCCAAATCCGAACTGTGTGGCTTGGAGGGAAAATTGCAAGTGGTTGTATTCCTGATACTGTGTTTCTCATGACCTTTTCTGTGGCAGAGGTCATGGATTTGAAAGATGCTGCTGAAGAAGTCTTGCACAGTTGCTGTGATACATCTTGTAGGTGGTAAACAGGGCAACCTCTATTATCCAAACAAGGACAGAGTATTTTGCTCGGATAATCGAATGTTCGAATAACACAGGGACCTTGATTTTTTTTCAGATAATCAATGTTTGGATAATTAAGGTTGTACTGTACACAGTTGCCCTATGCATTGATGGTGGAGGAAGTTGATAGATGCAGTACCAATCATTCAAGCTGCTTTACCCTATGTCGTGTTGGCCTTTTGAACATTGCAGGAACTACACTCCTCCAGAAGAATGAGAGTCTCACTCCTGATTTGTGCCTCATATGTAAAGAGGCTTGAAGTCAGGAGGTGAGTTACTTGCCACAGTTGAGAGAGTCTTTATATTGTCTTACATAATTGCATTATCTTGCACAAGGCTTTAATATTGTTCCAAGGACAAAAGAATCGTATGTGAAATGCTACAGAAGAATCATTTCTTCTCTTGGTCAAGTTAAACCATTTGGTAAAACAAGTTTGTTTTGACTGTTGTAACCTGAATTTTTTCCAATCCTGATTTTTATTTTTCTTCTTTCTCCAACTCACCCATGAGGGTGCAATCTTTTTTAAAAAAAATCGAAAACAAGAACTTTATACGTCAGTGCATTTGAATTGCCATTTTCTTGATCATTATTAGTAACATACATAAAATCAGATGAGATTAGTTCAGCTATGTGGCCCTCCTATCCATTCATCCACTAACAATTTTTTAAGACTCATTTATTGAAGAATGGCCTATTAAAATTATTTTGGCAAAGCATACCAACATTTTGATTCAGAATATTTCCAATCTGCCTTGAGATTTGAAAGAAAAATCAAACCTGAATTAAAAAGCTTTATTTGTTTAAAAAGTTAATTGAAAAGCTGTTGTGAAATGAAAAATTGAATTGTACTGCCAGTAATCAGGAGTAACTAGATTTTGTTATTTGTTTTATTTTTGCAGAGCAATGGTCAGTAACTGAAGGGATGCTAGTTTGGTGTAAATTCCAGAAGTACCCATATTGGCCAGCAGTGGTAAGTGAGAAAGGGGACAGAAGTACAAGTTATATTTACTTAATTTTGTAAATTTGAACTATGACAATTTTCATACACTCATTTCTAAAGAAAAAAACTTGCATTTATGTCATGTTTCACAAACGCATCCCAAAATGCTTTACAACCAATTTCAGTACTTGAGGTTGCACTTAAGAAGTGATATTGGATGCACAGCAGTCAGTTTGCACATAGCAAGTTCCAATAAATAGCAATGTGATAATGACTGGACAAACGTTGTAACTTAGGGATACATTTTGGTCAAGAGATAGAACAGTGCAGCTTTGCCAGTCAAGTTTGGATATATCAACTTTTATTAGTATGCATCCCTGCTTTCAACAGGTAAGAAGTGTAAAGCCCAGGATCAAAAAGGCCAGCATACTGTTTGTCGATGAAAATATAATAGATGTAGAAAAGAACAAGAAAGGGTAAGTGAGACTCCTTTCAAACAGTTGTTGTTAAATAACTTCATTGTAGTAGGTTTCAATAGCTCAGATATTTCTGTTTAAACAGTGTGCCACACCTTTTTAATGGGATTGAGCATTAAATTCGTAACTCAGTTTTTGATTTTATTGATGTACTTTACATTAACCCTTGAATACAGTTTTGTATGACTTTGTTGTGGCTGTCCAACCTTTTATTTAATATCCACCACACTGCAACCTACTCTTTCCCCAACATTGACTTAGACTTTGGCTTTGTGTTGATATGGGGCATCCTATGGTGCCATCCTAAGTAGAGATCATGTGTACACATTGCATTGTCTTTCCCTGCTGGTGTAACACTGAAGAAACTAGACTTTTGCTTTGATGTATCTGAATCAAACAGAATATAGCTGCGTATACCATTTAAAAAGATTCATTTAGCTACTATTCATTCCAGGTTAAAATCTCTTAGTTATTTCCCATGCCAAAGAGATCTTTTGTGAATTATCATAGAGCATCGGAGTCTGAGGAGTGACCTTATAGAGGTCTATACAATCATAACGGGCATGGATAGGATAAATAGACCAAGTCTCTTCCCTGGGATGGGAGAGTCCAGAACTAGAGGGCATAGGTTTAGAGTGAGAGAGTGGTACATGTATGGAATAAGCTACCAGAGGAAGTGGGGGCTAATACAATTGCAACATTTGAAAGGCATCTGGATGGGTATATGAATAGGAAGGGTTTGGAGGTGTATGGGCCAGGTGCTGATAGGTGGGACTCGGTTAGATTGGGATATCTGGTCGGCATGGACGAGTTGACCGAAGGGTCTGTTTCCGTGCTGTACATCGCTATGACGCTAAGTAGCATGCATTTCAGCATATTCCCTTTTAAACCTAACGTGGTGATGAATACCCTGTAATGTTTCAATACATTAACCAATCATACTTGTTTTTGAATACTGCAGCTTTACAGTGTCTGTAAGGACCCTGAAACCATTTGATTGTGAAAACCGTCATCAGTTAACAGTAAGTTTACAAATCTGTTTGTTCACAGCCATATAGATTAATTGAAGCAAGGTTTAAAACTGCTGTTTAAAGCTACCCTGATGGATGACTTAATTGCCATGATCATGATCTCTATGCATGATAGCTGTTGGTATAAAGTTAACAGTTACAATATAATCCCTCATTCTTTTTATTTGGGGAATGGTAAGAAGGTATCAATAAAACAAAACAATGGTCTTGCTTTTCGCTGTTATTTCATAGCTACATTAGCACACATGCTTTGGCAGAAGAGTAAGCAGAATTGTGTTCAGCAGTACGATCACTCCAGTATGCTCACTTGAGTTCACATGAAATTGGCCAGTGCTCATGAGGTTTGTCCCAACATGAGTCAGCAGCTTCTGGGATTCTGGACTTAAGGCATCATATGCCAAATTTACAAACTACAATCATTCAATGAAAGATAATGGTGCAGCAGTCACAAACTTTGTTATGTCTTGGGGTACAATTAGTTTTCACAGATTTGGATCACGTTGAACATATATAATTTGCATTGATCAGTGAATCTGTCATGGCCATAAATCCTCAGGAACAAGTTGGAGTCAGTTTTATTTTCATACAAAGGGACATTAGAATATAAACAGCTACTGAAGAACAGTCAGTTACAGTATTTAATAGGAAATTAAATAAGTCCTGAAGAGCAATTCTAAAAATAGAAGAAGGCAGTGAGTGAAGCATATATTTTCACCACAGTGTGTCATCACAACATTTTTATAAATTCACAGCTCTTAGTGACACTATCTTTTAATGCACTGTGACCATTAAGCTGAAAAAAATTCTATTTTTTTTTAATTAAGAGCTTCCATCGTGCTGATGTGACTTCAAGCCAATCTTTTTCCAATAAACTTGCAAGTTCTGCTCAGATTCTGGTATCTGTAACAAATACCACCATACTATTTGAGACCATCCGCAGCATTCAAAACAATCAAATGTTTAAATCAAACAACCCACAACACAATTTTTAAAACACGTTCAATTCACGCTATCTCCTAATTATAACAGATCCTTTCAATAATGCACAATCTGCATCCATACCTTCAGCAAAATTAATCAGTTCTATCTTGGGCTTTACCTTTATCTATGTACCAAGTTTTGTTGACATGCATCCCTGTTGAGATGTATGGTCCTCAGACAAACAGTTTAACAAATTGGCACAAAAACATGATTTTTATCTTTGTTGCTAGGCTGGATAGAAAAATGTAAGGACGGAAGCAAAAGTATTGTAGATCACTCAGCTGCCTCTTTTTTTTCTGTTTAATTTCTAAAACCAAGTTTAGTAGATATTGAATCTGGGAGTGCTAACAATTTCTCTAACAATGAAATTTCAAAGCACAAGCTCTTAATGTGCTATTATAATCTATTAAACAGGCATCTATTCAATTTATAAATCTGTCAATCTTTGATCTTAATATTTAGAAGATCCTTACAATTGTTCAATCCTTTATTATGCAGGCTGCAGCACGGTATATTTATAAGACTTCCGTTGATTGGTGTGTGGCTCTAATCGATGATTATCGAATCAGAAGAGGCAAGTTCTATCAAGTTAAATCCTTTTGAAAAGAGCACAAGGCATTTTAAAACAAACTTTTTCCAATGTTGCTGTTGCTTTATTAACTTGCCCCCTGTTATGGACTAAGCCAGACCACTCAAAACATGATTAAGCAGGCAGCCCAGACCATAAATTTGCAATTTGTTTCGGTAAGTAAACAGTGAAAATTATCCGGATTAAGTTAGCGAGGTTGACTACCAGGTTTTAAAACAGTCAAAAATTTATTTGCAAAATTACATAATGAAACACAAGGAACAGAATAAAGAACCCCTACAGAACTCAGTCTGTCCAAACTAGACTTAAATATGCTGTTCCGAATATACACAACAGTCCCAATAAGCAAACCCTCTTGAAAAGCAGTATAAAAAATGGAACATATGCTTACAGGTTGAAGTTACAAGGGCAGAAGGAGAGAGTTTCCACACAGCTCACTGTTGAACCCCCAACTAGTTCTGGACTGAACTGTTCAGCTAGAGAGCTGACCACTCCCCTTTCATTCTACAGGTCACTTCTAAAACATGACCACTTTGGCCTGAAATCTTTGGCCTTTTGTTTACATATAAACAAAAGGCTTCTCAAAATCCTTTTCATCTCTGTACTAAACCAGTCTGATCGGACCCTGGCCTGGTTTATGACCCTTCTGGGGGAAAAAAATCAAGGACACCGTATCCTTGAGAAAGGACCAGCTTTTAGGAAAAAGGACCAACTGTGTGACTCCCCTTTTCCAAACCTTGCAAACATAGCCTGTGCTTGTTTATCATAGTTTTCCACAATATAGAGCACGCTTTTAGTCTATATTCTGCAAATATGCAAGTAATCATCTTGAAACGGCTTTTGCATTTGCAAATCATTATAGGAGAAAAGGAAAATCTTCTACTGTGTCCACAGCAACATGGCACTCATGTCTGTAACCGGTCCCCTCAGGATCAATAAAAAAAACACATCACTAGAAACATTTTTCTAAGTTCTGTGACAATTTGCTCATTTAAATTACTTGATACATCTGTATAAAATTTGTCTTTTGAACTAACTGTATTGAAATATCTTGGCAGGCTGTGGATCCTTCACTGGTTCCTTTGTTGAGTATTGTACAGCTGAACTTAGTAAGTAGTGTTGATTTTAAGATTATCATTTTTCTATTTGCTATTATTTTTGAATGCATTGTTTTAGCTGATCGAATTTTGAGTTTAACATTCTACTGCTAAATGAACTGAGTTGAACTGAAGTTCCAGAAAGGAAGGCGTTTTTGTTTTTGCTTGATACTAATAAAGAATTAATGTCCCAAAACAAGCCAAGGTATTTTGGTTTTTGGTGTACTTTTGCTTCAAGTATGAAATGTTCCGAGAATTTTCTTTTCCAAGCGAGACACACACAAGGTCACCATTCCTGATCAGGCAGAACAAGAAAATATCAGTTATAATCCAAATGTTTCTACTAAGTTAGCTGATATGCGCCAGGTCAGTGATCAGATTCTGCAATTAACTGGAGCATTGTTGAGAAGAAAAGAAAATCTAACTTATATTTACAACATGCCTTTAGTAGAAAAACATCTCTAGGTGCTTCACAGAATTTAAGAAGATTTGATTCCTGCTTAAAGGTAGAGATATGAGGGCAGATTTGAAAAAAGAAAAGGAGTTTAAGGAGCCTCTCAAAGAAGAAAAGGGAGGATTCTGAATAAAGTTCCAGACAGATGAGGACATGGCCACCAATGATGGGGTAAAGAAATAGACAAAAGGCCAGAATCTAGGTGAACACTGCAGAGGATTGTGGGACTGGAGAAGATTTCAGGAGCAATGAGACCATGCTGATGGGATGCATGGTAAGAATTTGAAAACTTGGGGAACAGGGCGTGTTAGGTGAATAGGTTTTGGAGTCTGTTAGGATATGGACAGTCGAGTTTTACATGACTGTGTAAGTTTGCAAGGGAGTGGAAGTTGAGAAACCAGCCAGGAAAGCATTGAATAATTGCCCCACACCCCACAAAAAACCTGAGTTGAGTTTCTTGGTTGTAGAGTGCCCCCTGAGGAAGTACATCCATCATTTGTATTTGGTACAATTATGTCCTCACTAAATCCATCTTCTAAGAGAGGCACATTTTATAATTAAAGTAAAATATTTTAACATTTTGATCAAGCAATTGAAGTATTTATTTTGATAATGAGAATGGTAGATTAATACAAAAAGAGCACAAATATTTTCCAGACTGAACATTTCCAAAACTTTGCTGATTGGAGTTCTGCTTTGCAGAACAAATTGTTGTATTTGATTATATAACCTTCCAAAGGATCACTTATGATAAAGTTGAATCCAGTATAATTCTGTCTGAGAATCCATTTTAGTATCTGCTTTTTTGATCATTGGCTATTTAGAAACGTTTTCAACAATTCTTAATCATCTTACAGTGGTGGTATTTTAATTCAGTTAAGTATTAGCCTGGTAAAACCATAACACTGGATGACAAACAGAGTCAGCAAAATGCAATAGACCTAGGTAGTCCAACAATCAGCAAATCAGATCTAAGCTCTGTGGTCTTGCTATATAAAATTATAAACGCTGGGTGGACGATTAAACAGTTCCCTGGAAAAGAGGCCCCACAAATGACCCTAACTTCAATAAAAAGAGTGTTCACACATCATGCAAAAGATCAGGCTATAGTATTTTCGAAGCAATGTCATCCAGAAGTTCCACGTAGCCAATGAGCCACTGTTTTCTCCAGAGGTCTTAGCATAATTTGCCAGCCTTCAGCCAAATGATATCAAGAAATAGTTGAAGTCACTGGTTACTGCAAAGACGGCAGACACTGACAATATTCCAGCAATAGTAGTGAAGGTCTTTGCTCCAGACATAGCTGCGCCTTGAGCCAAGCTATTTCAATACAGCTACAAACAACCCTGGCATCTACGTGGCAACATAGACGCTTACTCCAGTATGACCTGTCTGTACAACGCAGGACAAATCCAATCCTGTCAATTGCCACCATATCTGCCTACATTTTAATGATTATAAAAGTGATGGAAGGTAGTATCAACAGCGCTATCGTGTGGCATTTTCTTATTAATAACTTGTTCGCGTGCTTGGTTTGGGTTCCTCTCATGCTGAGCCCACTCAATCTGATTTAATTGCAGCCGTGGTGCAAACCTTGACCAAATGCCTCAAGTCAAGGTGAAGTGAGAGGGACTGCCTTAACATCAAGGTGGCATTTCATGGAGTGTGGCATTAAGGAAATAAATAGAGTTGGCCTCATTGGAATTCAGGAGAATCTCCCCACTGGTTGGAGTCATACCAAACCCACCTCTAAAACAGAGGCCCATGTTCACCTCCCACCTGCTCCATGATCACCTTCAATTAGTTCATCAATGAACTACCATCTTCCGTAAGATCAGAAATTGGAATGTTTGATGATGTGTTCAGTACCATCAGTCTCTTTAGGTATTAATATAGCCATGACCAAATACAAAAGGACTTAGACAACATACAAGATTGAACTGATGTATGGCATTAATACTATTTGCCACTTAAAGTATGAGGCACTGGCCATCTTCAACAGGAGAGATTTTACCATTGCTTCTGTGCAATCAATGGCTTTAGCAAAGATGGATTCCTCTGATCAACATCCTGGAGGTTA